>NC_089845.1:37880832-38226665 GCF_035609145.1 Eleutherodactylus coqui
TCACACAGGTATTAATAAACAGCGAATACGCAGGTTTTCTTCAGCTTTTCATACACCCATTGATTTCAATAGTCTATTACAGTGCAAAATGTGCGTAAAAAATAGGCAGCTGTGAATGAACCCATTGAAATCAACAGGCTCCATTCACTACATAGTACGCAAGCAAAAAATACCTGGCAGAAGCACATTTTTGCCATGCAATAACACAGCGCATTTTGGCCAATCAGGGGTGCTTATTACTCTGCAAATACGGAGGGCTCTTGTGCTGTGCTAACGCGCAGAAAATGGAGCATGTCGCGTATTTTTCCATGTGACCAAAATGCACATGCAAAATACTGGTATGTGAATGAACTAATTGAAATCAATGGGCTCCATTCACTGCGTATTACACGCGCAAAGAATACTCTTAGCTTTGCTTCACACTGGCGTACGCACATTTTTGCCACGCAAACATTCGGCATATTCCGGCCAATCGGGTTACTTTGCCTATATGCTCTGTAAAAATACGTAAGGTTCTTGAGCTGCGTAAATGTGCAGAAAATACATCACGTTGCGTATTTCCCCACGTGAACGAAATGCACATACAAAATACCGACTTGTAAATGAACTCATTGAATTCAATGGCTTCCATTCACTGCGTATTGCGTGTGAAATTTTGCGTGCACAATGCGATGTCGTGTGAATCTGGCTTTAGGGCTCCTTCACAAGTTGCGCACGCAATACACAGAGAATAGAACCCCTTAATGTTAATGGGTTCATGCACATTTCCTGATTTTCCATGCACATTTGTTGCAAAATAATAGGACTCGCTCTATCTTTCTGCACATTTGCGGACTAAATGTCCTCATAGAAGTCCATGGGAGGTGCCCCAATACATGTGCAATATGCAATATGCTGCGCAATTCTGTGAAAAAAGAATACATCTGGAATTCATTAGGCTAAATAGCCATCTAAATCGGGGGGTGTTCGTCTGCCGCATGTGAATGAGCATTCGCTGCACGGCAGGAGTCGCTGTGCAGGATGATCACAAATGGAACTTCTCAGACATTGCTGGTGTTTCGTGCGGAGGGACTTTCTGCTTGTTCTGGCTATAATTGCGCAGTTACGTCTTCCTAGACAGCAGCATCCAGAAACCTGCTTAGATGACTGCACGTTGCTGGCGTCACGCTTCCTTATAACTTCCTATCTCCAGTTCTCTATTCTGCACATGATGCATTAACAGGAAAAGGTCTGAACTTTGAAATGTGAGCTTCTTCCTGCTTCAGTTTTGCACTTAGCATGGCTTCAAAGCCCTGCCCTGAAAATGATTGGCTGACTCACAACTCACATGAGTAGGGGGGTCACACATGAGAGCTTCACCCTGGTAATTAGCGGACATCAGCCGGAGCTGAGCTTTACATTCTGGCTGGGAAGAGTGGGAAAGGTACCCTTGTAGACCGCCCCCTCCAATAACTCAGAGTATTTTACCCACCCTGTCAGCGCAGAGATCGCTCAAGCTTATTACCGCTCTACTGAGTTCAGCTACCGGACCAGGAAAATCACAGAAGGGCCATTTTTTTGGCAACATGAATATAAAATTCCCTCGTGCCATCTTTGTTAGGGCTTATTAGTGAAAGTGGAGGCTTTGTATATAGCACAGATGTCAAACACAAGGCCGTGCTTAATAATAGGGGGTAACAAGGCAGCCTGCAATTACAAGTGCAGCTACCATTGATTGCAATGAGAGCTGCGCTAGCCGCTACACAGGGGTCGGAGCAGCGGCCTCCACTCTGACCCCGGAGCATCCTTGAGACTACTATTAGTACTGGGGCCACTATGAAGGTCCTACTGTTACTACTGGGGCCACTATGAAGGTCCTACTGTTACTACTGGGGCTACTATGAAGGTCCTACTGTTATTTATGGGGCCACTATGAAGGTCCTACTGTTATTTATGGGGCCACTATGAAGGTCCTACTGTTATTTATGGGGCCACTATGAAGGTCCTACTGTTATTTATGGGGCCACTATGGGGGTCATTGTTTTATGTGCGCAAAAATTAAGGCTGATGTGGCCCTCAGTGAAAGTGAGTCTGACACCCCTGATCTATAGCAATCAGATTTCTCCATGTATTTTAGGCCAGATGCACATGGCCATATGCCAGTTATACCTGAAGAGCTCAAATGGAACTCTAATTGAAGACCACATGGACCCCCGCCCACGTGCCGTACGGCCTCCACAGATATTGCACATTGAAAGTTATATTCTCATCCATGAAAACGCACAATAGGATATCCAGCAATCTTTTTTGACGTGGACCATCAGTCTGTGTGAAAACTTGTACATGTGTATAGCCCCACAGGCCATTATAGCGCCGCCTGTTGTCCATGGAATACATGGATAGCACACGGCGTGAAGATACTGCTGGGTGAATTGGCCCCATTAACCTGCATAGGACTCTGGAATCCAAATGGCTGCTGTAGTTGACACTGTTAGACCCATGTCACAACATTTGCGCGGCCAATAAGCAGTGAATAGAACCCAGTGATTTCAATGGGTTTGTTTCATATAGGCATATTTTGCACCTGCATTTTGTTCTCGCCAAAAAATATGCAGTGTGCTTTATTTTCCTGTACATTTGCACCTGAAAATGGCGCATATTGAACTAATCAACTTAAATACCCATTAAGGTCAATGGGAGCGTTCGTGTTTTTTTGCTTGCGCAAATGCACAAAACAAACAATAAAACATGCACAGGCGTATGCAAAAATGCAACACCCATTGCACAAATACACACTTGTGAGAAAACTGCGCGATCTTTGAGCGATACGAGAGTGAGTGAAAACGCAGAATCATGATACCCATGCTTTTCAATTGTGATCTTGCGATGTGGCGTAAAAAAATGGCGTCATGTCCCATCTTACCGCGTTTTGCTCTATTTTTATCACCCATGTCTCCCTATGGAGCCTTCATTTTATTGCAATGCGTGAACTTGGGATTTTCATGTGATGCGATACATTTTTCAAATTAGAAAGTCCTATTGCCTTTCTAACGAGAAAATCTTGTGGGAAAATCGCAAGCGGCAGCGATGTTTTTCCAAGAAAAAGCAATGCTGACGCTCAGACATCTCATGAGTGAAATTGCAATATTGCCACTATTTTCTCGCAGTGATATTACGATCACCTGCTTATGACCATGTGACACCAGCTCAAGGCCCCTTCATAGTGGCGTATCTGCGCACGGAAAAGTTGCGCATGCAATAGACCAGGGACCTCCAACTCCAGTCCTCAGGGACCACCAACAGGTGATGTTTTCAGGATATCCTATGGTAAGAACCCCTGTGGCAATGTCTGAGGCCCCGACAATAATTACATCACCTGTGCATCACTGAGGAGATCCTGAAAACATGACCTGTTGGCGGTCCCTGAGGACTGGAGGTGGGGACCCCTGCAATAGGCTGAGAATAGAATCCATTGATGTCAATAGGTTTGTTCACATGCATGTATTTTTTCTGCACATTTCGGTTGCTCTATTTTCCTGTGCATTTGCGCACCCATGGTCCCCATAGACGTCAATGGGTAATGTGTGTAACACTGTGTCATTGCGCAGGATTAAGAACATATCCGGACTCATCAGACTAATAAGTCATGTCCATTGGTGCGTCTTTGTTTGCAACACGCAAATGAACAAGCCTTGTGGGCGCAAAAAGTACACTAGAATACACAAAAAAGCATAATTCATTCTGCAAATATGCCCTTAGGCCACTCCCACATGCAGCGTCAGCAAAACACGGTGATTTTACCTGCCGCAGATACACAGGAAAACCGCAAAGCAAAATCTACAACTAAGGCTCCATTCACACGGGGCGGTTTGGTTGTGGTTAAAACTGCACCAAAAAGTGCGTTGGTGAAACCACGTGTGATATTACTATGTTTGTAGTAAAATGGGGGAAAAAACGCACGCAGTTTTGCAAATGCATTTTTCGGTGCGGTTTTCATTGCAGCCAGACTGCCCCCTGTGAACGGAGCCTAATGGTGCAGACGAGACTGAGGGGTTTTTAGTGGTTCTACTGTGGATTTTACCTCTTGCATTCTCTGAATTCTGCAGCTTTAATAGACAGGCTGCAGATTTGGGATCCACACTAGCGATGAGCGAGCACGCAAATGCTCGGGTCCGCGTTATTCGTGTTATTCACAAAATTTGAGAGCTCTACTCGAGTAACGAACCCCATTGACTACAATGGGAGCCTCGAGCATTTTTGTATGTGAGACGCCGGGGGCCGAGCTTTTTTTCTCCCTAGTCTCTCCCTCTCCAGCCAGCCAAAAAAGTTGCCAATGACACGCGCTGCGTCGCGGCGGGGAGAGGCCAAAACAGGCACGTCACAGCGGGGAGGAGCCAAAACCTGGGGGTGGCTGAACAAGGTTGATGCTTCGAGTAATGAGCACCATCGAGTATGCTAATGCTGGAACGAGCATCAAGCTGGCAGAGTACGTCCGCTCAACTCTAATCCACACCATTTTTCATAAACGCTGCAGAACCTTTCTGCATCGTGAGAAGGAGATTTTCGCAATTTCCTCCACACGGCTTGTGCTCTAAATGCTGCAGAAATTTAGCAAAATCTACACTGCAGGTGAAGACCGCCGTAAGGCACCCACAGACATGGGAGCACATTTATAAAATCTTTTATCCCAGTTTCTGATGTAAAAAAGTCGCACATTTTTGGGTGTTTGCACAAACATTTGCAACTTCTCTTTATTTTGTGCCGTTCGCCACGACTGGCAGATTAATCTATAATTTAAGCCAGAAACTGGCATAAATGACACCAGGATGTACGGCAGGTCGGACTTGGCATACATTTCTGAAAAGGCGCACAGACCTTCCGGGAGGCGTTGAGTACATGAAGAGCCTATAGAGTCGTCTGAGGTACAGAAAGATGTCACTGATGGGACTACATGTAATAAAATAACCACAGGAGCTACATTCGTTCATTTAATCCCCCACCAGTCCTTCTACTCTGGTCCTCCACACCAGCATTTGTTTACTTGACTGCGGGTCAAGAGGGGTGTCGTCTCTCCTTAAGGAGAGCAACCAAAAAGTGTGTGGAGACACCTAGGAGGTTAGTGGGCTGAGGGATGGCATTGTCTCTCCCCCAGGAGGGCATTCAGAAGGGGTTTGAGGACACCTGAGAGGTGAGTGAGGAGACTTATACGGCCATGCACGCTCCTCTGGGTCATTTATGCAAATAAGGAAGATGGAACAATACCTCTGCAGCGCCACCTATTGGATTGCAGCATTCCTTCAAATCAATATCGGACCCATTATACAAGTCTTTATAACAGTGGAAAGACTGCAGCAAATACCCTTTAAATCCACAGCGGCCAAATAAGCATTCAAGTGATGCTGTTTTGACAGCTTTGTAATTGCGAATCTGCTGCGTATTTCAGAGGTTAAATTCCTCCTCATAAATGAGCAGCATAAGATCACTTTCACGCGGTCCATGAAACTCGGCTGGATATCGCGCTCAGGGACATGCAATTTACCCGGGGAATGTGAGGCAATTTTCTTTAAAAGCGCCTCCTATCACTTTTGGTAAAGAAGCGATCCTCCACTGCAGTGTCAGCCACACCCGAGGATAAGCCAGTGTTTCCCATGGTTTTCAATGGGAGACCTCACATCACACTTGCGGGTACCTGGAACGCTGTACGATGTGTTTGAGGTGGGGTGAGGTGTGGGTGTGGCTTAGTTCCACCCTGCCCCACCCCCCTCCCATTGCAAATAGTGGTGAGGGGCAGAGAGGGTACAGGAGCTTAGTGCATGCATCTTCCCCCTGCAGAAAGGGACACCGTATATCGGCCGAGCGTGAAAACCCGGCCTATGTACGGACATCTGAATAAGCCCTAAGAATAGTGTTTTATGCATTATAAATGAGGACACGATTAACGCATGCTACACAAGCAAAAGCGACTTCAGCGAACGCAAACAAGGTTACATAGAAACATCCTACAATTGGCTTCTGTTCTGCGTTTGCGTGGTGCGATATAAAGTGTAATGCCAAATACAAAAGAAATATGTTTTGCCATCTTTTGTTATCAACGTGATAACACCTCCCTGGGATATAGCGTCGCTTCATGATTGGAGGGACCCTCACTGATCCTGAGGATGTAAGCATGGATTTAGCACTGCACCCCCTTCTATGTTTTCTCTGCACAACAGGGCTGCCAGCCACCCAACTGTTCAGGGAATTGCAACTGGCCCCATTCAAGTGACTATAGCCTCGTGTGGCACAGAGTGTTATGGCAGCAGTATGCAGTCCTAAGCTCTCGCTCACGACCGGAAGGTTGGACGTTCAGGTAGCCAGCTCAAGGTTGACGTAGCCTTCTGAGGTCGGTAAAATGAGTAGCCAGCTTGCCGGGAAGGATGGGGGGTAATAAATGACCTTAAGGCTCTGCAGAATAAGTTGGTGCTATACAAATAACAAGTCACTCTCCCCCCTATAGCCGGCTACAGTTGCCTGCACAGCTAGTGGCCAGGTCAATGCTGTCCAGAGGTAAAACAGTGAGAGGGATGCAGGAATAAGTGTCAGTTTAGACCTGCTGACTTATCGTTTGAACATTGTCAGTTCGCTCGTTCACTCGTGCAGCCTGTTTATACAGCAGATACATCGTTGGCTCGTTCATATGAGACATCATTCAGTCATTCACATTCGCTGTGTAAGTCAGAATGACTAAATGAGCGCTGTTTAAAGCGAACGATAAGCGAACGAGCATACAATGGTTTTTATAACTACATTAACTGAATGATGAACCCAAAGCAAACAATTCATCGTTTGCTGCGTCTGAAATGATCAATTATCGCTTATTTTCTCTCGTGTGAACGATTTAGAATGTCGTAATCCGGTACCAAAGGAACACTTTGTGTACTGTAATGGGATTAGCTGAAGGTTTGGCTTCATCCACACAAACATTTTATTGCAGCTATTTCGCCAATGGGGTCCGTTCCATTCAATCCTGTTTAGTTCCATTGTGAGGTGGAGACATTTGGCCACAAGGATTCCCCTTTCCTGCTTCCCAAATGGAACAGGAAAGCGGAACCCCGGGTGCAGGTGTGAAACCACCCTAAACCAGCTCTAATTTATTGCATTGCTACAAATCAGCAGTATAGTAACAGTACATTCTCTCTATTGTGTTATGTGTGAGCTAAGGTTGAATACCTCTCACCAGATGAACTGACATCCACAAGTTTAACAATAAAAGAGCTAAAAACATTGTGAAATAACAACCAGTTAATTCATCGCTAGCAGAGAGGCGTGTCTTGGCTAATGGCGGAGTGAGTCACACCCAGAGCAAGCTCCTGCGCCCACTACCCGGTCTACAGCTCTGAGGCACCGAGCAGCGACCAAAAAGCACCCACGGATACAGGAGGATGCAGAGGAGGCAGCCGCGAACCTCCGGTCCCGCGACGAGCAGCAAGAAAGGCGCCCTGGAGCGTTTTCTCGGCGCTCCGGCAGAGGCGCCGGAGAAATCCAAAATGGCGCCCGCTCTCGCGAGAGCGGGAGCTCAGAAGCAGGAGACTGCAGCGCCGGCTCCGGTCCTAACAGGAGACAAACAGCAGCGGAATACCAAGCTCTCACCAGGGGGAAACAGCAGAAACAAGCCGCCGGGAGGCGGAGAGAGGGAGCAGGAAGACCACAGGAGTGCATCAGAGCCAGAGGGGGAAGCTTTACCGACCACCCCCCCCAGGAAGGGGACGCGTGAGTAGTGCGGGCAGCAGCCCAAGCATCCCACATGGCGCACACTCTCCCCTAGCCCCAGCACACATGGAGGGGGAGAACCATAACCAGAAAACATGGTCCCAGGCCCTGCAGACCCCTGAACTCCACACTACAGGCACTATCCCAAAAAAAGGGGCGCGATCCCCCCCAGCAGTAGAGGGAGAAGAGGTGTGGAAAAGTCGTATCATGGCCATCCCCACACGGTCAGAGCTGGGCAGCCTTTTTCAGAGGCTGGAAGCATCCAATAAACAAGTCATGGAACAAATGCACGCAGACATGCAGCACCTGGGCCATAGAATCCTGCAGGTGGAGGAGACACAAGAAAGTACGGCGGCCATTTTAGAAACGCACAGGCAAGCTATACAGGCCCAAGCCGACCAGATAACAAGCATTATTATGCATATTGACGACCTGGAAAACAGGAACAGCAGGAATAACCTAAGAATACGCGGCCTGCCAGAAGAAGTAGAAGGGCAACACCTAGAAACGTGGGCACAATCATTCTTCCAGCAGTTAATAGACGACCCAGCAGAGCGCCACATCGAAATCGATCGCATTCATAGAGCCCTGGGCCCCAAGTCAATGGATCCTAATAGACCGAGAGACATTATTTGCAGGATCCACTTCTTCAAAATAAAAGATATCATTCTCCGCAAACCCAGAGAAAAAGGGGACCTGAATTATAAAGGCAAACCGATTATGCTCCTGCAGGACTTGGCTAGACATACCCTACGTTTAAGGGGGGCCTTGAGACCGCTCCTAACAGCCCTGAAAAACCAAGGAATCCCGTATAGATGGGGTTTCCCCTTTTCTCTAACGGCCAGGAAGGACGGGAAAACGGCCACGTTCCGTTCTCTAGGGGACTTACCAAACTTCCTTGGCGCACTGAACCTGCCAATGATTGCGTTACCAGAGTGGCCTGAAACACCGACAGTAGTAGCGCCCACCGCCCAGGAACAGTGGCAAACCATCCCAACAAGATCACGCCGAGAGAGACGCACACCAGCAGATGACACCACCTGAACTAGGATCCCCAGACCTTATTGAAACAACCTTAACCACGGAGGCCATAAGAAATGGCTGCCTCCCTCCTAGTTGACTTACTTTTCACATGTGCTATGGCTCAGCATTTGCAATAGCAAAGCTCCCCCCCCCCCCTTTTGTTTCATTTTGTGCCACCATTTAAGTAGTGGCTCAGGGGGAGGTGGAGACACGACGGGACCGGCGGCGGGGAAGAAGGAAGAACGAACAACGGACATGTGATATTGCGGGGCATGCTTGCCCCCCCCCCTTCTTCCCCTCAGGATAACAGCACGATAGCCTAAGCACCACTGAACCCCCCCTCAATCCAAGTCCGTGGATCAAGAAACTGTTTAGTCTTCGTTAGACTGTTATTGAAGTTGGAGACAGTGTTAACATTAATATTGGTGCCTCAAGAGTTAGCAAACAAGGCCCAGAACAGAGGCTTATTGCATATTAAAAACTATCATGCCTGGGGTGGGATGCGGGAGAGTGCAGCTCACGCAGCCGTCCCCTCACGCCTCACATCCTAGGTGACCAAATGCACTCAGTGCACATACTGGCAAACATTAGGCCAGTAGCTCACCTACTTTATACGTGCAGCGGTCTAACGCTGCACAGGGGCCGCCCTGCGGCCCCTCTCTTTTCCCCACACTTCTATCTTTTACTCTCTCCTCTCTCTGTTGTCTTTCCCTACCCTATCCCCAAACACCCACCTAATTCTCCAGACCGACTTGTAAGAAACGCCACTCAAACTGAAACTGGATGGCAGTCCTAAAATTTTGCTCGTATAACACGAGGGGCCTGAACAAACCGGCCAAGAGAGGGCAAATCCTTGACCATTTACATAAGGAAAAAACGATGATAGTCCTATTACAGGAAACTCATTTTCAGGATACAAAAATCCCCAAATGCAAGCACCGACACTATACCACATGGTTTCACAGCCCACACCCAACTAAAAAAGCGGGCGGTACTTCAATCGCTATCCATAAAAGTCTACCTCACAAACTCATATCTTCAAAGGTGGACGAAACCGGGAGATTTGTATTCATAAAGATACTGGTTCATGATGAAGTTTTAACGGTGGCAAATGCTTACTTCCCCAACCAGGGTCAGCAGCGGTTCGGCATCCGCATGTTGGGGGCATTGACGGAATTCGCAGATGGATCCAATACCATCCTGGGAGGCGATTTTAATCTCAGTATGGACCCAGTACGAGACTCATCCGGGGGTAAGTCGGGGACTTCCCCAACATCCACACACAAACTTAGAACAAAGCTAGCAAACCTTAGACTGATAGGCATGTGGAGGACACTACATCCAGGGGAGAAAGATTATAGCTACTGATCAGGTGCACACAATAGCTACCACAGATTAGATTATCTGTACATATCACACGGGTTACTAGATAGATCCCCCTCTTCAACAATGGGTTCGTTCATATGGTCGGACCATGCTCCAGTCTGGGGTTCCCTGGGGACAGGCAGAAGGGACAATGCGTCATTCAGTTGGCGTCTGAACGACAACCTACTGGATGACGCAGCATGCAAACAGGAGATACAACAAACCATAGACGAATTTAGAACTAATCACGAAACAGATCCCACTCCAACCCCTACTAAATGGGAGGCCCTCAAGTGCGTCTTACGGGGAATATTTATAGCGCATGGAGCAAGACTAAAGAAAATTAGAACGGCTAAACTCGAGGAACTAATGGCGGACCTTAATAAATTAGAGACCACTAACAAGTCATTGCCGACAAACAACATCGTCTCGGAAATATCCTCTAAGCGGATGGAAATACTCCGCATATTAGACCAAGCATCTCTCTGTCAGCGAGACAAATCAAAAGGGTGGTTTTACGAATTTGGGAATAAGTGCGGAAAGGGATTAGCAAGAGCCCTGAATCCTAGGACACAGCAGTCGTACGTTTTTGCAATTAACAAACCAGGAGAGGGGTTGGTTCACCACAATACTGGCATACTAGAAAGCTTCCAAACATTCTACAAGGACCTATATAACTTAGAAGAGAGACAGGGAGAACAGGGGCAGGAACTAGCAACCGAGAGAAACACATACATAGCAAAGCACACGGCTAATCAGATACAGAACCCTGACAAACAGGCCCTTGAAGGCGACTTTACGCAGCAGGAACTGAAGGAGGCAGTACGGTCCTTGAAGATAGGTAAGAGCCCGGGCCCAGATGGCTTCACTCCCCGCTTCTTTAAAGTATTCTACGACCAGCTGGCCCCCTTGATGCTAGAAGCTTTTAATGCTATCTCCAGGGACTGCCCCTTCCCGAAACAGGCCCTACAGGCAGTAATCACGGTCCTGCCTAAGCCCGGGAAAGATCCTGCCCAGTGTGGAAGCTATAGGCCGATATCGCTGTTGAACGTCGATACGAAATTATTCTCCGGGATGCTCGCGGGCCGCCTCCGGCCCCATATCCCCAATTTGATACATGAGGACCAGGTGGGATTCGTCCCCGTTAGGGAAGCTGCAGACAACACAATAAGAACGCTGTCTCTCCTGTCCAGGGCGAAGCACACAGGAGAGCCATTGTGCCTCTTAACTGTCGACGCAGAGAAGGCGTTCGACAGGGTGGGGTGGGGGTTTCTGGAGGCGGCCCTCGAGCAAATCGGGCTGGGCCCGCGGTTTTTGGGATGGGTAATGGCACTATATGCCGGCCCCTCGGCCCGGATTAGAGTAAATGGAAGGTTATCACAGCAGCTCCAGATAAAAAATGGCACGCGCCAGGGGTGTCCACTGTCCCCTTACTTATACATCATTGTTATGGAGACCCTGGCGAGTGCATTACGGGCAAACGAGAGCATCAAGGGGGTACAGCTGAATAACGATGAGCAGAAAACGGCATTATATGCCGACGATTTGCTAATCTATATGTCCAATCCTAGAATTGCCCTCCCAAATATATTAAAAGAATTCCAATTATTCGGCCGACTTTCAAATTTTAAGGTGAATCTGAGCAAGTCCGAGATTCTTTATGTAAACATCCAGAAAAAGAAACAGAGGCAATAAAGTCCGCATTCCCATTTACCTGGAATAAAGACAGCATTAAGTATCTAGGAACTACAATCACACCCGATATAGCCGACCAGTTTCAGAAAAATTACAAGCCATTGCTCACCAAACTAGAGGAGGATTTGGACAAATGGTGGACGGTACCCCTCTCCTGGTTCGGCAGAATAAGTACGATAAAAATGAATATACTACCTAGAATATTGTACATCCTCCAAACCGTCCCGATTCAATTACCCGGAGCATATCTAAATCGAATTAGGAAGGCAATGATGCGGTTTATATGGGGAGGCAGACAACCTCGACGCAACTGGAGGGCACTTTCTGGCCCGCGGGATCGTGGAGGGATGGGAATACCAAACATAGCATTATACTACAAGGCCGCCTTATCTCGCTGCATCCTAGAACTAACACACAAGAACCCTCAAAAGCGCTGGGTGAGAATGGAGCAGGATGCGGTACCATATAAAGGACAGGGCCTGATATGGATACCGGGAAATAAGGGTTGGAGAAACCTGGGATTATCGCCTTTTGTGGAAAACATCATGGTGGCCTGGATAGGCCCAGCCACAAAAACAAAACTAATAGCGAGACCGGGCCCCCTGACACCCCTGGTAGGTAATGCAGAAATTCCATTATTTTTCAAAGGCACATCCCTTACAAGGATGATGACTGACATAAGACCAAAAGAGATTCCTAGGGTGGGGGACATGTTGGGGACGGGGGGACTTAGGCCCCTGAGGGAGGTAATTGGAGATGGCGGACCCCCGGCTGGAGCATGGTACCAGTACCTCCAATTAAGCCATTATATAAGATCTTTGGGGAGGCCCGAGGAGTTAAACATGCCCTTGACACCATTCGAAAGGCAGTTTATCCATAATCGGAAAAAAAAACAAAAAATTTCAGAACTATATAAATTCCTGTTAGAAGAGGACACACGGGACAAGGGAAAGGACTTAGAGAGGGCGTGGGAACGAGAGCTGGGAGTCACACACACAGAGGAGTCATGGAAGAAAGCCCACATACTGACTTTCAAAATAAACGTCTCGAGTAAATTGCAAGAGCTAAATTACAAGATCATCACGAGATGGTACAGGACCCCGGAGAGACTGGCCAGATTTTGCCCCCAATGTCCGGATGTCTGCTGGAGATGCCTATCCGAGAAAGGTACCTTTACTCACATATGGTGGGCATGTGCATTGATAGGCCCTCTGTGGCGCGAGGTGGGGGCTCTCCACGCGTGGGTCAGTGGCAACCAAACACACTTAACCCCAGAACTAGCACTATTATCTATGTTTCCCGGGTCGCTGAAGCAGGCCAAAAGCTCACTATTGAGATTTTTCATACTAGCAGCGCGACAGGTGATTCCTAGAAAATGGAAATCCACAGATCCGCCTTCTCGGACAATGTGGCTAGAAGCACTAGATAATATCAGACATCTAGAAGAGCTATATGCTAGAGATGAGATGAAATACAATAAATATCTGGCTGTGTGGTACACCTGGAATCAGCTCCGAGACTCACAGGAAGTGGCCGCATGGGTGGCAAGTGGAATCACCCCGCTCCCCCGTCCGCGCCCACAACTGGTTGCCGTGGGCCCTCAGGATTGGAGGGCTACCACCTAAATCATCTAAACTAAAAGAATCATTTAAACTAACAGAAGCGGAACAGGTCGGTCCCCCTCCCCCTTCCTCGTCTTAATCTTCTCTCACCCTCACCTCTCCCCCCCCCCTTTTTTCCTTTCTTTCTTTCTCCTCTTCTCTGAGAGTGAAATTGCAGGGTATGTAGACATGTTTTAGATATTTGTTCTATAGGTTAATAGTTGCGGAAGATTGTAATACGTAATTAATAGCAATATCACCAACCCCGGTGGCCAAAAGGGACCCACCGAGGGAATAAGGACGCTAGAAGAGATTTAATGTATAGAGTTTTACAACAATTTTCATTGTAACAAATGTGATTTATTTTGATAAGAAAAGAAAGTTTTTACATAATATGCAAAAAATCAATAAAGACATATTGAACCATAATTAGCAAAAATTACCAAAATCCTTTTGTAAAACCCAAAGCACAATCACAAGCACAAAAACTCCACTAATATATATATATATTATTTCTAAACATTAAAAACCCTTCCATTATCTATTACTAATTTCTTGTTGTTCTTGGACTCTTCAGGTAATCAGTGTTCCTTTAACTTTAATATGTTTTATCTTAAGCACACCTGATGCAACTAATAAAATCCTTGATTAGTTACCTCAGATGTGCTTGAGACAACATCTGATTTGTATATGTGTGGTTTTAAGAGGGAACCTATTCAGGGGGTTGAATAACTATGAGACTGCAGTAGAAATTAAAAGTTGCAGCATTTTGTGTTGAATTTGAAGAAAAACACTTGTTATATTATTAGTTCTGTTAAGCTATTTAAATTATTCTTGATTATTTTTAAATAGCTGAAAGTTTGTCATTTGGTAAATAAACCTATTTTGCAATGGGGATTCTGAATCATTTTGATTGTAACTGTAGATACAGTCTCATTCAGATGACAATTGTGAATTGACCCTGGGAAACATAGACACCTGTTCATATGTTCCTATGCTGTCGGATCTCCACTGACAGTTCACATTGTATGTACTATTCTCAATCATGAATACGGATGAAAATAAAATCATAGAATGGTAGTGTTGGAAGGGATCTCCAGGGTCAACGGGTCCAACCCCCTACTCAATGCAGGATCACTAAATCATCCCGGACAGATGTCTTTCCAGCCTCTTTTTGAAGACTTCCATTGAAGGAGAACTCACCACCTCCCGTGGCAACCTGTTTCACTCATTGATCACCCTTACTGACAAAAAGGTGTTTTGTTTTTTTTGTTCTGTCTCACCTCCCTTTCAGTTTCATCCCATTGCTTCTAGTCTTTCCTTGTGCAAATGAGAATAAGGCTGATCCCTCTGCACTGTGACAGCTCATCAGATATTTGTAGATAGCTATTAAGTCTCCACTCAGAGACTAAATATTCCCAGATCCTTTAACCGTTCCTTGTAGGTCATGGTTTGCAAACCATTCACCATTCTTGTAGCTCTTCTCTGAACTTGCTCCAGTTTGTCTATGTCTTTTTTAAACTAAGGGTGCCCAGAACTGGACACAGTATTTCAGATGAGGTCTGACTGAGGAAGAGTAGAGGGGGATAATTATCTGATGTGATCTAAATTCTATGCTTCTCTTAATACATCTCAGAACTGTATTTGCCTTTTTTGCTGCGGCATAACACTATTGACTCATCTTCAATCTGTGATCTATTAGTATTCTAATAGTATACTATTATACTATATAATAGTATACAGCACACAAAATACATTTACTATCAGAGGTATACATACCCAAAATCTATACTCTAACCACATTAAATAATGCAAGGTTCTTGGTATATAATTTGATCAAATTACATTGGCCCATCTACCAACATCCAAGTGACCAAGCTTTCAGATAGGTCCTAACGCTAAACCAGGTGGTTTAATCTTAATCTGGGAAAGATGGGTACCCACCTCTAAGAATGCTCCTCTCTTGGGACTAAGCCTACAAATAAAACCAGGGAAGGTAGGATACCAATTATATGGTCCAATAGGAGGGTAAATGGACAGCGGATGTGCACGACCAGGTGAAGGCAGCCACTACTGCACAATATTTGTAAAAAAAAAGGATAAAAAAGTCACTAATCCCAAGTCACACACTTAAGAAACAGCACACTTAGAATACAGTTCACATATGTATGCCCATTCCGTTTATTACTTTAGTTGCCTGCCTTTTTTACCTGCTCACACACTTTTCATACATCCCATGATCCTATTTGCCTTGGCAGCAGCTGCCTCACACTGCTCCAGCTAAGCTTACAGTTAAGTAAAACCCCCAAGTCCTTTTCCATGTCAGGGTTCACCAGTGGTATCCCATGTAGTGTGTAATAGGGTCATGTATTTCACTGCCCATGTGCAGAACCTTACAGTTATCAGTTAAACCTCATTTGCCACTTTTTTTCCTCCAACTTATCCAGATCCTTGTACAATACACTGTGTAAATATGCTCATGTGAACGGGCCTTTACTATACAATTGGCCCTTTGATGGTAGCCATAAGGCGGATGTGGGCCTTGGTGAAAATGAGCTTCACCCCTGATCTAGAGGAAAGATTTCTATACAACATAGGCCGCCTGCACACGGGCGGGTTGGAATCCGACCCTGTGCCGAGCCAGCATTCGCGCATAAGTCTTTTTGCTGTACTGTGGTTGGGCCACACGGCGAACCGTCGGACATGCGCAGTACAGTTTTTAAAAATAAATCACTGCTTTTCCCGCATCATCGCCTAGCAATGACGCGGAATCGTCCAATTAGTTCAATGACTTTCAGATGTGTTCTTTTCCTGCACTAATGCGTAAGAAAAAAATGTATGCTGCGTATTTTTATGCATGACGGAATTGCGCACACCAAATATGCATATGTGAACAAAACCATTGAAATGAATGTGCTCTATTTTCTGCGTATTGCGTGCGCACATCTTTCATGCACAAATACGTTTGTGTGAATCTGGCCTCACGCACTGTGTTACTATGTTTTGCAGTTCATGCCCCCGTAAGGTTACATTACTCAGGCGATCCCGATATCGCACTTATCAACGGGCGTTTTTCATACAAAAACGTCTCGCAGTGCTTCTGTGATGTTGCATTGCTGACGTACGATAGAGGATCGTGTATCCTATTGATAACTCCTTTAGTACATGGCCCTTTTTTCCTTTAATTGGTTTTTTCCTCCTTTTAAAATAGCATAACTCTTTTATTCAACCATCGAAGTAATTGTATGAAGGTTTGCTTTTTGCGGTACAACTTGTATTTTTCACTGGTACTACCGTATATACCGGCGTATAAGACGACTTTTGAACCCCGAAAAATCTGCTCTGCAGTCGGGGGTCGTCTTATGCGCCGGTAATACAAAAAAAAAAAAAGTGTAAAAAAAAAAAATTTTATTACTCACCTCCCACGGCGTCCTGTCGCGCTCCGGCAGGATGTCGCTCGCTCCGGCAGGCTGTCGCTGGCTCCTCGTCCCCGCCGCAGCATAGCTTTCTGAATGTGGGGCTTGAAATCCCCGCTTCCAGAAAGCTAATACACACGCCGGCAGCCATGACAGCATTGAATGGCTGTGATTGGCTAAAGCACACGGGGCTTCAGCCAATCACACTATTCAATGACATCATTGAATGGCTGTGATTGGCTGAAGGCGCACGTGTTAGCAATCACACCCATTCAATGATGTCATTGAATAGTGTGATTGGCTGAAGCCACGTGTGCTTTAGCCAATCACAGCCATTCAATGATGTCATGGCTGCCGGCGTGTGTATTAGCTTTCTGGAAGCGGGGATTTCAAGCCCCGCATTCAGAAAGCTATGCTGCGGCGGGGACGAGGAGCCAGCGACAGCCTGCCGGAGCGAGCGACAGCCTGCCGGAGCGCGACAGAACGCCGTGGGAGGTGAGTAATAAATTTTTTTTTTTTTCTCCACTGAATACCGGCGTATAAGGTGACAGTTGGGGGGTCGTCTTATACGCCCCGTCGCCTTATACGCCGGTATATACGGTATTTAATGTACCATATAACGTACTGAAAAACTTCCAAAAAATTCTAATTGCAATAAATTGTGTAAAAAAACTAAATTCTGCCATCTTTGGGTGGGTCTTGTTTCTACGGCGTACACACTGCAGCAAATATGACCTGATAGCAGTAACTTTATTCTATGGGTCAGTACGATTAGGACGATACCAAATTAATACAGAAGGTTTTTTGGTTGTATTACTTTTAGTTTATTCTAAAGATATTTGAATATTTTCTTTTTTTTCTGCCGCCATCTTCTGACAGCCATAACCTTTTTTTTCTTGATGACATAGTTGTGTGAGGGCTTATTTTTTGCAGGACATCCTGAACTATTTATTGCTACCATTATGGAGTACATATGACTTTTGATCACTTTTTATTGCATTTTTTCTTGGAGACAGGGTGACCAAAAAGAAGCGCAATTCTGGCATTTTTGTTTTTTCTGACGACGCTCAATGTGCAGTGTAAGTAATGCGTTAATTAGTTAAATCGGACTTTCATGGATGCAGCGATACCATTTTTTATCTTTTTAATTTAAATTCTTTTATTATAAATATGGCTAAAAGAGGGTTTTCAAAACTTTTATTACCTTTTATTGTTTTGTTTTTTTTAAATAATTGATAAAACGTTTTGAAGCTAATTTTAACATTTTTTAGTCCAACAGGGACAAAACCTCACGATGGTTTACTTGCTCCTGCATGATGACGTAATGTCATAGGATTACATCATTAAGCGATCAGACAGGCATTCTATCAAGCCATGACACAGGCATATTACTCCGCAAATCCACACCATTCGCAACCTGATTGATTGTTTGGATTTACGCATTCCCAGTGATTGGTTATTTGGGTTGCCTCCTTCACCGTGATTGGTTATTTAGTTTGCCTGATTCACGGTCATTGGTTGTTTAGGTTGGCTTGTGTAGAAGTGCGGAGTATAAGGCTAATATGCACGCCACAGACATCTGCAATGGCAGCCATGGTGCCTAACAGTAAGCCCCTGGCTGCCACGGCAATTGCACGGCAACCCACGACCTTATGGCAGCGGGCAGTGTGGGACCCCCAAAAATTGATCGGGGGAATTTAAATGCCGCTGTCAGAATTGACTGCTGCATTTAAAGAGTTAACAGCTCCGACGAGCGAGCCTGCGATCCCCCTTCATAACACCCCGAACCTGCAGGATATAACTGTACGTCTGTTGCGTTAAGGAGTTAAAGTCCCACCGAAAACAATGGGCGACGTGTTCCGAAGGACACAGATAAATAGGACATGTAGTGAGTGAGAGAAAACATCACTCATGTGTATGACTCCATGCTAAAAGATGGAGTTTATATGTGCGTGATCTTTTGTTTGTCTGGCAATCCATAAAAAATAAAAAAGGTGTATATAAATATATATATTTTTTTAAACTAGTACTACCGTATACAATAAAACAGAACATGCCGCTGATTCTCTTCGTGTGCATTCTGTGTGCATCGTGTGAACGGCACAATAACAAAGTATAGACTATTAGCACTGCATATTATGCGCAAAATACGCAGTGAACATCCGCTTGTGAGCCATAGGGTCCTTTTAGTCAAGCTGATTATCGTTTGAATGAGTGAATCTACATGACAGACACATCATTGGGTCATTGAAACGAGAAATCGCGTACTCGTTTAAATTCGATGTCTTAGGGCTTACGCAGACGAGCGCATGCTCAAATACTCTCGCCGCTACAGAGTGTATTTGCGCATGAACAAGTTAAAAAAAAAAATTTTACCATTTAAATTTTGCACTATTGTGCATTGTAAAAAAAAAAAAGCTGAAAAATAGGGCAGACCCCAACTATTTTCATGCGTAATAATGTCGCTCAAGAATCTCGCTAGTCACCGCAATGGTTTCGTTTCGCCATGTTTTGCGGCGACAAAACGAAACAAAATCACCTTCATCTGTTTAAGCGCTGAGTGATGGAGAACGACTGAACGTTGTGCGCTGTGAGCGATAATGACCCATTAACACGTAACGATTGTCGCTCAGTGAGCGATTATTATTGCGCCTAAATGCGAAGCCATCGTGCACTTTTCGTTTGCCGCTGAGTTTCAGCCGCCATAAAAATCATCGCCGTTTCGCTTATTGCTCGTTACGTAGAATGCGAAGCACTGGGCGACAAGCAAACGATTCTCAACGAGGATCTCACTGCCTAAGCAACTAGCGGCGATATCACTCCTGCGCTCATTGAAACGAGAATCGCCCCGTGTAAAAGGGGCATTAGCCAACCAGTCAAGCACGATTATGATGCCTGCATAAAATAAATGCCGAACGAAAAGTCAATGAGCCGACGAGGATTTTTATGCATAAAATGAACGAAAAGTGAACATTAGACTGTATTTAGTATGATTATCGCTCACTTCCGCCCGTTTGAACGCTATTCGTTCCGTCTAAGGCCCCCTGCACACTGCAGAGCTGGATTCCTCTGCCACCAGCGGCATCCGGCGTACCGGCTCTGTCGCACATATGCAGTACAAAGCCTTTGTTTCAATTTTTTTTCCGTGCCGTGGCTAGACGACAATGAGGAACCCGCTACCTGTCCACAATCTTCAGTGTGCACGGGCCACACGGCTCCTATTGACTTTAATGCAAGCCGTCTGGGTGGAATCCGCACAAAAATGGAGCATGCTGCTTTTTTTCCTCAGTGAACGGAAATCGCAATTGATTTTCCGCTTGTGTTGTTGGAAGCAGCAGATCTCCATAGGAAGTAACGGGCAGTATTTGCTGCGGATTAGCGATGCGGACGCCCACCATGGATTACGCAGTAAAAATCTGTCCATAAGCAGGAGCCCTAAAAGCCCCTCCATAGGTGCTGTTCTCTCCCTGCCCTGCAGGGGGTCCCGCCTGTCCCCCGTTCTCTTTCATGATGCCAGGCTGCTGGCCTGTGCTCTATGCGGTTGCTCCCTCATGAAGCATGCGGGGTGATAATGGTGCCATGTAGTAACTAGCACGCTGACAGTCCCTCATGCCTTCCATGATGCAGGATGGAACAAGGTGTGGCCGGAGGAGGAGGCAGCTGCTCCACCGACTCCCATCCCCCTGCTCTGTGTACACCTCACAGACTGGGGGAGGAGGAGGCCGACCCTCACAGACAAGTGGCCATGTGAGGAGGCCGCAACACCTGTGGAGGAGTGATGGTGCCCGTCTCCTCACACAAGTGGGTCAGCATGGAATGTGGCTGCCTCTACTGGTAGAGAGCAGGGTGGGCACCCTGCTGGACGAGGTGTCTGCCTCCTGTGTGGGAGGCCATCTTGTTGCCATAGTAACAGTATGGTGTGAGGTGAAGGCTGGCAGCCCTGAGGGCACTAGATGTGGCGCTCATCTCAATCACCCTCTCCCCGCCACTCTGTAAACCACCCAGATGAGGTGCTGAGGGGCTGTTCACATGGGTGGATCCACTGTAGGACATCCGATTTCCAAGCACCAAGTGGTGCAATACACAGAAGATAAAAGACACTGATTTCAATGGGTTTATTGACATAATGCGGCTGCAGGGGGTGGATTTGTATTATGGAAGCCAAAGCGGCGTCCGCAGCACGTACCTTCCACACCATGCTATGAAACAGCTGTCTGTCCTGCACACAAGCAGAAACCAATTGTGATTTTCCTCTCACGGAGGAAAGATTGCAGCATGCTCTGTTTTAAGGCAGATTCCGCGTGGACGGCTTCCATTGAAGTCAATGGAAGCCGTCTGACCTGCTGCCCTGCCACACTCATTATTGCAGAAAGGTTGCTGGGTCTGCTTCATCGCCTAGCAACGGCGCGGCAGTATCTGCACGGCGCATGCACGCCAAACGGTACATCCGCAGGACAGAAAAGAATACCGACAGATACGCAGGGCTCGCCGGCTGCATGCGGATTCCAACCCGGTACTGTGCAGGGGGCCAAAGCATATTTTTCCTTCGTGTAAAAAAGGCAGCAAAAGAGGAGCGGAGATTGAAACACGGCGTAATTGTGCAGGAAGATGAACACACCTGGAACTCAGACCAATTAGCCATTTCAATTGGGGTGTATTTTTTTTGTCGCATGCAAAGAAACATACCTCGCCTGCGGAAAAAGTACAGTAAAATGTGCCGATGTGTGCACCAAAAAAGCATTGTTCCTGCAAAAACGCTATACGAATGCGTGCGCAAATACACATACGCTCATGTAAATGCTTCCCACAACCGTGTGCGTTTTATGTTCACCCGTATGCACCAAACAATCGCATTACTGGAGATTTGACACAATCAAGTCCCGATCACTATATTGCGTATTTCATGCCATTCGCACGGGGCGCTGCTACGTAAATATTAAGTAACACGCAAAAGCGATGAAAACCAATGATTCAACGAGAATCCTTTTTTCCCAGCATTGTGTGCAGGGTTAATTCCTCCTTCTTCCCTTTTTCCAGCTGCCATAGAAGTCTATGGCATCTTGCTGCGTAACACGTCGAAAGATAGGGCAAGACCTATTGTTTCATGTGGCGTATAAAACCGGCGGCCGAAAACGGTCGCGTAGGTGCTATTTTTCCTTGCGCGATTATTTTAAGCGACAAAAAATCCTATTGTCTGAATGAATACACTGGAATCCGATGCTTCGCATTGTCGCATTTTTCTGCAATGTTTTTACGCGGTGAAATATCTGCGTAAATCCAGTTGTCTGAATACCCCGAGGTGCTTTCACGGGGCAGAATCAGCCAGCAATACACGGCAAAATCGGTAGCTTATTCTGGGAATGAACAAACTGACATTGTTTGGCCATTCGCCCGGGCGAACAGTTATCGCTACGTGTAAACGTACCCTAAGGCTGGCTTCACTCACACAAGTGGATGCTTATTTGCACGCACCTAAGCGTTGCATTTTTGTGGTATAAACAATGCTTTTTTACGCGCATTGGCGTGTTTTACTCTACTTTTTGCGCTCATAAGACATGTCATTTGCGCCCGGCAAACAAAGATGCACTGATTCAAATGGCTAATTAGTCTGAGTTCCAGAGGCGTTCTTTCTCCTGGAGTGTTTCACGTATCTCCTTGTGTTTTGCGCACATTCGCGCAACCCACATTGACTTCTATGAGGAGGGCTGGTGCGTGCAAAATAGAACGTGTTGTATTTTTTTGGCGCCCAAAATGCACACAAAATATGTGAACATGAACAAACCCACTGAAACCAACGGGTTCTTTTCTCTGCGTATTTCACACACAAATACGCCCGCGTGAAGCCAGCCTGGGGGCTTATTCTCACAAATGCATTTGTGCAATGTACTGCATGCGCAAAATTAGCATGCATAATATGCGGTGAATAGAACCGATTGCTTTCAGTACGTTCGCTCACATGTGCGGATTTTGCGCACGCATTTGTTCATGAAAACAAATCTGCAGTTTATTGTCCTGCGCAGGAAAATGTCCCATATTGAACTCATTCCACTAATTGCCCGTTGCAATCACTGAGATCGCGGTCGCACACTTTTATGTGTGCATGAATACGCACCGCTTGTGAAAAACATAGGTAAGCACGCAGCGGCGCGTGCAAGGCACTAATATGCGCACGCCCATGTGAAGCCGCTCTAACTACAGATTTTGAGGATTACAAGCAGATTTAAGTAATTTTCAATTCTGCATCAAACTCCACACACAGCCATGCGAATTTGGGGTGAATTTACCGCAGCTAATACTGCGTCCTGTGGACTAATTCTGCCCGCGTGAAAGGACCCTTATGCCAATTTTTTTGTTTCAGTTTTTTTTCCCGTGCCGTGGCTGAGCGATTACGCGGAACCCGCTACCCATCCACAATCTTCATTTCGGACGGGCCGCAGGCTCCCATTGACATCACTGGAAGCCGTCTGGGCGGAATCCGCACAAAAATGGAGCATGCTGCTTGTGTGGCGGAAGCAGCAGATGTCCATAGGAAGTAACAGGCAGTATTTGCTGCTGATTAGCGATGCGGACGCCGACTGCGGATTCCGCAGTTAATAGCCATCCGTTAGCAGGAGCCCTAAAAGCCCCTCCATAGCTGCTGTTCTCTCCCTGCCCTGCAGGGGGCCCCGCCTGTGCCCCGTCCTCCCCTCATGATGCCAGGCTGCTGGCCTGTGCTCTATGCGGTTGCTCCCTCATGAAGCATGCGGGGTGATAATGGCGCCATGTAGTAACTAGCACGCTGACAGTCCCTCATGCCTTCCATGATGCAGGATGGAACAAGGTGTGGCCGGAGGAGGAGGCAGCTGCTCCACCGACTCCCATCCCCCTGCTATGTGTACACCTCACAGACTGGGGGAGGAGGAGGCTGACCCTCACAGACAAGTGGCCATGTGAGGAGGCTGCCACACCTGTGGAGTGATGGTTACCATAGTAACAGTATGGTGTGAGGTGAAGGCTGGCAGCCCTGAAGGCACTAGATGTGGCGCTCATCTCAATCACCCTCTCCCTGCCACTCTGTAAACCACCCAGATGAGGTGCTGAGGGGCTGTTCACATGGGTGGATCCACTGTAGGACACCCGATTTCCGCGCACCAAATGGTGCAATACACAGAAGATAAAAGACACTGATTTCAATGGGTTTATTGACATAATGCGGCTGCAGGGGGTGGATTTGTATTATGGAAGCCAAAGCGGCGTCCGCAGCACATACCTTCCACACCATGCTATGAAACAGCTGTCTGTCCTGCACACAAGCAGAAGCCAATTGTGATTTTTCTCTCGCAGAGGAAAGATTGCAGCATGCTCTGTTTTAAGGCAGATTCCGCGTGGACGGCTTCCATTGAAGTCAATGGAAGCCGTCTGACCTGCTGCTCTGCCACACTCATTATTGCAGAAAGGTCGCTGGGTCTGCTTCATCGCCTAGCAACGGTGCGGCAGTATCTGTATGGCGCATGCACGCCAAACGGTACATCCGCAGGACAGAAAAGAATACCGACAGATACGCAGGGCTCGCCGGCCGCATGCGGAATCCAACCCGGTACTGTGCAGGCGGTCAAAGCATATTTTTCCTTCGTGTAAAAAAGGCGAGGAGAGTGAAACATGGCGTAATTGCGCAGGAAGAAGAACACACCTGGAACTCAGACCGATTAGCCATTTCAATTGGGGCGTATTTTTTTGTCGCACGCAAAGAAACATACCTCGCCTGCGGAAAAAGTACAGTAAGATATGTCGGTGTGCACCAAAAAAGCATTGTTCCTGCAAAAACGCTATACGAATGCGTGCGCAAATACACATACGCTCATGTAAATGCTTCCCACAACCGTATGCCTTTTATGTTCACCCGTATGCTCCAAATAATTGCCTTACTGGAGATTTGACACGATCAAGCCCCGATCACTAATTTGCGTATTTCATGCCATTCGCACGGGGCGCTGCTACGTAAATATTAAGTAACACGCAAAAGTGATGAAAACCAATGATTCAACGAGAATCCTTTTTTCCCAGCATTGTGTGCAGGGTTAATTCCTCCTTCTTCCCTTTTTCCAGCTGCCATAGAAGTCTATGGCATCTTGCTGCGTAACACGTCAAAAGATAGGGCAAGACCTATTGTTTCATGTGGCGTATAAAACCGGCGGCCGAAAACAGTCGTGTAGGTGCTATTTTTCCTTGCGCAATTATTTTAAGCGACAAAAAATCCTATTGTCTGAATGAATACACTGGAATCCGATGCTTCGCATTGTCGCATTTTTCTGCAATGTTTTTACGCGGCGAAATACCTGCGTAAATCTAGTTGTCTGAATACCCCGAGGTGCTTTCACGGGGCAGAATCAGCCAGCAATACACGGCAAAATCGGTAGCTTATTCTGGGAATGAACAAACTGACATTGTTTGGCCATTCGCCCGGGCGAACAGTTATCGCTACGTGTAAACGTACCCTTCACATGCGCACGCCCATGTGAAGCCGCTCTAACTACAGATTTTGAGGATTACAAGCAGATTTAAGTCATTTTCAATTCTGTATCAAACTCCACACACAGCCATGCGAATTTGGGGTGAATTTACCGCAGCTTATACTGCGTCCTGTGGACTAATTCTGCCCGCGTGAAAGGACCCTTATGCCAATTTTTTTGTTTGTTTTTTTTCCCGTGCCGTGGCTGGCGACAACGCGGAAGCCGCTACCCGTCCACAATCTTCATTTCGGACGGGCCGCAGGCTCCCATTGACTTCACTGGAAGTCGTTTGGGCGAAATCCGCACAAAAATGGAGCATGCTGCTTGTGTGGCAGAAGCAGCAGATGTCCATAGGAAGTAACAGGCAGTATTTGCTGCTGATTAGCGATGCGGACGCCGACTGCGGATTCCGCAGTTAATAGCCATCCGTTAGCAGGAGGCCTAAAAGCCCCTCCATAGGTGCTGTTCTCTCCCTGCCCTGCAGGGGGCCCCGCCTGTGCCCCGTCCTCCCCTCATGATGCCAGGCTGCTGGCCTGTGCTCTATGCGGTTGCTCCCCCATGAAGCAGGCGGGGTGATAATGGTGCCATGTAGTAACTAGCACGCTGACAGTCCCTCATGCCTTTCATAATGCAGGATGGAACAAGGTGTGGCCGGAGGAGGAGACAGCTGCTCCACCGACTCCCATCCCCCTGCTCTGTGTACACCTCACAGACTGGGGGAGGAGGAGGCCGACCCTCACAGACAAGTGGCCATGTGAGGAGGCCGCCACACCTGTGGAGGAGTGATGGTGCCCGTCTCCTCACACAAGTGGGTCAGCATGGAATGTGGCTGCCTCTACTGGTAGAGAGCAGGGCGGGCACCCTGCTGGACGAGGTGTCTGCCTCCTGTGAGGGAGGCCATCTTGTTGCCATAGTAACAGTATGGTGTGAGGTGAAGGCTAGCAGCCCTGAGGGCACTAGGTGTGGCGCTCATCTCACTCACCCTCTCCCTGCCACTCTGTAAACCACCCAGATGAGGTGCTGAGGGGCTATTCACATGGGTGGATCCACCGTAGGACACCCGATTTCCGCGCACCAAATGGTGCAATACACAGAAGATAAAAGACACTGATTTCAATGGGTTTATTGACATAATGCGGCTGCAGGGGGTGGATTTGTATTATGGAAGCCAAAGCGGCGTCCGCAGCACATACCTTCCACACCATGCTATGAAACAGCTGTCTGTCCTGCACACAAGCAGAAACCAATTGTGATTTTCCTCTCACGGAGGAAAGATTGCAGCATGCTCTGTTTTAAGGCAGATTCCGTGTGGACGGCTTCCATTGAAGTCAATGGAAGCCGTCTGACCTGCTGCCCTGCCACACTCATTATTGCAGAAAGGTCGCTGGGTCTGCTTCATCGCCTAGCAACGGTGCGGCAGTATCTGTACTGCGCATGCACGCCAAAGGTACATCCGCAGGACAGAAAAGAATACCGACAGATACGCAGGGCTCGCCGGTCGCATGCGGAATCCAACCCGGTACTGTGCAGGCGGCCAAAGCATATTTTTCCTTCGTTTAAAAAAGGCAGCAAAAGAGGAGCGGAGAGT
Source organism: Eleutherodactylus coqui (assembly GCF_035609145.1). Lineage (NCBI taxonomy): Eukaryota > Metazoa > Chordata > Amphibia > Anura > Eleutherodactylidae > Eleutherodactylus > Eleutherodactylus coqui. The sequence goes on from NC_089845.1 coordinate 37,907,738, forward strand.
GAAACACGGCGTAATTGTGCAGGAAGATGAACACACCTGGAACTCAGACCAATTAGCCATTTCAATTGGGGCGTATTTTTTTTGTCGCACGGAAAGAAACATACCTCGCCTGCGGAAAAAGTACAGTAAGATATGCCGATGTGTGCACCAAAAAAGCACTGTTCCTGCAAAAACGCTATACGAATGCGTGCGCAAATACACATACGCTCATGTAAATGCTTCCCACAACCGTATGTGTTTTATGTTCACCCGTATGCACCAAACAATCGCATTACTGGAGATTTGACACAATCAAGCCCCGATCACTATATTGCGTATTTCATGCCATTCGCACGGGGCGCTGCTACGTAAATATTAAATAACACGCAAAAGCGATGAAAACCAATGATTCAGCGAGAATCCTTTTTTCCCAGCATTGTGTGCAGGGTTAATTCCTCCTTCTTCCCTTTTTCCAGCTGCCATAGAAGTCTATGGCATCTTGCTGCGTAACACGTCGAAAGATAGGGCAAGACCTATTCTTTCATGTGGCGTATAAAACCGGCGGCCGAAAACGGTCGTGTAGGTGCTATTTTTCCTTGTGCGATTATTTTAAGTGTTAGCGCAAAATTCGCTATTTCGATATACTGTGCGTTTCCTAATTAAGATAATATGTGCAGGCCTGGAGAGCCTTTCAAAGACCACACGGCTACATCATGTGCCCCCGTTGAAAAACTCTGCTCTTTATTAAGCGCGCGTTAAACTTAAATAAGTTTAACACAGGAAATGAAGTAATTTAGAAATACAGTTACAGTATTTAGCGAGCCGATTGGTCGTTCTCAGAGGGAGGTATTTGTGAGGTAGCTTGTGATGTCATCCATCTGGGAGGAACTTCAGTGAGCACGCTCAGTTCATTCTTGAATTTAGCTTCATGAGAGAAACATCCTGTTTCTCCTCTCTGTTTGTCAAGGACAAAGACATTCCTATGCCATGTGCTTTCAATTGGACCCCCCCCCCCCACCATCTGAAGTAGCCAGTTTCTTTGATCAAAGGTTCAGAATCAACAACTCAATTCCCTAGACAATGCTGATGGTATCACAGGATTAACAAGACTCAACAGATTCATGGCCATACAATGTATATGGACAGAGCTCAAACAAACCTATACAAATGGAATTGTAGTAAAAGCAGGTAGCATTGTTCTGTATAAGTAAGACCAATATACATATGTTAGACCTCTATCTTATACAAAGAACTAACAAGTCACATACATTTCACAGTTACATCAAAGCTTCCTACACCAAACAGGTTTGAAGTCCACATGAATGTTCATAGCTATTCGTATGTAAAATGCAGAATAGAGAATAAAGGAAAATACAAAATGGAGGATGAAGGACAAAATGGAGGGCTACAAATAGCCAATTATATTTGCACCACAATCCACCCTTTAGCTATTTGTAGCCATCATATCACTATTTCATAATGTGATCAAGAAACATAAAATAAACATACAATTTAGGGCTGGAATATGCATTTTGACATATCATGGTTTGATCTTCAAGTTCTATTAATGAACAATTAGCAGCTTCCAAATGTTTCCTTCAAATGTTCCATATTTTATATTCGTTTAATACGTCAAATATTAAAACATGCATATATATATATACATCAGACAATAATATCATGGAACTTTTCATGATTAATGTAAATCTTGAGTTTTACCCATAGATGATTCCAACTATCAGTGAAATGGACAAGTAAAACAGGCTATGCAGTGGTAACCGACAGAAAGAGGAAATTATACAAAAACCACTCTTTTCCTCATGAGACACTCAGTTACTCAGGAAATAGAGGTGATGGCGCTCACTGAAATATGTAAGCTGGCTGCAGGTAAGACTGTTTGTGTCTGCACCGACTTAAGGTACACATTGGGAATCGTACACGATTTCACATCCTTATGTGGCACAGTGGAAGTTTCATGGGGTCCTTGAGTAAGCCAATCCAGAATGCAGAAGCAGTGTCTTTGTTCTACAAGTTTTTAGCTCTTTCCGCACAGGTGACTTATCATCAGAGTCCAGGCTTATGCCACAGAGACAACCACTGAGGCTGGGAGGAACCAGAGAGCAGGCACCGCAGCAGCCTGACTTCCCTTGAATGAGGTAACGGCTGGTAACCTGCTTGCACCTGAAACAGGTGTAGATATTTCTCTGTTGCTTGAATTACAGGAACAGGCCTCAAAAGAAGAAAAAGGAGGAGTGGAAAAGCGAGCGGAATGCTACTGGGGTCTGGCAGAAAGGTAAAAGCCTGTGCCTCCCCTGCACGCTGTACTCCATGATGTCACACCTGATCTATGAGCTAACCCATTCATCAAAGGAGGTAACGTGTGGTATGGTGTCTTCTGCTTGGCTTACCCCAGGGTTCAACACTGCTGCAATAGGGTTTGTACAGGGATGCATGATATGCGCCCGTTACAATCCAGACCAATTGGTCAAGGTACCTTCTCGGTGCGAGCCAGACTATCTGTATCAGTGACTGCAGAATGATAGCATACAGCTACCACAGGTAGGTGTTTGGAGTTGTTGGTTTGCATAGACTTCTTTTCATGTTATTTGGAGGCGTGGTTTGAAAAAAGAAATAATAATAATTTTTAGCACGCCAAAAATATGACCTAAGAATATGTTTTATGAAAGTAATTTTGAATATTTGGGTACACCAGAAGTAATAATAAATAATAAAGGTAAACATTTTATTAGTCATCTACTTGGTTAGTCTTGCCCCAGGGGGCCCAAAACTCCCCGACACAGTACTCAACAGCCTTAGCATCGGTACTACAGCATTGGGTTCCACCGGATACTCAAGTTGTATTACTGCAGTATGTGGATGACCTACTACTTTGTGCCCCCTCAGAAGTAGTGTGTTGGAAAGCTTCTGTTTCCCTACTCTGTTTCTTGGCAGAGAATGGATGTAAGGTAACAAAAACAAAATTGCAATGCGTGAAAACCCAAGTCATCTTTTTGGGTCATTGTATTTCAGAAGGGGCCCGTCATCTCACTGAAACGAGGAAAGAAGCGGTAAAGAATATTCCCATACCTACAAATCTTGAGAAGCTTCGGACATTCCTGGGTCTTGTGTCATACTGCAGGCCTTGGATTCGTTCAGCTTCCCAGATGATGCAACCGCTCTATGAGTGTCTATCATCAAAGCCTTTCCAACTTACACAAGACGCAGTAGACAATTTTCATTCCTTGAAGTTGGCCATTGTCTCAGCACCAGTGTTGGGTACCCCAAACTACGAAAAACCTTTTTTCCTGTATTGTACAGAGATTGCTGGACATGGTACGGCAGTTTTAACGCAGCATCATGGTCAGCAAAAGCGTCCAGTTGCCTACTATTCTGCAAGGCTTGATCCAGTAGCGAGGGGGGCTCCTTCCTGTGTCAGTCATAGCGGCAGTACAATTGCTGCTTAATAAAGCATCTGAGATTGTACTCACCTATGACATCATTGTTTACACTGCCCATGATGTATATGCCATCCTGAACCAAGTTCAACCACGTCACATATCAATGGCCAGGCAGTTGCGTTTACAATGTGCTTTATTGCTTCCGATTGTATAGCATTAATGGCACAAGAAACTGTTGGGTTTGAACACGTGAATAGCCCTAGGAGCATCGATAGTGAGAGTTTGGGGCTTGGCAGTATACAACGGTCGAGTAATACATGGAATAGCGTGTGACATGGCCAAGGCTCTAAATGCTACCTCCCAAGCCCTTGATTCACTACTTTTAGACGTAAAAGAAATACGAAAAGGCACCTTGCAAAATAGAGCCACTATTGACTATATGTTGTTAGCATTAAATCATCATTGTGAAGAATTTGAAGGTATGTGCTGCTTTAACCTGACAGATAATTCAGAGTCTATACATAAAAACATCCAGGATATTCGAAAAACTGTGCAAACCCTTAAGCAAGACAAGGACAAAGGTTGGTTTGATTGGCTTTTTGGCTCATGGTTTAGCATGTCCTGGATCCGACATTTCTTGGGAATTATATGTAGTTTAACAATTTTTTTTTGTATTTCAGTATGCTGCTGCCTTCAATGTGTGCCCACTTTGTTTGCTCTATGTACTGGTTGGGCTACTCAAATCAACAGAAATATCCGGGGGGAGGTACACCTTCTAAGAACTGTCCATCCGCAATATTGACAAATAGAAACAGGATGTAAAATGTTGTGAGATATTTACCTTGTCATGGATTATCACTAGCTGCAGGAAGGGATAATATTAGGAGACAGGGAAAGGGCCCAGGCGTGGGGTGTCACCCTTGCGGGAGGCAGCCTCATGGCAAAGGTGACAGCCAGGGTCCCCTGTAGGTGGTAGGGAAAGGCCCGAGAACACAAATAGGAAGAGCAAAACCATCCATGACAACGAAAATATTCACAGAAAAAAAAGAGAGAATTGTGAGCGGAATGAAAAGTTCCATGATATTATTGTCTGATGTATATATATATATATGCATGTTTTAATATTTGACGTATTAAACGAATATAAAATATGGAACATTTGAAGGAAACATTTGGAAGCTGCTAATTGTTCATTAATAGAACTTGAAGATCAAACCATGATATGTCAAAATGCATATTCCAGCCCTAAATTGTATGTTTATTTTATGTTTCTTGATCACATTATGAAATAGTGATATGATGGCTACAAATAGCCAAAGGGTGGATTGTGGTGCAAATATAATTGGCTATTTGTAGCCCTCCATTTTGTCCTTCATCCTCCATTTTGTATTTTCCTTTATTCTCTATTCTGCATTTTACATACGAATAGCTATGAACATTCATGTGGACTTCAAACCTGTTTGGTGTAGGAAGCTTTGATGTAACTGTGAAATGTATGTGACTTGTTAGTTCTTTGTATAAGATAGAGGTCTAACATATGTATATTGGTCTTACTTATACAGAACAATGCTACCTGCTTTTACTACAATTCCATTTGTATAGGTTTGTTTGAGCTCTGTCCATATACATTGTATGGCCATGAATCTGTTGAGTCTTGTTAATCCTGTGATACCATCAGCATTGTCTAGGGAATTGAGTTGTTGATTCTGAACCTTTGATCAAAGAAACTGGCTACTTCAGATGGTGGGGGGGTCCAATTGAAAGCACATGGCATAGGAATGTCTTTCCTTGACAAACAGAGAGGAGAAACAGGATGTTTCTCTCATGAAGCTAAATTCAAGAATGAACTGAGCGTGCTCACTGAAGTTCCTCCCAGATGGATGACATCACAAGCTACCTCACAAATACCTCCCTCTGAGAACGACCAATCGGCTCGCTAAATACTGTAACTGTATTCCTAAATTACTTCATTTCCTGTGTTAAACTTATTTAAGTTTAACGCGCGCTTAATAAAGAGCAGAGTTTTTCAACGGGGGCACATGATGTAGCCGTGTGGTCTTTGAAAGGCTCTCCAGGCCTGCACATATTATCTTAATTAGGAAACGCACAGTATATCGAAATAGCGAATTTTGCGCTAACATAAGCGACAAAAAATCCTATTGTCTGCGTGAATACACTGGAATCCGATGCTTCGCATTGTCGCATTTTTCTGCAATGTTTTTACGCGGCGAAATATCTGCGTAAATCCAGTTGTCTGAATACCCCGAGGTGCTTTCACGGGGCAGAATCAGCCAGCAATACACGGCAAAATCGGTAGCTTATTCTGGGAATGAACAAACTGACATTGTTTGGCCATTCGCCGGGGCGAACAGTTATCGCTACGTGTAAACGTACCCTTCACATGCGCACGCCCATGTGAAGCCGCTCTAACTACAGATTTTGAGGATTACAAGCAGATTTAAGTCATTTTCAATTCTGCATCAAACTCCACAGACAGCCATGCGAATTTGGGGTGAATTTACCGCAGCTTATACTGCGTCCTGTGGACTATATCTGGCCGTGTGAAAGGACCCTTATGCCAAATTCATACAGGCAAGTGCGATATCGTTCTAAGGAACCAATATTGCACTTGTAAACCAGCAATTTTTTTTCCCTACAATTGCGATGCATTTTCTGAGAAAAATGTATTGCTCGCCCCTCGCGAAAATTCTATGTTGTTTCAATAGTAAAAGTAGAAAAATTGCATCGCACTTGCTAGAACCCACATTTACATTTACAAGATTCTGCTCAGGACATGCTGCAGTTTTTGGATCATGGACCACCAAGCTGGCATTGGACTTTCGATTTTTCCTTTAAACTTGTGGATATGAATTGTGTTTTCCGCGAGTGGAAGAAAAATCTCAGCATGCTTTACTTTGCCGCGGACGCCGCGCAGATGGCCTCCATTGAAGTCAATTGAGCCGTCCGACCTGCAGCCCTTATGCAATTAACATTGTGTATGGGCTGCAGATACCCACGTCATTACTTAATGATGGCGCAGGAAATACAAACAATAAAAAAAAATACTGCGCATGACTGCCTACGAGCCGACCCGGTGATCCGCAAACAGAAAAATCAGATATGCAGGGTCACCGGCCGGACTCACAGCCGGAATCTGCTGCAGGTCTCCCGCACATGGAATCTCACGCATTCGTGTGAGCCCGAAGTACCAGCACAAAAAGAAATAAAAATCTCATCCACATACCGGAGCGGAATCTGCAGCAGGCGTGATCTGCGATGTGGTTTTCAGGTCTGTATCGTGCCGGTCAGTCACGCTGCGGATCTTCACTTGTTGCAACGCATAGGGGAAAGCCAGTGACAAGTCCACAGGCAGATCCATGGCTGACCCGCATGTAACGTGGATTCATTCGGCAATTGGTGCCGATTTTGCCATAGAATTTCAGATATTCTATTGTGGACAATCAGTCCAGTGTGGCGGCACCATGAGGCCTCCTTCGCGCAGGCCCCAAATGCTCCCGAGTTTTTACAGCAGATTGTGTATTGAAAATCTGCAGCATTTATAGTACAAGCCGTGTGGAGGAGATTGTAAAGATAGTGCTTAAAAGTTTCACAAGGAATCTGCAGCGTTATTCAAGTTTTAAATCCGCAGCACGAATGTGTCGGATTTTCCGCATGCGGGAGCCCGTAGCAGAATCCGACTCTGACCGCAGCTGGACGGCAGCCGTCAAACATGCGCAGTACAGAACTTTTTTATGTTTATTTGTCCCGCACCGTCGGTAGGCGATGATGCACAATCTGTGACTTTTCCAAAATGTTGTGCAAAATTGCAGAAAGGCCGCAGGTCGGAAGGCTTCCATTGACTTCAATGGAGGCCATCATGTGAAATTCGCACTTAAATAGAACATGCTGCTAGTTTTTGTCTGCTTGCAGAAATCACGATTGGTTTCCATGAGTGTGCAGGAAGAATCGCTTTTACATAGCATCTTCTGGTTGGTCTTTGCTGCAAATCTGTGGTGTGGACGCCGACCGTTGATTCAGAATATCCATTCGTCTGCAGCCGGCCTTAGAAGTGGATTCTAAAACAATGTGATTTTTGTCTCAGATTTTGATGTGTAAATTCGGCAGATTTGCCAGAAATTGTGCACTTTGCATTTGCAAAGAGTGCAATCTGTGATGCAAATCTACTGCATTTTGTGTTTGCCAACCTGCCTTTTACACGTTCATGCAAGGCGCTTTTCAGGCAAAAACACCTTGCATTGCATTTGGGAAATTCCGGTCCTCGTGTGCGAGTTTCATGCACGATAGGCCGTCAGAAGTGTTTTCCATTGATTTCAATGGGAAACCTCGGATCACGCTCGCAGGCACATCACAGCATGCGAGAGCCATGCAAGGTATTAAAGATCCCATTGAAGTCAAAAGGCGATGCGTTCTGAGGAACACGAAGCAATAGGACATGCTTTGATTTTTTCCTGCACATCAAAAGAATAGGGTTCATATTTGTGTGAGATTTGTGCGTCTCGCAATGCACAAAGCTGACGCGAGTCTCTCGCCCGTGTAAATGTAGCCTTGGGCCTCTTTCACATGAGCGTCACTTTAATGGTTTGATAGCCGCACTTAAACATTGTGGCTATCGGAGTGTTAAATCGCATAAACAAGTAGCTGCGAGCATGTCACGGCTAGTATTCTGCAGCGGTGCACAGTACAACGTTAATAATGAAGGTCTTAACAAATCCCGTTCACTTACAGCAGAAATTATCGGCTAGGAATGATGCAAATTTTGAAATCCACAGCATGCTCTGTTTGTTGCTGCGGATTTTCAGTGTGAATTCGTTCCTTACAATGCAGGGAGTGAGCGCCGCCAGGAAATCCACAGATTTTGGCATAGTTTTTTTCTACAAAGCGTAAACATTCCTTAAATTGATGAGGCTGTGGATTTAGACCTCCTGCACACGGCCGGGTTGGACCCCCCATGTGGGTTCCACCCGATGACCCCTGCAAACCTGCCCAGTGTCATCTATCAGCGCTGCGGATGCGCTGGTCGGCGCTTTGTCATGCATGCGCAGAAGCTGCCGGCTCTAGGCGATGACGCGTATCCAGCAATACTTCTGCAGTGCTCACTGCAGTAGTGTCGCAGGACGGACGGCTTCCATTGACTTCAATAGAAGTGGCTGTGCGTAGCCCCCACCAAATCGCAAGATGCTGCGATTTCTTCTGCAAAAATGCAACTGATTTCCGCTCGTGGAGATGAAATTGCGAATTGCCATAGCATGCTATGGGGCAGTATTTGCTGCAGAGTCCGGAGGTGGAAGCCCACCGCAAACTCCCTAATGCAAATACGCCCAAGTGCAGGAGGCCTTAGCCAAGAAATTTCTTACATTTAACACTCTCCATAGTGCCCCACCACCGTATATTGCCTTCCTCCATACATCACCCAGCTCGCCCGCTCCGCTCTGCCAACACGGTCTGCCTAGACGTCCCGCTTATACGAACCTCACATGCTCACCTCCAGGACTTCACCAAAGTAGCACCGACCCTATTGAACACTGTACCACATAACATCAAGATAATCCCTGATGCCTGGAACTTCAGACCTGCCCTAAAAACCCACGGTACAATTGTTTCATATCGCCACCATAAAAAGGGGTGGAGACCTGCCGGGAGACAGTGAAGGATTGTTAACGCCACTAGAGATGAGCGAGCATACTCGTTAAGGACAAATACTCGAGCGACCTTGTCTATGGATGTTAAAATAAATATTCCACCTCCACATTGATTCCTTCTCAGACACCAAGTGATGACGGCTCCAATGCATCCAGTCATTTTCTGCCATTATTCAAAGCTGGGGGGCTAATGGGCAATTATTGCAACTTCTTTTGTATAAGCGATGACACACGTTTATTAAAAGCTTTCTGCCATGTTCATAGAAAAGTCATCCTGTGTGCCAAAACAGATAGCTTTTTAAAATTTCACCCTTGTCAATTTTTGTAATGTGGGTGTAGCTTAGTATTAGGGGGCGTGGACACTCAAATTAACTGTAATTGACGCTGTAAATCTACACCAGCCTGTAGCTGGCATAGACATATGGCACGTGGAAAGCAGAAAGACGCACCAAATGTATTAACCCCTTAATGAGCACCGATAATGACGGCCTTTGGGGTTGAGGTATATATGAAGAGAGATATTTATGATTAAAGGATCTAAATAATAAAACAAAAATACATATTTGGAATCGCTGCGTCCGTAAAAGTCCGATCTATCAAAGTGATGCATTATTTACCCCACATGATAAATGTTGTCAGAAAAAAAATAAAGAATGCAAGAAATGCGCTTTTTTTGGCCACTCTGTCTCCAAGACAAAATGCAATAAAAAGTGATCAAAAAGTCATATGTACTCCAGAATAGTACCAACGTAAACTACAGGTCGACCCGCAAAAAATGAGCCTCGAACAACTATGTCAATGGTAAAATAAAAAAGCTATTGCGTGCAGAAGATGGCGGCAGAAAATAATTTAAAAAGTTACATTTCTTAGTATATTAAGTATCTAAGTCCATTGAATACGTGAGATTACAAAGGTCCCGCGATGTATCAGAGAGACGCCGTCTGAGAGCACCAGAGCGCTTACGTCATCCTTCCAAACTACGGTGTGCCGTCTGCTAAAATCAGTCGTCCAGGCACCCGCAGAAGCAACAGAGAGAAGCACACATATCGCACAGTATGGGTGAAAACAACATAATAATCACCGCCACCAATATCGCAGCAGGGCAAATGTGAATATTACCCGCATCAAAGAGCAAAACAGCCTCACAACCTACTGGATGGCAATGATTGGAGGAAGACATAACTGATATACTGCCGATCAATAACGCAACCCGTACAGGCATTCAGGAAGATATATATTTATTAGGAGACAAGAATAATTTATCAATAGATTATTTATCAGAACTTTGTTTTTTATCAAAAAACATGTTTTGCTTATTAGAGGAAGAGTATAAAATGAGGAAAGTGCAGCAGCAGGGAACGGCACGGCCATAGCCACGAATGCAGGGACTTCTAAAGAGAGACAAACAAAAATAATGTAAATCTACAATAAAGCAGGGGATTAAAAACAAAACATACCGAATAGAGCCACAGCAATAAGCATCTGGATGGGAAGGATGACGTAAGCACTCTGGTGCTCTCAGACGGCGTCTCCCTGATACATCGCGGGATCTTTGTAATCTCCCGCATGAGCAGTTGATGAAGCGGGACGCAGCAGCAGGACCACATGGTTACACAGGATGCGCTCTTCACTTGACACGCTGTTTTTGTATCCACAACAGTTTTTCTAAACCCACAGGTGATTGTTGTTGATAATTATTGTGATGGGTGTTGCTGGTACTATGTGATTGGTTGTCACTTGTATGCCATTATACATATGGGGTCTTTGTATATTGCCTTTTATGCTTGAAAAAGGTCCCTGTTCTTGGACTGAAGCGTAGCTTTTTTACATTTTCGAATGTAATAAAACTCTATTTTTATAGAAGACTTGCCATTGATGCTGCTACGATCTACCTATACGTTTTGGATAGGGCAGACCAGAGGAGTAACTTGAAGTTTCTGGGCCCTAATGCAAAATATGTAACAGAACCCCCAATTTTAATGTTTTGTTTATAGTACTGCACTCCCTATATGTAGAAGAGGGACCTTATGGGCCCGCATCCTCTGCATCCCCTATAGTTACGCCCCTGGGGTGAACGCATCATTGGGGACATACTTAATAGTCAACAGGCCTGTTGCAACAACATGATAAGCGCTGAGAAGGGTGTGCTGTTAAGCCAATTGTTGTTGTTCACACTGCAGCTAATGTACTGAGGTACTATTGTGGTGTCTCAACGGCAACCAAGACACGTGGCCCACACTAAGGAGCTGGCGGTGTAGAGTTGGCACTTGTCACGGTGACTTTACCAGACTCCTCCCCGGAGGTACGCACGCAACTTTGGCCAAGGCACTGCTAGGCCACTTCCAGGCAACACCAGGTGGCGGTTACCTGTATACGTGTAGTAGATGTGAAGTTGTCACGCATGACGCCACCGTTCGCTCTCACAACAGATTATCTGGAGGTTGAATAAAGAGAGTCCACATATTGTTAAACTTAAAAAAACCTCAATCACTGAGAACGGGCAGTGACTGGCAACTTTACAGAAGAGAATTCAACATGATAAAACAGGAAAGACAACTTGATAGTGACCGGTCAGGGAGGAGAACAGAGGATGATATCGGGCCTACAGCCTCAGTTATCTGCAGTGCTCCGCTCCTGGACACACACACTGTCCGGGACTCTGAATAACTCCGGAGGACCAACACGACTCTCCTCTGACACTCACTCTGACTTCTGTGGTTGGCTCTGCACAGCGGACTCCTCACTCCTGGCTCTCTTCAGAGGAGGTTCCTGGCATGGAGGGCCTCAGGATATCTCTCCTCTTCTTCCATATCTTCACCACATGAGGGTTGAAGGTACCCCCATGTAGTCGGCACTCCATTCTCGACCACTGAAGATGATGAACCCCCCTACCACACCCCAATCACTCACATTTATAGGGTACAGACATCACGTGAAGAGACTTTCCCAGACATATCCCAGCCACATTCAGACATTAACCTCTTACATGCTGCAGCTGTGCAACACACAACAAGAGACAAGACAGCATCCACATTAAAGACATGACATGTATGACATTTATGGAGGGGCCAGAAATAGGTGTTTGGGGCCACTATACTATTACAGAGGGCAGTGTGGGAGCTGTGGATAATAGAGACTCTTCGATTGGATTTTGAGCTCTGTGTTTCCAACAGACCGCCTTGATATAAGGGGTGTGTTAATCTGTGTATTATGTTACATGATTTGTATTTCTATTTACCGGGACTGTTCTTGTGGCTCTATAAAGTATTGTGCACAATGTATTAGTAGTTCTAGCATCCAGCTAGTAGTGTAATTACTCACTTGTCATGTTACTGTTATTCACTTATATCGCTTTGTTTATAAATAAATATTGTACATTTTGGTTACTCCATCGTATCCTGAACTCTGCGTCACAAGACCACCACCCGCTACAATACAGCCTAATTCGCTCTACTCCTCTTCCTTTTGAGGACTGTGGGCATCAGAGCAATCAGATCCCCAAATCCGCTTCCAGATTTCGCAATAACCCTCCATAGCATGCTATGGAAAAACCATTCTTCATGCACACAATTGGTTTCCGCTAGCAGATGAAAAATCGCAGCATGCTCCATTTTACTGCGGTTCCCACATGAACGGCTTTCATTGACATTGCGAACGGCTGTGGATTCCATGGGAAAGCAGTAGATTAAAAAAAAAATTGTACTGCACATGAACGCCGGGGTGATGTCCGGCATGTCCGCACACATCTGCAGTACAGAAGAAAGAAGACACAGGTACGCAGGGTTGCCGGGCGCAGGCACTGGCGGATTCCGTGAGGGACTCCCCATGTGGAATAGACATGAGGCCATAGGCTTGGTTTGATTTCTGCCACATTGTGCAGTCAAGGTCAGCTGGCCATCATATGGCTATACTCACAGAACAGCTTACCGTGCTGCACAGCAGCCACACGTTGGGGTTTGTTTACAGCCCAAGTTTAATGACTAATTTAAAAGGTGAAAGATGTAGAATAATCTCATGAGGAATAAATATATTTAAGCCCGCGATGTTCCCGAGTCGCTGGGTCACAGGACATAAGAGGAGCTGATTCCAGCTGTCTGGATAGTCATTAGAGATGAGCGAGCGTACTCGCTAAAGCAAACTACTCGAACGAGTAGTGCCTTATGCGAGTACCTGCCCGCTCGTCTCTAAAGATTCGGGTGCCGGCGGGGGAGAGGGGTGAGTTGCGGGAGTGAGCAGACGGGAGCAGGGGGGGAGAGAGTAAGGGAGAGATCTCCCCCCCCCCCCGTTCCTCCCCGCTCTCCCCCCCCCCCACTGGCACCCAAATTATTATTCGATTATTATTCAAAAAATCATTAAAATGAGCAAAAGTGCACAATAATCGTTTGCTTTAAACGTGAGCCACTAACCGAAAAATAAATGAGAATCTCTCACTTTCCGTTCGCGGTTCATTATCAGCAAGACTAAAAATCATGGTTGGCTCCTTCACTTCTCGTTCCGGTCAAACTCCCCCCGCTATGTGCTTACATAGGAATGTGAAACACTGAACCAGAAGTGAATGATTCTCAGTGATGATCTGCCTGTCCAAACAGGCTACACGAGTGCGGATGAGTTAGCCGTGACGTCACTCGCTCCTTCGATGGGTCACATGAGAATCGTTTAGTCTAAAAGGGGCATTAGACGATCTTGTAACCAATTTTAGGGATTTTGGTGAACTTCCAGTTTGGTTCAAACTCATTCAGACCAAACTGAACGTTTTGTAAAACTTCGGTGAACTGGCCAAAACAAACTTTACAAAAGCCCACTTATAGCTGCTCCTTAGATCAGGTTCCAGGACCGCCGCCTCCTGGGAGGAACAGGCGCTACACAGGACTATTAGTAAAATGCGGACCACTCCAGTGCTTTGGTATAAACATATATAGTTTTATTGACACTCATTTTGTTTTTCAGCATCTGTTGGTGGCTGCTCTTTTTCGGCAGCAGATGGTGGCTGCCATTTTTTGGTGGCAGGCGGTGGCTGCTGTTTTTCAGCATCTGTCGATAGTTGGTGTTTTTTGGCAGCCGGTGATGACTGATGGTTTATGCGGCCGGCGGCTGCGGGTGTTTTTCAGCATCTGTCGATAGTTGGTGTTTTTTGGCAGCCAGTGATGACTGATGGTTTATGCGGCCGGTGGCAATATCTCATATTTTACGGTCCTCCGTCTTCTGGGGCATCACAGCAGACTCTGTAAAAAAAAAAAAGCAATATCACTACACTAATACTGTGTGTATATAGATAGATATGTATGTGTATATATAGATAGATATGTGTGTGTATATAGATAGATATGTGTGTATATAGATAGATATGTGTGTATATAGATAGATATGTGTTGACTGCACTAGTGTGGATTTAGAATCCTCCGAAAAAACACAACAAAACGGTTCATGCTCTAATACGCTCCATAGCGGCAGGTGTATTAGCGCATGCGCCCGTGTGCTTCTGCCCTAAGGGAGTGAAATAGTACATACGTGTAGCAACAGAGGACGGCGATCACGAGGAACAGAAGTGGGGCTGCAACAATGATGTACCGGGGTACCGATTGCAATCTTTCTTCTATTTCCTCTATCTGAGTGTCCAAACTCCTCCGGACTCCTAAAACAAAGGGAACAATTTATTTAGTGATTTGCACCAGTTTTGTAAAGCAAAAAAAAAAAGTAATTTTGGCACAAACCTTTTTTTATGCAAAGATTTATGACTTTTTACAATTTTATGCTTCCAACAGCGTTTTTCAAGAAAGTGAGCGGGATTTAGTAAAAGGGGCGGGGCTTCTCAGCGATGATAGTGGCCTCACAGCCCTGTGCCCACTCCGCTATATATCTGAGATAGGGTTATATAAACTTTCTACACGGTGGGTACTTACTCACTAGATCTTGACTCTCCAACGGGCCCCTGCTCTCCTCCTCTGCTGCTTGCAGGGGAATCGGATAGGAAGCAGCAGAGGATAGCAAAATAAAAATGACCAAAAGTCCAAACATCTTTACAGTGAAACAGCTGCAAGTAGAATGAAGGTCTTCAGAACAAGTACTGGAGTATTGTCCAGAACACGGTGATGTCATAATAGTCACTGCATCATCCCTATGTGACTTCCCCCTCTATGACACATCACCTGCCACATTACTACAATATTAACCCCTTAGTGACTCGGCCGATTTATTGGGATTTTCATCTCCACTTTATAAAAGCCATAACTTTCTTATGCGGAATAATCTGGCGCCATACAAATAAAGATGAGTGTTATTTTCCACTGGATGGATTGGCAAGGATTAGCATACAGCACAGGAAATGATGAAATCCTTTTTTAAAAGATATTCTTTCTACAGGATTCACAACCAAATAAGTTTTGCAATCCGCTCTACTTCAGTGTTACATTGCTCTGGGCAGTTTTCTATGCTGACTGGTTCCCTTTAACATTTTAGGTGGAAATCCCCTTTAAAATTGAGTAGCAGCTGATTATTATGAAGATGTCACCTCTTCAGAAAGTCTCGTTACTTTTATTACATTTCAGAAAGGCCATAAGAATAACCAACTCATGAAATGGCCTCAAAAGTGGCAATCAGGGAACATGAAGGCATTGTGACACAAACCCTCCTCTTTCTGGTCATTCTCATAAATTAACAAGACTCATAAAAATACGAAACTAGTCTTATTTTCCCGAAGATTTAGGAAAAGAGGGAAAATGTATCACTAACTCTTTGATGTGACTTTTCAGGAGGCTATTTAGTAGATGCCAGAACTTTGTATGGTTGGCATAAAGTTACAAGAGCTTATAGGGGCAGATTGATTTACACTGACCGCCCTCCCGTAAACACCATTTTTGTTTTCTTTTAACCTAAATTGGTCCTGGATTCTGTGCTGACTTCAATATTAGGCTTTCTTTGGACTTCATTTTGTATTATGTTCTGGGGCTCTGCCATGGGGTTTCATCTGAATCTCTGAAAATGTGATTCAGATGGAACCCAGGGACAGACCCATAGGCTTTCATTGCCCCAAAGGAGACCAATAAGTTCTTTATTGGTGTCCATGGTTATTGGTCTCTTGTGAACAATGAAAGTCTATGGTTCCACTCCGGGGTTCTGTCTGAAACCTGGCGGAACCCTGGGAAGGAACCCCATAACATAGTGTACAAAAAAGTCTAAACGGAGCCTCTTCTTTGTAACATTTTTGTAAACCAGAGTTCCAGATTCCCTGCAAAGACATAAAACAACATTATCTACAGTAGCAGTATTACAGCAGTCATCACCATCATTCATACATAAGATGATGACGACTGCTATAAGAGCCAAGAGATCTTGTGCTAATGAGTGAGATCTTTTAGGTCTAATACTGTATGTGGCCAGAGGGGGTCATGGGAGAACCTCTGAGGAGCGCCGCTGACAGAGAGATCGGATCCAGCTCCTGTAGTCTGTAGAGCCATTTCTGCAGGGTAGAATAAAAACATTTTGTTACATTTTTTAATTCACGCATGTTTAGAAAAAGTTTTCTTTCTCTGTGGACTAAGGCCGCCTGTCCACGGTGGCGACGGAATATCGCTAGTGGTATTCCTGTGCCGCAGGGGAGGAGTGGGGAGCACTAAAAGGTCTCCACGATGAACCTATATTAATAATAGGCTCACCGTGGAGAATCGCGGCAAATCGAGGCATGCCTCAATTTTAACCACGTGAGCAAAAAAATCGCTATGCTTTTCAGCTAGTGTGCAGTAGGCTGCGCTTTCCATAGTTATTAGAGATGAGCGAGCACCTTGTGAGCTCACTTGGCTTAGAGGCTCAGTTGTAAGTATTAGAGATGAGCGAGCACCAAAATGCTCGGGTGCTCGTTACTCGGGAC
This sequence comes from Eleutherodactylus coqui, assembly GCF_035609145.1. Lineage (NCBI taxonomy): Eukaryota > Metazoa > Chordata > Amphibia > Anura > Eleutherodactylidae > Eleutherodactylus > Eleutherodactylus coqui. Next base: position 37,924,639 of record NC_089845.1, read on the forward strand.
GAAATTATCGCGATGCTCGAGGGTTCGTTTCGAGTAACGAACCCCATTGAAGTCAATGGGCGACCCGAGCATTTTTGTATATCGCCGATGCTCGCTTAGGTTTTCATTTGTGAAAATCTGGACAATTCAAGAAAGTGATGGGAACGACACAGCAACGGATAGGGCAGGCGAGGGGCTACATGTTGGGTTGCATCTCAAGTTCCCAGGTCCCACTATTAAACCACGATAGCGGCAAGAGTGGGCCCCCCCCCCCTCCCAACAACTTTTACTTCTGAAAAGCCCTCATTAGCATGGCATACCTTAGCTAAGCACCACACTACCTCCAACAAAGCACAATCACTGCCTGCATGACACTCCGCTGCCACTTCTCCTGGGTTACATGCTGCCCAACCCCCCCCCCCCCCCCCCCGCACGACCCAGTGTCCACAGCGCACACCAAAGTGTCCCTGCGCAGCCTTCAGCTGCACTCATGCCACACCACCCTCATGTCTATTTATAAGTGCGTCTGCCATGAGGAGGAACCGCAGGCACACACTGCAGAGGGTTGGCATGGCTAGGCAGCGACCCTCTTTAAAAGGGGCGGGGCGATAGCCCACAATGCTGTACAGAAGCAATGAGAAATCCAATCCTGTGCCACCTCCATCAGGAGCTGCACACGTGGGCATAGCAATGGGGAACCTATGTGCCACACACTATTCATTCTGTCAAGGTGTCTGCATGCCTCAGTCAGACCGCGTTTTTTTTATAAATAGTCACAGGCAGGTACAACTCCGCAATGGGAATTCCGTGTGCACCCACAGCATAGGTGGCTCCCTGGAACCCACCGGCTGTACATAAATGTATCCCATTGCAGTGCCCTGGACAGCAGAGCTAATGTCAGATTAAATGCAGGTGGGCTTGGGCCCACACTGCATGCCCCAGTCAGACTGGGGTTCTTTAGAAGTGGACACATGCAATTACAACTCCCTGTGGACCCACAGCATGGGTGGGTGCCAGGAAGCCACCGGCGGTACATAAATATATCCCATTGCATTGCCCATCACAGCTGATGTAACGTCAGCTTTAATGCAGGTGGGCAAAAAATTAATTGGATTGCACTGTAAGCGAGGGCCCCAAAAAATTGGTGTACCAACAGTACTAATGTACCTCAGAAAAATTGCCCATGCCCAACCAAGAGGGCAGGTGAAATCCATTAATCGCTTTGGTTAATGTGGCTTAATTGGTAACTAGGCCTGGAGGCAGCCCAGTTAAAATAAAAATTGGTTCAGGTGAAAGTTTCAACGCTTTAATGAGCATTGAAACGTATAAAAATTGTTTACAAAAATTATATGACTGAGCTTTGTGGCCCTAAGAAAAATTGCCCGTTCGGCGTGATTACGTGAGGTTTCAGGAGGAGGAGCAGGAGGAGGAGGAGGAATATTATACACAGATTGATGAAGCAAAAAGGTCCCCGTTTTTGATGGTGATAGAGAACGATGCTTCCATCGCGGGTGCAGCCTATTTATTGCTTAGGTATCGCTGCTGTCCGCTGGTGGAGAAGAGAAGTCTGGGGAAATCCAGGCTTTGTTCATCTTGATGAGTGTAAGCCTGTCGGCACTGTCGGTTGACAGGCGGGTACGCTTATCCGTGATGATTCCCCCAGCCGCACTAAACACCCTCTCTGACAAGACGCTAGCCGCAGGACAAGCAAGCACCTCCAGGGCATACAGCGCGAGTGTCCAGCTGGCCACGTGTCCAGCTTCGACACCCAGTAGTTGTAGGGGGCAGAGGCGTCACCGAGGACGGTCGTGCGATCGGCTACGTACTCCCTCACCATCCTTTTACAGTGCTCCCGCCAACTCAGCCTTGACTGGGGAGCGGTGACACAGTCTTGCTGGGGAGCCATAAAGCTGGCAAAGGCCTTGGAAAATGTTCCCCTGCCTGCGCTGTACATGCTGCCTGATCTCTGCGCCTCCCCTGCTACCTAGCCCTCGGAACTGCACCTTCTGCCACTAGCGCTGTCGGATGGGAATGTTACCATCAGTTTGTCCGCCAGGGTCCTGTGGTATAGCATCACTCTCGAACCCCTTTCCTCTTCGGGTATGAGAGTGGAAAGGTTCTCCTTATACCGTGGGTCGAGCAGTGTGTACACCCAGTAATCCGTAGTGGCCAGAATGCGTGTAACGCGAGGGTCTCGTGAAAGGCATCCTAACATGAAGTCAGCCATGTGTGCCAGGGTACCTGTACGCAACACATGGCTGTCCTCACTAGGAAGATCACTTTCAGGATCCTCCTCCTCCTCCGGCCATATACGCTGAAAGGATGACAGGCAAGCAGCATGGGTACCCTCAGCACTGGGCCAAGCTGTCTCTTCCCCCTCCTCCTCATGCTCCTCCCCCTCCTCTTCAATGCGCTGAGATATAGACATGAGGGTGCTCTGACTATCCAGCGACATACTGTCTTCCCCCGTCTCCGTTTCCAAGCGCAAAGCATCTGCCTTTATGCTTTGCAGGGAACTTCTCAAGAGGCATAGCAGAGGATTGGTGACGCTAATGATTGCAGCATCCCCGCTCACCATCTGGGTAGACTCCTCAAAGTTTCCATGGACCTGGCAGATGGCTGCCAACCAGGCCCACTCTTCTGAAAAGAATTGAGGAGGCTGACTCCCACTACGCCGCCCATGTTGGAGTTGGTATTCCACTATAGCTCTACGCTGCTCATAGAGTCTGGCCTACATGTGGAGCGTAGAGTTCCACCGTATGGGCACGTCGCACAGCAGTCGGTGCACTGGCAGATTAAACCGATGTTGCAGGGTCCGCTGGGTGGCAGCGTCCGTCTTGGAGTTGCGGAAATGTGCGCTAACCCGGTGCACCTTTCGGAGCAGGTATGACAAGTGTGGGTAGCTTTTCAGAAAGCGCTGAACCACCAAATTAAAGACATGGGCCAGGCATGGCACGTGCGTGAGGCTGCCGAGCTGCAGAGCCGCCACCACGTTACCGCCGTTGTCACACACGACCATGCCCGGTTGGAGGCTCAGCGGCGAAAGCCAGTGGTCGGTCTGCTCTGTCAGACCCTGCAGCAGTTCGTGGGCCGTGTGCCTCTTCTCTCCTAAGCTGAGTAGTTTCAGCATGGCCCTCTGACGCTTGCCCACCGCTGTGCTGCCACGCCACGCGACACCGACTGCTGGCGACGTGCTGCTGCTGACACATCTTGATTGCGAGACAGAGGTTGCGTTGGAGGAGGAGGAGGAGGGTGGTTTAGTGGAGGAAGCATACACCGCCGCAGATACCAGCACCGAGCTGGGGCCCGCAATTCTGGGGGTGGGTAGGACGTGAGCGGTCCCAGGCTCTGACTCTGTCCCAGCCTCCACTAAATTCACCCAATGTGCCGTCAGGGAGATATAGTGGCCCTGCCTGCCTGTGCTTGTCCATGTGTCCATTGTTAAGTGGACCTTGGCAGTAACCGCGTTGGTGAGGGCGTGTACAATGTTGCGGGAGACGTGGTCATGCAGGGCTGGGACGGCACATCGGGAAAAGTAGTGACGACTGGGAACCGAGTAGCGCGGGGCCGCCGCCGCCAACATGATTTTGAAAGCCTCCGTTTCCACAACCCTATACGGCAGCATCTCCAGGCTGATCAATTTGGCTATGTGCACGTTTAACCCTTGAGCGTGCGGGTGCGTGGCGGCGTACTTGCGCTTGCGCTCAAACAGTTGCGCTAGCGACGTCTGGACGCTGTGCTGAGAGACATTGCTGGATGGGGCCGAAGACAGCGGAGGTGAGGGTGTGGGTGCAGGCCAGTAGGCACTCGTGCCTGTGTCCTCAGAGGGGGGTTGGATCTCAGTAGCAGGTTGGGGCACAGGGGGAGAGGCAGTGGTGCAAACCGGAGGCGGTGAACAGCCTTCGTCCCACCTTGTGGGGTGCTTGGCCATCATATGCCTGCGCATGCTGGTGGTGGTGGCTCCCCAGCTGATCTTGGCGCGACAAAGGTTGCACACCACTGTTCGTCGGTCATCAGGCGTCTCTGTGAAAAACTGCCACACCTTAGAGCACCTTGGCCTCTGCAGGGTGGCATGGCACAAGGGGGCGCTTTGGGAAACAGTTGGTGGATTATTCGGTCTGGCCCTGCCTCTACCTCTGGCCACCGCACTGGCTTGGCCTGTGCCCACACCCTGACTTGGGCCTCCGCGTCCTCGCCCGCGTCTACGTCCTCTAGGCCTACCCCTACCCCTCAGCATGCTGTATTACCAGTAGTGCAGAAACAGAACTCTGTAATTAAATGTGCCGCTTATTGGCCTGTGGTTGGAGGCTGACTTCGCTTACGGAACGCACAGCAGAGGCAGGAAAGAATTTTGCGCAAGCCTGCTGTAACACTTAGCTGGCTGCGTATGAATTAGGACAACTACCCCCAGCAGAGACCCAGTACACTTGTGGACAGGAATACAGCGGTGATGTAAGAGGCAACACATAGGCAGGAAAGAATTTCGCGCAATCCTGCTGTAACACTTAGCTGGCTGCGTATGAATTAGGACAACTACCCCCAGCAGAGACCCAGTACACTTGTGGACAGGAATACAGCGGTGATGTAAGAGGCAACACAGAGGCAGGAAAGAATTTTGCGCAAGCCTGCTGTAACACTTAGCTGGCTGCATATGAATTAGGACAACTACCCCCAGCAGAGACCCAGTACACTTGTGGACAGGAATACAGCGGTGATGTAAGAGGCAACACAGAGGCAGGAAAGAATTTTGCGTAAGCCTGCTGTAACACTTAGCTGGCTGCGTATGAATTAGGACAACTACCCCCAGTAGAGACCCAGTACACTTGTGGACAGGAATACAGCGGTGATGTAAGAGGCAACACAGAGGCAGGAAAGAATTTTGCGCAAGCCTGCTGTAACACTTAGCTGGCTGCGTATGAATTAGGACAACTACCCCCAGCAGAGACCCAGTACACTGAGGACGGTCACAGGCAGCCCAAATAGATTTTTTTTCCCAAATGTTTTTGGAAAGGCCCACTGCCTATATACACTAAATATGTCTTCTGTCCCTGCCTCACCACTACTGGCCCTGGACAATGTAAAATTACTGCAGGACACAATGCTCTGCACGGCCGATATACAAAAAAAAAAAAGTGCAACACTGCAAAAAGCAGCCTCAACAGTACTGCACACGGTCAGATGTGGCCCTAAGAAGGACCGTTGGGGTTCTTGAAGCCTAAAATAACTCCTAACGCTCTCCCTATAGCAGCTCCGGCACCAGCAGCACTTTCCCTGATCTCTGTCAGAATGCATCTGTGGCGAGCCGCGGGAGGGGCCGATTTATATACTCGGGTGACACCTGATCTCCCCAGCCACTCACTGCAGGGGGGTGGTATAGGGCTTGAACGTCGCAGGGGGAAGTTGTAATGCCTTCCCTGTCTCTGTAATAGTTATCCTCTGGCTGCATAATATCTCTTTAATTCGTGAAGAGACAGACATTTTTTGTCTTCTTCATTTTTATCTGCCCACTTTCAAAAAATCATAACTTTTTTAGTATTCTATGAATATAAGTGTCCAATGGGTTTTTTTGTGGGACAACTTGTATTTTCCGATGGTACGATTTATTATATCAAAAACCTTTAAAACTTGAAAAAATTTCCAAGCCGAGTTAACTAGAAAAAAAAAGGAGTTAGTGACTTTTTCTTTGGGAGTTTTTGTTTTTATTGCATACAAACTCTAGCAAGATAATGTTCTTCTGGTCGTCATTACAGGTACAATGATACCAAACTTACACATTTATTTTTGTAGTACTTTTAAAAACAAAATATATAAAAAAATTATTTTCAGTTGCCATCTTCTGACCACCATAATCCTTTTTATTTTTCCAGCAATGCAGCCGTTTGAAGGCTTGTTTTTTGCGAGAAAACTGTTGTTTCCATTGGTTCCATCTTGGGATACATATGACTTTTTGACTGATTTTTATATCACATTTTTTTTCAAAGACAGGGCAGCAAAAAAAGTGCAGTTATAGTGTTGTGGGTTTTTCTCTAAAAGGGTTCACTGATGGATAAATAATGTTTTATTTTGATTGGACTTTTATGGATGTGATAGAGCTCTTTGGGGAATGTTAGAAGTAGGTTGTTGTCTTTGAAGCTCTAAGAGATGCTTACACATGACTCAGTTTTTGGTATTGTGCCAGAGGGGCTGAAAGTCTACGGACATCTCAAGCCACTTGGTGCTGCTAGATGGACTGGACTAGTTACCCGTGGAATACTACCCGGCTCCCGCTTTTGCAGTGGTGCATTACTTCACTGGAACCCCACTCCTTCCAGTTTCTGGGTATACTCCAACACTTGTATTCGGTATGGCTACACCAGATAAAGACTTTGCACCCTATTCTATATTCATGAAGAATTTTTTCCTGGCTGTTTTAAATAAAACCCGTTCAGTTATACGCAACATGTGAGAACAGAAGGTCAGAGAGTATATATTGTATATTCTGAACTGTCCCTCTTTGGCAGAGCTTCTGTTACTTCCCCTCCCCCCCACAAGTAGCTGCATAAGGCTTGCAAATAATTTGTATTGACTAGACTCGCGACTCTGAACAATGTCTGAGGTCACAATCTTCCCACAATTTCATGTAAATGAAGATGTTTTCTGATACCATCGGGGAAAGTATGTCAAGACAGGATAGATTTAACGCCTTCATTACTTTAATCAATTAATTTCTTTGCTCTACCAGAAAATAGATGAACAGTGTTATGACCGAGGGTCATTGATGCGCTTCCGGGATACATTCTGCATTTCTGGTATCCCTACTTTCAAGAAAACATAACTTTTTCATTTCTCCAGTGACATATCTGCATGATGGCTTGTTGTTTTCGAGATGAGTTGTATCTTTCAATGATATCATTTAATTTACCATATAATGTATTGGAAATTTAAGTACATTTCTAAGTGGGGTAAAACCGGGAAAAAACCCACAATTGCACCATTTGGGAAGGAGGGGTGTTTCCAATGTCCATGGTGCAGCAGAAATGACATGTTGTCTTTATTCTGTGGGTAAGTACAATTACACGGATATCACATTTATATCATCTCTTTTTATATAGTGATGCCTCAAAAAATAAAATACTCTTTTAAAAAAAGAATTGCTTTCTGTCTCCATCTTTTGACCCCATAACTCTTTTTGTTCTTCCATCGATGGGGCTGTGTGAGGGCTCATTTTTTGTGGGGCGACTAGTAGTTTGTATTGTTTTGGGGTAACATACAACTCTTAGAGCTCTTTTTTCTGTAATGTTTTCTTGGTTTCACTTCTGCTGTTGTGTTTTTTTCTCCCAGTTAAACATGTGAGATTAATAATATAATATTTAAATAAATTGGGCCTTTATGCATGCAGTGATACCAATTTTTACATTGTTTTTTAATTTATTTTTTCTCAACCGGGAATTAAAAAAAAAAAATATTTTTTTTTACTTTAAATATTTTTTATTCTTAGAATTAAAAAAAAATCTTTATTTTCCTTTTCTTTAACCTATTTTATTAGTCTCTACAGAGGACTTGAACCTGCGACAGCATGGAGTGGGCCAGGAAAGCATGTACTGGGCCACTACAATATTAGAACAGGTCCGATTATTTTACAGGCCGCGGTTTATTCTCCGTAAATATACATAAATTAGCAATGTCAAAGAATGATAGACATAGCTTTAAATCAGTGGTAGCATTTAAAGGGGTTGTACAGTATTAGAAAAACATCTTCCCAGCCACACGCCTGGCCATAGCTTATGTCTAGCATTGCAGCTTAGCTTAGTTGCAACACCAAGTACGCCCTATGACCAGTTGTTGGGGTGTCTTTGGAAGAAAGCCACCATGTTTTTCTAAGCTTGCCCTTAATTTAATATGTGTAAAATGTTAATGTTACTGTCATTTTATTCTAAGGCCAGACATAAACATCTCTAAAGCTAAGCTTCTTATACCATCTACTCCTATAAAACGAACTTCTATACATGTACATGAATATTACGTTTTCAAAATAGAACTCTCCCCTTCCTCGTTCTTTTCTCTTGTTTATTAATTGTTAAATTGGAAAATCTTAATAAAGAAGTTTTAAAAAGTCACTTCTACACTCTTTATTAGTTTCACATACATCTTACTAGTCATGGAAACGCACAAGGGTGAACAGGTTTATTTCAAAAAGGGCAAAAACACATGAGCGTGTACAGAGCGTAATTCCGCACTCTTGCACGCGGGGTTAAAAAAAAAAGCGGGAAGATAAGTCCTGCCCAATTTTTAGAGTACATATAAAACTATGTGCAAGAAGAATAGGGCAAGTCCTATCTGTTCTCACGCGTAGCAATATAGTAAAAGCAAAACCATTGAAATCAATGCTTTTGTTTTGTCCCATTGTGCAAGTGTGATTTACATGGCCATATAACGGGATAAAGACATGCCCATAAAATAACTAAAATATATATGAGACACGCACTGGCGACAGCATAAGGCAATTTCTGGAACTAGACTAGCTTAGATATAATAGCTTAGCTCTATGTGCAGCTGTAATGTAGTCACCGAATCATAGTTAGATACAAGGTCTTCACAGTGATAGTGACTGTAGCGCACCGCTGAGGATGTAAGTGGAAACAAGTTGCTTTTAAAAAATTGATAGCGCAGTTAAAATTAGTGCGGCAAAGGGGCTTGTGAGCTCACTTGGCTTAGAGGCTCAGTTGTAAGTATTAGAGATGAGCGAGCACCAAAATGCTCGGGTGCTCGATACTCGGGACGAAAATTTTGCGATGCTCGAGGGTTCGTTTCGAATAACGAACCCCATTGAAGTCAATGGGCGACCCGAGCATTTTTGTATATCGCCGATGCTCGCTAAGGTTTTCATTTGTGAAAATCTGGGCAATTCAAGAAAGTGATGGGAACAACACAGCAACGGATAGGGCAGGCGAGGGGCTACATGTTGGGCTGCATCTCAAGTTCCCAGGTCCCACTATTAAGCCACAATAGCGGCAAGAGTGCCCCCCCCCCCAACAATTTTTACTTCTGAAAAGCCCTCATTAGCCATGCATACCTTAGCTAAGCACCACACTACCTCCAACAAAGCACAATCACTGCCTGCATGACACTCCGCTGCCACTTCTCCTGGGTTACATGCTGCCCAACCCCCCCCCCCCCCCCGCGCGCACGACGCAGTGTCCACAGTGCACACCAAAGTGTCCCTGCGCAGCCTTCAGCTGAACTCATGCCACACCACACTCATGTCTATTTATAAGTGCGTCTGCCATGAGGAGGAACCGCAGGCACACACTGCAGAGGGTTGGCATGGCTAGGCAGCGACCCTCTTTAAAAGGGGCGGGGCGATAGCCCACAATGCTGTACAGAAGCAGTGAGAAATATAATCCTGTGCCACCGCAATCAGGAGCTGCACACGTGGGCATAGCAATGGGGAACCTATGTGCCACACACTATTCATTCTGTCAAGGTGTCTGCACGCCCCAGTCAGACCGCGTTTTTTTATAAATAGTCACAGGCAGGTACAACTCCGCAATGGGAATTCCGTGTGCACCCACAGCATGGGTGGCTCCCTGGAACCCACCGGCTGTACATAAATGTATCCCATTGCAGTGCCCTGGACAGCAGAGCTAACGTCACAGCTGAGGTAATGTCATGTTTAATGCAGGTGGGCTTCGGCCCACACTGCATGCCCCAGTCAGACTGAGGTTCTTTAGAAGTAGACACATGCAGTTACAACTCCCTGTGGACCTACATCATGGGTGGCTCCTTGGAACCCACCGGCGGTACATAAATATATCCCATTGCAGTGCCCAGCACAGCTGATGTAACGTCAGCTTTAATGCAGGTGGGCAAAAAATTAATTGGATTACACTGTAGGCGAGGGCCCCAAAAAATTGGTGTACCAACAGTACTAATGTACCTCAGAAAAATTGCCCATGCCCAACCAAGAGGGCAGGTGAAACCCATTAATCGCTTTGGTTAATGTGGCTTAATTTGTAAATAGGCCTGGAGGCAGCCCAGTTAAAATAAAAATTGGTTCAGGTGAAAGTTTCAACGCTTTAATGAGCATTGAAACGTATAAAAATTGTTTACAAAAATTATATGACTGAGCCTTGTGGGCCTAAGAAAAATTGCCCGTTCGGCGTGATTACGTCAGGTTTCAGGAGGAGGAGCAGGAGGAGGAGGATGAATATTATACACAGATTGATGAAGCTGAAAGGTCCACGTTTTTGATGGTGATAGAGAACGATGCTTCCATCCACGGGTGCAGCCTACGTTTTGTTTAGGTATCGCTGCTGTCCGCTGGTGGAGAAGAGAAGTCTGGGGAAATCCAGGCTTTGTTCATCTTGATGAGTGTAAGCCTGTCGGCACTGTCGGTTGACAGGCGGGTACGCTTATCCGTGATGATTCCCCCAGCCGCACTAAACACCCTCTCTGACAAGACGCTAGCCGCAGGACAAGCAAGCACCTCCAGGGCATACAGCGCGAGTTCAGGCCACGTGTCCAGCTTCGACACCCAGTAGTTGTAGGGGGCAGAGGCGCCACGGAGGACTGTCGTGCGATCGGCTACGTACTCCCTCACCATCCTTTTACAGTGCTCCCGCCGACTCAGCCTTGACTGGGGAGCGGTGACACAGTCTTGCTGGGGAGCCAGAAAGCTGTCAAAGGCCTTAGAGAGTGTTCCCCTGCCTGTGCTGTACATGCTGCCTGATCTCTGCGCCTCCCCTGCTACCTGGCCCTCGGAACTGCGCCTTCGGCCACTAGTGCTGTCGGATGGGAATGTTACCATCAGCTTGTCCGCCAGGGTCCTGTGGTATAGCATCACTCTTGAACCCCTTTCCTCTTCGGGTATGAGAGTGGAAAGGTTCTCCTTATACCGTGGGTCGAGCAGTGTGTACACCCAGTAATCCGTAGTGGCCAGAATGCGTGTAACGCGAGGGTCACGAGAAAGGCATCCTAACATGAAGTCAGCCATGTGTGCCAGGGAACCTGTACGCAACACATGGCTGTTCACACTAGGAAGATCACTTTCAGGATCCTCCTCCTCCTCCTCAGGCCATACACGCTGAAAGGATGACAGGCAAGCAGCATGGGTACCCTCAGCATTGGGCCAAGCTGTCTCTTTCCCCTCCTCCTCATCCTCCTCATGCTCCTCCTCCTTAACGCGCTGAGATATAGACAGGAGGGTGCTCTGACTATCCAGTGACATACTGTCTTCCCCCGCCTCTGTTTCCGAGCGCAAAGCGTCTGCCTTTATGCTTTGCAGGGAACTTCTCAAGAGGCATAGCAGAGGAATGGTGACGCTAATGATTGCAGCATCGCCGCTCACCATCTGGGTAGACTCCTCAAAGTTTCTAAGAACCTGGCAGATGTCTGCCAACCAGGCCCACTCTTCTGTAAAGAATTGAGGAGGCTGACTCCCACTGCGCCGCCCATGTTGGAGTTGGTATTCCACTATAGCTCTACGCTGCTCATAGAGCCTGGCCAACATGTGGAGCGTAGAGTTCCACCGTGTGGGTACGTCGCATAGCAGTCGGTGCACTGGCAGATGAAACCGATGTTGCAGGGTGGCAGCGTCCGTGTGGGACTTGCGGAAATGTGCGCAGAGCCGGCGCACCTTTCCGAGCAGGTCTGACAAGCGTGGGTAGCTTTTCAGAAAGCGCTGAACCACCAAATTAAAGACGTGGGCCAGGCATGGCATGTGCCTGAGGCTGCCGAGCTGCAGAGCCGCCACCAGGTTACGGCCGTTGTCACACACGACCATGCCAGGTTGGAGGCTCAGCGGCGCAAGCCAGCGATCGGTCTGCTCTGTCAGACCCTGCAGCAGTTCGTGGGCCGTGTGCCTCTTCTCTCCTAAGCTGAGTAGTTTCAGCACGGCCTGCTAACGCTTGCCCACCGCTGTGCTGCCACGCCGCGCGACACCGACTGCTGGCGACGTGCTGCTGCTGACACATCTTGATTGCGAGACAGAGGTTGCGTAGGAGGAGGAGGGTGGTTTAGTGGAGGAAGCATACACCGCCGCAGATATCACCACCGAGCTGGGGCCCGCAATTCTGGGGATGGGTAGGACGTGAGCGGTCCCAGGCTCTGACTCTGTCCCACCTCCACTAAATTCACCCAATGTGCCGTCAGGGAGATATAGTGGCCCTGCCCGCCTTTGCTTGTCCACGTGTCCGTTGTTAAGTGGACCTTGGCAGTAACCGCGTTGGTGAGGGTGCATACAATGTTGCGGGAGACGTGGTTGTGTGGGGCTGGGACGGCACATTGGGAAAAGTAGTGGCGACTGGGAACTGAGTAGCGCGGGGCCGCCGCCGCCATCATACCTTTGAGAGCCTCCGTTTCCACAACCCTATACGGCAGAATCTCCAGGCTGATAAATTTGGCTATGTGCACGTTTAACGCTTGAGCGTGCGGGTGCGTGGCGGAGTACTTGCGCTTGCGCTCCAACACTTGCGCTAGCGACGGCTGGACGGTGCGCTGACAGACATTGGTGGATGGGGCCGAGGACAGCGGAGGTGAGGGTGTGGGTGCAGGCCAGGAAACGGTAGTGTCTGTGTCCTGAGAGGGGGGTTGGATCTCAGTGCCAGGTTGGGGCACAGGGGGAGAGGCAGCAGTGCAAACCGGAGACGGTGAACGGCCTTCGTCCCACCTTGTGGGGTGCTTGGCCATCATATGTCTGCGCATGCTGGTGGTGGTGAGGCTGGTAGTGGTGGCTCCCCGGCTGATCTTGGCGCGACAAAGTTTGCACACCACTGTTCGTCGGTCGTCTGCACTCTCAGTGAAAAACTGCCAGACCTTTGAGCACCTCGGCCTCTGCAGGGTGGCATGGCGCGAGGGTGCGCTTCGGGAAACAGTTGGTGGATTATTCGGTCTGGCCCTGCCTCTACCCCTGGCCACCGCACTGCCTCTTCCAACCTGCCCTGCTGCTGTACTTGCCTCCCCCTCTGAAGACCTGTCCTCAGTAGGCGTAGCAAACCAGGTGGGGTCAGTCACCTCATTGTCCTGCTGCTCTTCCTCCGAATCCTCTGTGCGCTCCTCCCTCGGACTTACTCCAATTACTACTACCTGAGTGATAGACAACTGTGTCTCATCGTCATCGTCCTCCTCACCCACTGAAAGCTCTTGAGACAGTTGCCGGAAGTCCCAGCCTCATCCCCCGGACCCCGGGAACTTTCCAAAGGTTGGGCATCGGTCACGACAAACTCCTCCGGTGGGAGAGGAACCATTGCTGCCCATTCTGGGCAGGGGCCCAGGAACAGTTCCTGGGAGTCTGCCTGCTCCTCAGAATGTGTCATTGTAATGGAGTGAGGAGGCTGGGAGGAAGGAGGAGCAGCAGCCAGAGGATTCAGAGTTGCAGCAGTGGACGGCGCAGAACTCTGGGTGGTCGATAGATTGCTGGATGCACTTTCTGCCATCCACGACAGGACCTGCTCACACTGCTCATTTTCTAATAAAGGTCTACCGCGTGGACCCATTAATTGTGAGATGAATGTGGGGATGCCAGAAACGTGCCTCTCTCCTAATCCCGCAGCAGCCGGCTGCAATACACCTGGATCAGGAGCTCGGCCTGTGCCCACACCCTAACTTGGGCCTCCGCGTCCTCGCCCGCGTCCACGTCCTCTAGGCCTACCCCTACCCCTCAGCATGGTGTATTACCAGTAGTGCAGAAACAGAACGCTGTAATTAAATGTGCCGCTTATTGGCCTGTGGTTGGAGGCTGACTTCGCTTACGGAACGCACAGCAGAGGCAGGAAAGAATTTTGCGCAAGCCTGCTGTAACACTTAGCTGGCTGCGTATGAATTAGGACAACTACCCCCAGCAGAGACCCAGTACACAGAGGACGGTCACAGGCAGCCCAAATAGATTTTTTTCCCAAATGTTTTTGGAAAGGCCCACTGCCTATATACACTAAATATGTCTTCTGTCCCTGCCTCACCACTACTGGCCCTGGACAATGTAAAATTACTGCAGACTGTTTCACTGTGGACAGGAATACAGCGGTGATGTAAGAGGCAACACAGAGGCAGGAAACAATTTTGCGCAAGCCTGCTGTAACACTTAGCTGGCTGCGTATGAATTAGGACAACTACCCCCAGCAGAGACCCAGTACACTTGTGGACAGGAATACAGCGGTGATGTAAGAGGCAACACAGAGGCAGGAAAGAATTTTGCGCAAGCCTGCTGTGACACTTAGCTGGCTGCGTATGAATTAGGACAACTACCCCCAGCAGAGACCCAGTACACTTGTGGACAGGAATACAGCGGTGATGTAAGAGGCAACACAGAGGCAGGAAAGAATTTTGCGCAAGCCTGCTGTAACACTTAGCTGGCTGCGTATGAATTAGGACAACTACCCCCAGCAGAGTCCCAGTACACTTGTGGACAGGAATACAGCGGTGATGTAAGAGGCAACACAGAGGCAGGAAAGAATTTTGTGCAAGCCTGCTGTAACACTTAGCTGGCTGCGTATGAATTAGGACAACTACCCCCAGCAGAGACCCAGTACACTTGTGGACAGGAATACAGCGGTGATGTAAGAGGCAACACAGTGGCAGGAAAGAATTTTGCACAAGCCTGCTGTAACACTTAGCTGGCTGCGTATGAATTAGGACAACTACCCCCAGCAGAGACCCAGTACACTGAGGACGGTCACAGGCAGCCCAAATAGATTTTTTTTCCCAAATGTTTTTGGAAAGGCCCACTGCCTATATACACTATGGCCCTGGACAATGTAAAATTACTGCAGGACGCAATGCTCTGCACGGCCGATATACAAAAAAAAAAGTGCAACACTGCAAAAAGCAGCCTCCACACTACTGCACACGGTTAGATGTGGCCCTAAGAAGGACCGTTGGGGTTCTTGAAGCCTAAAATAACTCCTAACACTCTCCCTATAGCAGCTCCGGCACCAGCAGCACTGTCCCTGATCTCTGTCAGAATGCATCTGTGGCGAGCCGCGGGAGGGGCCGATTTATATACTCGGGTGACACCTGATCTCGCCAGCCACTCACTGCAGGGGGGTGGTACAGGGCTTGAACGTCGCAGGGGGAAGTTGTAATGCCTTCCATGTCTTTCTATTGGCCAGAAAAGCGCGTTAACGTCTCAGAGATGAAAGTGAAAGTAACTCGAACATCGCGTGGTACTCGTCTCGAGTAACGAGCATCTCGAACACGCTAATACTCGAACGAGTATCAACCTCGGACGAGTACGTTCACTCATCTTTAGTCATAACCTTTTTTTTTCCGTCGACGCGGCCGTATAAGGGCTTGTTTTTTGCGTGCGAACTGTAGTTTTTATTAATGCCACTTTTGGGTACATTGACTATATTGTAAAATTTTTATTATTTTTTTTTTATGCTAGCAGTTGGAGAAAACACATCAATTCTGCCATAGATTTTTTTTTTACAGCGTTAATCATGCAGCATAAATGAGACAATCCATTTTTTCTGCTGGTCGGTACGGTTACAACGATACCAAAATTCTTACATTTTTTTCAGGTTTTTCCACTTTTCTGCCATAAAAACCCTTTTTTTTGGAAATCTTTTATTTTTTTCTAAATCGCTGCATTCAAAGTTCTGTAACTTTTTAATTTTTTTTTATGTACGGAGCTCTGTGAGGGCTTATTATTTGCGAGACAAGCTGTAGTTTTTATTGGTATAATTTTGGGGTACATACGGCTTTTTTGATCACTTTTATTGCGTTTTTAGGGAGGTAAAATGCTAAAAATTTGCATTTTGCCTCAGTTTTTTAGCGTTTTTTTAACGCTATTTTTCGTGCACACTTAAAAGCATGTGCAGCTTATTGTACGCGTCGTTATGGACGCGACAATACCAAATATGTGGGGTTTTAATTTTTTTTTACCTTTTTTTATGCTAATATGAGAAAAAGTATTAAAAAAGATTTTTTTTTCCTTTTTTTTTTTTACATTTTTTAAAATTAATTTTTCAAATCTTTTTTTTCACACAACTTGTGTCCCCCTGGGGAACTTTCACCACAGTACTGCTGATCGCTGTGATAAGGCATGGCAGGGCTACTGCCCAGCCATGCCTTATCTCTTATACAGCGATCATAGGCATTGGCACTACAGGATGCTACAGGACGATAACATCGCGAGAGCCAGCTGAAGACACAGAAGGAGCGTGCTCCCTCTGTGAACTCTATCCCTGCCGCAATCTACTTAGATCGCGGCAGGGAAGGGGTTTAACAGCGGGGGGGATCGGGACGCTGCTGTTGCAGCGGGACGCCAGCTGTGACTTACAGCCGGCTCCTGCAGCGGGATACCGCGAGATCATATGTGATCTCGCGCTGTCCCCAGGACGTAAGTTTACGCCCTGTTGCGGGAAGTACCCCGCTGCCAGGATGTAAACTTACGCCCTGCAGCGGGAAGGGGTTAATATACTGTGATTGATCCTTGGAAGCACAGAAGGTACATTTAGTACAGACAGATTTCTACACAATTACATTATATCTGTTTTATGTACTTTACAGCTAAATGTAACGTTATACGACTTTTATTGTGTTGCAGATAGGCCTTGAAATAATAAAGAAACTGATCATTTTACTTATTTCCTGTGTTTTTTTCCAATGTATTGTGATGCTGTCACGTCTGTCCAAGACTGCTGAGGAGACTGTGGCGAGTAAGGTAATGGAGCAGTCCGGACAGGTGCATGTGCAGGAGACTAAAGGGGGTTAAACACATGAGCGGACCAAACAGAAGGGGTCCAGATCTAAGCATAGCACCTTCAACCCGTTTAAAAGTAGAGCACCCACCCCGAAAGGGACGACTCCACTACTTGAATGAGGCAAGGTCTAAAGTCAGGAGAGGTACTGGAGAACCAAAGCATGAGTCACAGAAAGACTGAACATAAAACACTGAAGACCAACAAAACTGACAACATCATGATTTGGCTGGCTGATAGTGTGGAGTTCTCTAGCCAGCCAATCATCACCGGTCTGCTGTATGTGCCTTGTCTGCTTGCAAGTGTGAATTGTGTATAGCGTATAGCATCTAAGGCGAGCCAGGCCCCTAGTTTCTAGAGTGGCGACATCCTTATTGGGACGATCGCCCCGCAGACAGGACTCCCAGCGTTAAAGGGGTTGTCCCGCGGCAGCAAGTGGGTCTATACACTTCTGTATGGCCATATTAATGCACTTTGTAATGTACATTGTGCATTAATTATGAGCCATACAGAAGTTATCAAAAGTTTTATACTTACCTGCTCCGTTGCTGGCGTCCTCGTCTCCATGGTGCCGACTAATTTTCGGCCTCCGATGGCCAAATTAGCCGCGCTTGCGCAGTCCGGGTCTTCTGCTGTATTCAATGGAGCCGCTCGTGCAGAATGCCGACTCCGTGTAGCTCCGCCCCGTCACGTGCCGATTCCAGCCAATCAGGAGGCTGGTATCGGCAATGGACCGCACAGAAGAGCTGCGGTCCACGGAGGGAGCAGACCCCGGCGGCCATCTTCAGCAGGTGAGTATTAAGACGCCGGACCGCCGGGATTCAGGTAAGCGCTGTGCTGTTTGTTTTTTTAACCCCTGCATCGGGGTTGTCTCGCGCCGAACGGGGGGGGGGTTAAAAAAAAAAAAAAAAAAACCATTTCGGCGCGAGACAACCCCTTTAAGTTGTCTTGATAGAGTAGTGACTCACGAGCCAACAAGGACCCTCAACGTGGGCTTGTGAGCTTAAGTATCGTGACCAAAATATGAACCAATACCTCGTACGTACTTTAGCTATCCATCTGCTTATCTGTGTTGGTATTCTAGGTAGGTGTTTTGGTGTTTGTCAGTCATTGTTTGATGTCTAATTGTAAGTCCTGTTTGCAGCTCACTTTGTTATGATGTTCAGCATGTATGTATGTTCCCCTGTCCCAGTCCTTTCCCTCCAGTCCTTGTTTGGTTTGCATCCATGTAAGACGTTGTTTCCACGGCCTGCATGGACTCAATATATTTTCTAGCCTTCTATTTGAGTTTATCCTGGTGCGAGGCGTGCATTGCGCCCGGGTCGAACGTGACATACAGTCTACCAGTAATGAAGGAGTACAGCCTTATGCTTAGAGACCAGGCCATGAGAAGGGTATGACATACAAATGACCTATCTGTGTGTACAGTGTATAGATTTGCTCTCCTACATTGTCTGGGCCTCCAGAATTACAATTTAGTTGTTATTAAAGGGGTATCCCAAAGACGAGTTATTTTTCCAGTTTTCATCCATCCACTGGATAAGTGGAAACTGATTAATCAGTGGAGTCCAACTGCTGGGACCTCCATCAATCCTGAAAATGAGGGTTCTGTATCACCCTCTTCCATCTACTGCTGGATCGCTTCTCCTATCATTATGATGTAAAATTCAATTTAGCGCTGGCCATGAATGTACTCCACTCATCCATTTATGACAGAAATAGCATTCTCGGGATCGGTGGGAGTCCCAGAGATTATAAGAAGTCCGCGATACACTCCCTATGCTTTCAATGGGGCTGGCGCTGCTGCTGCCGATATCGCAGAGTTCTCTTTGCGTTGTGAGGCGTGTGTTTTTACTCCCTCTCGCAGCACAAGAAAAAATGCCAATGTGTAGGCACTAGAGATGAGCGAGCACCAAAATGCTCGGGTGCTCGTTACTCGAGACGAACTTTTCGCGATGCTTGAGGGTTCGTTTCAAATAACGAACCCCATTGAAGTCAATGGGCGACCCGAGCATTTTTGTATATCGCCGATGCTCGCTAAGGTTTTCATTTGTGAAAATCTGGGCAATTCAAGAAAGTGATGGGAACGACACAGCAACGGATAGGGCAGGCGAGGGGCTACATGTGGGGCTGCATCTCAAGTTCCCAGGTCCCACTATTAAGCCACAATAGCGGCAAGAGTGCCCCCCCCAACAACTTTTACTTCTGAAAAGCCCTCATTAGCAATGCATACCTTAACTAAGCACCACACTACCTCCAACAAAGCACAATCACTGCCTGCATGACACTCCGCTGCCACTTCTCCTGTGTTACATGCTGCCCAACCCCCTTCCCCCCACGACCCAGTGTCCACAGCGCACGCCAAACTGTCCCTGGCCAGCCTTCAGCTGCCCTCATGCGAAGCCACCCTCATGTCTATTTATAAGTGCGTCTGCCATGAGGAGGAACCGCAGGCACACACTGAAGAGGGTTGGCACGGCTAGGCAGCGACCCTCTTTAAAAGGGGCGGGGCGATAGTCCACAATGCTGTACAGAAGTAATGAGAAATGCAATCCTGTGCCACCTCCATCTGGAGCTGCACACGTGGGCATAGCAATGGGGAACCTATGTGCCACACACTATTCATTCTGTCAAGGTGTCTGCATGCCCCAGTCAGACCACGGTTTTTTATAAATAGTCACAGGCAGGTACGACTCCGCAATGGGAATTCCGTGTGCACCCACAGCATGGGTGGCTCCCTGAAACCCACCGGCTGTACATAAATATATCCCATTGCATTGCCCATCACAGCTGAGGTAATAATGTCATGTTTAATGCAGGTGGGCTTCGGCCCACACTGCATGCCCCAGTCAGACTGGGGTTCTTTAGAAGTGGACACATGCAGTTACAACTCCCTGTGGACCCACAGCATGGGTGGGTGCCAGGAAGCCACCGGCGGTAGATAAATATATACCATTGCATTGCCCATCACAGCTGAGGTAATAAATTCATGTTTAATGCAGGTGGGCTTCGGCCCACACTGCATGCCCCAGTCAGACCGGGGTTCTTTAGAAGTGGACAGATGCATTTACAACTCCCTGTGGACCCACAGCATGGGTGGCTCCCTGGAACCCACCGGCGGTACATAAATATATCCCATTGCAGTGCCCAACACAGCTGATGTTACGTCAGCTGTAATGCAGGTGGGCCAAAAACTAATTGGATTACACTGTAGGCGAGGGCCCCCCAAAATTAAAAATTGCCCATGCCCAACCAAGAGGGCAGGTGAAACCCATTAATCGCTTTGGTTAATGTGGCTTAATTGGTAACTAGGCCTGGAGGCAGCCCAGTAAAAATAAAAATTGGTTGAGGTGAAATTTTCAACGCTTTAATGAGCATTGAAACGTATAAAAATTGTTTAGAAAAATTATATGACTGAGCCTTGTGGGCCTAAGAAAAATTGCCCGTTCGGCGTGATTATGTGAGGTTTCAGGAGGAGGAGCAGGAGGAGGAGGAGGAATATTATACACAGATTGATGAAGCAAAAAGGTCCCCGTTTTTGATGGGGATAGAGAACGATGCTTCCATCCGCGGGTGCAGCCTACGTATTGCTTAGGTTTCGCTGCTGTCCTCTGGCGGAGAAGAGAAGTCTGGGGAAATCCAGGCTTTGTTCATCTTGATGAATGTTAGCCTGCTGGCACTGTCGGTTGACAGGCGGGTACGCTTATCTGTGATGATTCCCCCAGCCACACTAAACACCCTCTCTGACAAGGCGCTAGCCGCAGGACAAGCAAGCACCTCCAGGGCATACAGCGCGAGTTCAGGCCACATGTCCAGCTTCGACACCCAGTAGTTGTAGGTGGCAGAGGCGTCACGGAGGACGGTCGTGCGATCCGCTACGTACTCCCTCACCATCCTTTTACAGTGCTCCCACCGACTCAGCCTTGACTGGGGAGCGGTGACACAGTCTTGCTGGGGAGCCATAAAGCTGTCAAGGGCCTTAAAGAGTGTTGCCCTGCCTGTGCTGTACATGCTGCCTGATCTCTGCGCCTCCCCTGCTACCTGGCCCTCGGAACTGTGCCTTCGGCCACTAGCGCTATAGTATGGGAATTTCACCATCAGTTTGTCCGCCAGGGTCCTGTGGTTTAGCAACACTCTCGAGCCCCTTTCCTCTTCGGTTATGAGAGTGGAAAGGTTCTCCTTATACCGTGGGTCGAGCAGTGTGTACACCCAGTAATCCGTAGTGGCCAGAATGCGTGTAACACGAGGGTCACGAGAAAGGCATCCTAACATGAAGTCAGCCATGTGTGCCAGGGTACCTGTACGCAACACATGGCTGTCCTCACTAGGAAGATCACTTTCAGGATCCTCCTCCTCCTCCTCAGGCCATACACGCTGAAAGGATGACAGGCAAGCAGCATGTGTACCCTCAGCAATGGGCCAAGCTGTCTCTTCCCCCTCCTCCTCATCTTCCTCCTCCTCCTCACCGCTCTGAGATATAGACAGGAGGGTGCTCTGACTATCCAGCGACATACTGTCTTCCCCCGGCTCTGTTTCCGAGCACAAAGCGTCTGCCTTTATGCTTTGCAGGGAACTTCTCAAGAGGCATAGCAGAGGAATGGTGACGCTAATGATTGCAGCATCGCCGCTCACCACCTGGGTAGACTGCTCAAAGTTTCCAAGGACCTGGCAGATGTCTGCCAACCAGGCCCACTCTTCAGAAAATAATTGAGGAGGCTGACTCCCACTGCGCCGCCCATGTTGGAGTTGGTATTCCACTATAGCTCTACTGCTGCTCATAGAGCCTGGCCAACATGTGGAGCGTAGAGTTCCACCGTGTGGGCACGTCGCACAGCAGTCGGTGCACTGGCAGATTAAAGCGATGTTGCAGGGTGCGCAGGGTGGCAGCGTCCGTGTGGGACTTGCGGAAATGTGCGCAGAGCCGGCGCACCTTTACGAGCAGGTCTGACAAGCGTGGGTAGCTTTTCAGAAAGCGCTGAACCACCAAATTAAAGACGTGGGCCAGGCATGGCACGTGCGTGAGGCTGCCGAGCTGCAGAGCCGCCACCAGGTTACGGCCGTTGTCACACACGACCATGCCCGGTTGGAGGCTCAGCGGCGCAAGCCAGCGGTCGGTCTGCTCTGTCAGACCCTGCAGCAGTTTGTGGGCCGTGTGCCTCTTATCTCCTAAGCTGAGTAGTTTCAGCACGGCCTGCTGACGCTTGCCCACCGCTGTGCTGCCACGCCGCGCGACACCGACTGCTGGCGACGTGCTGCTGCTGCTGACACATCTTGATTGCGAGACAGAGGTTGCGGAGGAGGAGGAGGAGGAGGAGGGTGGTTTAGTGGAGGAAGCATGCACCGTCACAGATACCAGCACCGAGCTGGGGCCCGCAATTCTGGGGGTGGGTAGGACGTGAGCAGTCCCAGGCTCTGACTCTGTCCCAGCCTCCACTAAATTCACCCAATGTGCCGTCAGGGAGATGTAGTGGCCCTGGCTGCCTGTGCTTGTCCACGTGTCCGTTGTTAAGTGGACCTTGGCAGTAACCGCGTTGGTGAGGGCGCGTACAATGTTGCGGGAGACGTGGTCGTGCAGGGCTGGGACGGCACATCGGGAAAAGTAGTGGCGACTGGGAACTGAGTAGCGCGGGGCCGCCGCCTCCATCATACTTTTGAAGGACTCCGTTTCCACAACCCTATACGGCAGCATCTCAAGGCTGATAAATTTGGCTATGTGGACGGTTAACGCTTGAGTGTGCGGGTGCGTGGCGGCGTACTTGCGCTTGCGCTCAAACACTTGCGCTAGCGACGGCTGGACGGTGCGGTGCGAGACATTGGTGGATGGGGCCGAGGACAGCGGAGGTGAGGGTGTGGGTGCAGGCCAGGAGACGGTAGTGCCTGTGTCCTCAGAGCGGGGTTGGATCTCAGTGGCAGGTTGGGGCACAGGGGGAGAGGCAGCGGTGCAAACCGGAGGCGGTGAACGGCCTTCGTCCCACCTTGTGGGGTGCTTGGCCATCATATGTCTGCGCATGCTGGTGGTGGTGAGGCTGTTGGTGGTGGCTCCCCGGCTGATCTTGGCGCGACAAAGGTTGCACGCCTCTGCAGGGTGGCATGGCGCGAGGGTGTGCTTTGGGAAACACTTGGTGGATTATTCGGTCTGGCCCTGCCTCTACCCCTGGACACCACACTGCCTCTTGCAACCTGCCCTGCTGCTGCCCGTGCCTCCCCCTCTGAAGACCTGTCCTGTGTATGCGTTGCACACCAGGTGGGGTCAGTCACCTCATCGTCCTGCTGCTCTTCCTCCGAATCCTCTGTGCACTCCTCCCTTGGACTTACTGCCCTTACTACTACCTCACTGCAAGACAACTGTGTCTCATCGTCATCGTCCTCCTCACCCACTGAAAGGTCTTGAGACAGTTGCCGGAAGTCCCCAGCCTCATCCCCCGGACCCCGGGAACTTTCCAATGGTTGGGCATCAGTCACGATAAACTCCTCTGCTTGGAGAGGAACCACTGCTGCCCAATCTGAGCAGGGGCCCGAGAACAGTTCCTGGGAGTCTGCCCGCTCCTGAGCATGTATCATTGTAGTGGAGTGAGGAGGCTGGGAGGAAGGAGGAGTAGCAGCCAGAGGATTTGGATTTGCAGCACTGGACGGCGCAGAACTGTGGGTGGATGATAGCTTGCTCGAAGCACTTTCTGCCATCCACGACAGGACCTGCTCACACTGCTCATTTTCTAATAAAGGTCTCCCGCGTGGACCCATTAATTGGGCGATGAACGTGGGGACGCCAGAAACGTGCCTCTCTCCTAATCGCGCAGCAGTCGGCTGCGATACACCTTGATCAGGAGCTCGCCCTGTGCCCACACCCTCACTTGGGCCTACGCGTCCTCGGCCACGTCCACGTCCATGTCCTCTAGGCTTACCCCTACCCCTCAGCATGCTGTATTACCAGTGATTTCCCAGGCAGGAAATAAATTGGCGCAAGCCTGCAGGACAAATACAATTTTTCTCTTTTTTGGAAACGGAGGGCCCACTGACTATATTCAATCAGATAAGATATGTGTTGCACAGAAATGCAGTTATATGAAGTGCAGCAGAGCAGTTACTTTTCCCAGGCAGCAAATAAATTGGCGCAAGACTGCAGGACAAATACAATTTTTCCCTTTTTTGGAAACGGAGGGCCCACTGACTATATTCAATCAGATAAGATATGTGTTGCACAGAAATGCAGTTATATGAAGTGCAGCAGAGCGGAAACTTTTCACAGGCAGCAAATAAATTGGCGCAAGCCTGCAGGACAAATACAATTTTTCCCTTTTTGGGAAACGGAGGGCCCACTGACTATATTCAATCAGATAAGATATGTGTTGCACAGAAATGCAGTTATATGAAGTGCAGCAGAGCAGTTACTTTTCCCAGGCAGGAAATAAATTGGCGCAAGACTGCAGGACAAATACAATTTTTCCCTTTTTTTGGAAACGGAGGGCCCACTGACTATATTCAATCAATAATATATGTCTTCTGGCCCTGCCTACACAATTCTCTCCCTGTAGTATTACTGCAAGGCGCAATGCTCTGCAGACAGCCGATTTTGAAAAGAAAAAAATATGCAACACTGCTAACAGCAGCCTGCACAGTACTGCACACGGATAGATGTGGCCCTAAGAAGGACCGTTGGGGTTCTTGAAGCCTACACTCACTCCTAACACTCTCCCTACCTAACCACCACTTCTGTCCCTGTAGTATTACTGCAAGGCGCAATGCTCTGCAGACTGCCGATTTTGAAAAAAAAAAAATTTGTGCAACACTGCTAACAGCAGCCTCCACAGTACTGCACACGGATAGATGTGGCCCTGAGAAGGACCGTTGGGGTTCTTGAAGCCTACACTCACTCCTAACACTCTCCCTACAGCAGCACCAGCAGCAGCACTTTCCCTCAGCTAACTCACAAGGCATCTGAGGCGAGCCGCGGGAGGGGCCGACTTTTATACTCGGGTGACATCTGATCTCCCCAGCCACTCACAGCAGGGGGGTGGTATAGGGCTTGAACGTCACAGGGGGAAGTTGTAATGCCTTCCCTGTCTTTCAATTGGCCAGAAAAGCGCGCTAACGTCTCAGAGAGGAAACTGAAAGTAACCCGAATACCGCGTGGTGCTCGTTAAGAGTAACGAGCATCCCGAACACCCTAATATTCGCACGAATATCAAGCTCGGACGAGTACGTTCGCTCATCTCTAGTAACAATTTCACATCCCCCCCCCCTCCCCCGAAGTACCCCATAGTAGTCGACAAACGATATTTCAGCTTATGTGAATGCTCCCAACAATTTGTTCAAGTATCATGAAAGTGACCAAGAAGTGACCGACAATCGCTGGATGTAAAAGCACGCAGACCGTCGCGGGCTGTACACTCTATCTACTATATCAAGTGACTAGGAAATGGTTGCCCCATGTAAAGCCCCCTAATGTTACCGGCCCATATGAACACAAGAATAAAAAGTTTAAAAAAAAATATGCTTTCCGAATTCTTTGTTCCTCTTTGAAGAGTTCACATATTTGTGTGCTTGATCTGACAGACGAACAGCCGGATCTTATTCCTAGATATGCAGTCACACCTCTAGTTTCATCGTCTTCTAGATTCACCGGTTTCCAGTTTCACTGATTATTCAAGACAGAATTTCTCCTCTAGTTTCACTGGCTGCTTCTAGTTTCATTGGCGTCCGCCGGCCCCGTGGCCTCGCTGCTGACACGGCCCACGTGATCTCCTGCTCAGCGTCTCCTCCTCCTCCTGATGCTGAAACGTTACCCACCCTTCTCCAGCGTCGCTGTGGGCGCTAGTAAAACAGTACTGTAGTGTAAAGTAAGTAGCCATGTTTACCCAGATAACTCAGTGATGTCACCTGCAGTCCTATGTAACAGCATAGAAAACACAGTGACATCGGCGATATACAAAAATGCTCAAGTCGCCCATTGACTTCAATGGGGTTCGTTACTCGAAATGAACTTTCGAGCATCGCAAAATTTTCGTCCCGAGTAACGAGCACCCAAGCATTTTGGTGCTCGCTCATCTCTAATAATGATGCCAGCTGCAGTCCTATGTAACACCACGGATAACACACACTGATAACAGTGAGAAGAGATACCGATGTCACCTGCAGTCCTATGTAACACTGCAGATAACACACAGTGATAGCGCTGAAGAGAGATAACGATGTTACCTGCAGTCCTATGTAACACCACATATTAGACGCAGTGATAATGCGGGGGACAGATGGCGATGTCAACTGCAGTCCAATGTAACACCAGAGATAACACACAGTGCTAACGGTGAGGAGGGATAATGATGCCAGCTGCAGTCCAGCTGTAACACCACAGAATACATGAAGTGACAATGCTGAGGAGACATACCGATGTCACCTACAGTCCTATGTAACACCAGAGAAAAAACACGGTGATAACGCTGAGAAGAGATAATGATTACAACTGCAGTCCCTTGTAACACCACTGATAACACACAGTGATAATGCTTAGGAAAGATAATGATGCAACTGGCAGTCCTATGTAACACAAGAGATAACACAGTGATAATGCTGAGGAGAGATAATGATCTCACATGCAGTCCTATGTAACACCAGAGATAACACAGTCATAATGATGAGGATGGATAATGATGCCAGCTGCAGTCCTATGTAACAGCACAGATAACACGCAATGACAATGCTGAGGAGACATACCAACGTCACCTGCAGTCCTATGTAACACCAGAGATAACACACAGCGATAACGATGAGCAGGGATAATTATGCCAGCTGCAGTCCTATGTAACAACACAGATAACACAGAGTGATAACGCTGAAGAGAGATAACAATGTTGCCTGCAGTCCTATGTACCACCACAGATAACACACGGTGATAACACTGAGGACAGATAACGATGTCACCTGCAGTCCTATGTAACACCACAGATAGTATTAAGGAATGCCGGCAGTGGCTGTTTGTTGCTGCTGACAACCAGTGGCAACTGCTCCGATAAGCCCCACGGCTCATTAAAGCTGTTAACCCTCTAAATGCTGCTGTCAATTCTGATAGCGGCATTTAAATCCCCTGAATGATGTTCGGGGGTACCGTACGCCCCCCTGTGATGAAATCGCAGGGAGCCGTGCGGGTGTCATGGCAGCGGGGGCCAGTCTATCAAGCTACCTCACCCATGGGTGGCTAGATGGACTGCCTGCCCAATCGCAGTATGATGTAATGCTATGGCCTCTTCCAGACAACGCTGGGTGGCAGTTACCTATATATGTATATGTGAAGTTGTCACGCGTTGATCTGGATTATGATTTCCCCAGCAGGCTTTGGGGTATTTTGTCGCTTTCCGAATTGAGTGTCGTGTGCACACATCGTCGACCAGAATCAGACACAAATGCTTGTCTAAAACCGGGAGAGTCTCTACCATGTGTAGAGGCTCAGGCTTTTTATTATAACACATGACAACCGCCCTTCAATGGGCGTGCAACAGATTACATCAGTAACATATAAGATTCTCATTTGTTGGATCATATAGAATCCCCCACCTCTCTGCCCACCCCCTTCCAAGTGTTGAGGCAGCATGGACTTCATCCTCTAGCTGAAGTCATCTCCGTGTAGTGATGAATCATTGTTTACCTAGCTTCAGGATGAGAGTGGAAGGGGGTCTAGGTAAACACTCAGTATTAAACACAGGATATACACGACACTATGGCCTTTTAACTCTTAGAAACTGGTTGAGCAACTTCTATGTACTTAGAGCAAATACATCACCCATCCATTGGCTAGCAAATACCATGATTAGATTGTGTGTGTGTCCTTTAAACTCTTGAGCTAAAAGTCATTACAACAACAATATACATTTGGGTTATATTAATCGATAGACATTTTATAAATAATCATCATGTCTATCACAATCCCCCCTTAAAATGTCTATCCTCTAATTCTCTATCTAATTTTCACAGTTTTCTGCGCATGAGCCTATAACTGGAGCGCGTTGAAGGTTCGTTTTAGGGTCTTCAAGGGGGTGTAGGACTTGTCCACTCCTTCTGGGGATGCATCCAGCAAACTCATGGTGGGGGCGGCTTTTCCAGCATCAGTTTCACAGGTCTCTCTGACACAGGGGATAACACAGAAGACTAGAACAGAAAAGGTAACCATCAGTTCACATACAACAGCGACGCCCGTCTGTGTCAGGATCCTTTACCACCCGCTCATCCATGGCGAGTGCTGGTCCCAAAAGTTAGCTCTTTTTAGTTAGTGCGGTCAGCTTCTTAATGACAACTGCGTCTTTACCCGCGGGTCACGTGTCGTCTAGGATGTAGGTACAACAAGTCTCCCCTATCATCTTACAGACACTCCCCTTTTTAGCTAAAGTCATATCTAAGGTCACTCTATTTTTAAAAAAGTCATAGTCGAGGTAGGTCCTATTGGTCGACTAGTCCCTATAAGGCGTCTCTAGTATAATTTATAAACCACTGCTAATTATAATAAACATAATTAATCCAGTCAACATTTATTTACCCTAATAATCAGGAAAATGGACTCGAATCTAGTTTTAACTTGGTCTCTAATTTTTAAAACTTGTCAGGTACCCCCCTTGGCTATCCTATGACGTCAATGTACACGTGTAGATCAAAACTACCACCAGGCGTCTCTCTTCTCGCTCTAGCATAATGTTACAATACTAGTAGCGTGAACAGGTACGCACGGCGTGGGACTCCCTAATCTTCACCCACACCAAAGTCCCTCCTGGAGATAGTCCTAATGGTGAACACGTCCAAGTCGCCTCACCCTTGCGTCAGGGTTTTCCCACTGCCCGTAAGTCCCTACTCCTAGGAGGGGGGGGGATCCCTACCTTACCTCAGAGGGAGGCCATGGATTCCCTGGGCTCATTTCCGGGCATCCATACCCTCTATCTGTACAAGTTAACACCCCACAGGGTGTGCCCTCGCCGGAACCTAAGGTCTTCTGCACTATCCCTAGGCAAATGGGAATTCCACTGACAATCCATCTTAGGAGATCGGGGCAGGCACAGTACTAGTACATTTCTCCTTTTCTTTGGTAGCGTATGTGGTTGGCATTATCGGAACTGGCTCTTCATCTTTTTCAAACAAGGGAAACGTTGGTGTCTGACAGGATGTGGAGGAGCATAAGGGCTTTACTAAGGCACACTCCCCTGTCCAATTACCCTCCAGGCGGGTCCTCTACCTCATGTCTCCACAAAGCCGTTAAACGTCTCCTAAGGACTGGACCTGATTCTGCATCTATTCCCCTCCTATCATACTGTAGGAGGAGCAATACCCGTTGGTGAGTTCCCCAAAAATCTCCCTCCACCCTGCCTATTTGCCTGGCAGGTGTAGTTTCCAGGGTAGTCAGTAATACTCTCTCCGGTGCAAAACACTTAAGTAGTTATAGAGTATTCCTTCTTCCATTTCTCACGGACAGTGTAATTAGCGGAAATGTTCGTGAAGAGACTAACAAACCACTCTTCAGCATCTACAGGGAGATTTAGGGGGACCATCCCCGAGTGTAGTCGGGCACTACCGCACACGCAACAGTTAGACTTGTTGCTCCTGTTAGCATTGTACCTCATCAACTCCAACCAGAGATTCTGGTCAGAGTAGCCAGTCGCTACTGTCAAGGTGTCCTCAAAGGTAGGGTCGGCTATGATCATCATGTTCGTCAAGGTCTTTATCTTACGGCGGAGGGGGTTAATTATGGGCACGGGACTAAGTGAAGGCTTCCATTCGGCTGCATCTACCATATCCCTTATTTTAAACTTCCCTAAGGGATCTGTCCTCCCGTACCGGTATGTCCCCAGACTATAAGTCTCCCCGTCCCCCGGGCTTGGATCTCCCATGGTTAATGTAAAAACCGCATTAAAACCAAGCAACATACTAAGTTCAGCCTTCCAATACCTGCTGTCCTTATTATTCTCAAGGAGGGTTATACGACTAATTAGGGATTTCCCGCTCTTATTTTTCTTATTTAAGGCACTTCGCGGTTTATAGGACTAGTCTGTTCCTGCGTTCCATCCCACTAATCCCCAATAACGGCAGTCTTCTCCCCAGACGTTATCAGTGGCACGAACATATTGTATTCCCCGGGTATATGAGTCATATAACCAGCTGGACTGAGCTAAATCTGGCCTGCGGTGGGATCTTGTGCCTAGACACGGGACCACAGTACAATAGTCGAAGGAATATGCGGCTACTTGAGCATTGGACGAGTTATACTAGAAGGTAACCATACCCTCATATTCTTCCGACTAAGGATTCCAGTTGCCACCCTCCTCTCTCACTAGCCCTAACCAGAGTAATGTCTTTGGCACAACTAAGATTGGTCTCCCGGATCTGAAGCTTTCTTACAGTATAAAGCATGGATCCATGTAAGTCTTTCGGCTAGTTTCACAGCTGTGGCAGTAGTCAGAAGCACCTGGTAGGGGCCATCAAATCGGGGCTCAAGAGGGTGCTTCCTGAGGAACTTCTTGACGCACACCCAATCCCCAGGCTGCAAGATATGTGTCCCAGTGTCTGCCTCTGAGTCTGGAAGAGAACACCTGTGCATAGGCTTTGGTTAGTTCTTTAACAACGGAAATCACATACTTAGTCAACACATCAGATTGTAATTGTAACTACTGAGGATAGTAACGACCTAGCCTTGGGGCTAGCCCAAACAATCTCGTAGGGAGATAATGTATAATCCCCCCTGGGTTCATATCTAACACTGTATAAGGCTATTGGATGACAGTCTTTCCAAAGTGGCGTCATTTTTAAGTATCTTACTTTTTAGCGTGCCACTACGTCTCTCCACCTTTCCACTACACTAAAGGTGGTACAGTATGTAAAAGGCCTGGGATACACCCAGAGCAGACATGACATGTTACATTCACCTGTGAAGTTTATACCTCTGTCTGACTCTGAATCACTTCTGGTACCCCATATTCACAGTTTACCTCGTTCATGAGCTTCTTTGCGGTTACCTACTTGTTTGCCTTGGTAACAGGGTCGGCCTCCAACCTGCAAAGACATCAACAACAACAAGCACGTATTCATACTTCCCAACAAGTGGGAGCTGAACGTAGTCAATTTGCAATCCCTGAAATGGGTAGAGTGGTCCCGGCAAGTGTGATGTGGCAAATTTACTTCTGCCCTGACTCACCTATGGCATAGATCATGCTAAACTGGACAAATGATGCAGCAGCTACAGAGAACCCAGAAGTCGCCCAACCTCTTTCAAGCGTCGTCGTCAGTGCTGCTTTACTAGGTGGGTCTTTGCGTCCATCAGCTGGGCCATCATGGGATACAGGAACTGTGGTGGGCAAGTGCTGTTGACCGTTCACCACACGCTGTCCTGTTTCTGCTGCTCCCATATTAGTCCATTTATTCTTTTCTTCCTTGCTGGCTTGTAACTGTAAAAGTCTTTTAGCATATCAAAGTCCAAAGTTTTTGTCAATGTCCAAAGTTTTTTACTACTGACTCATGCTGTCAGTATCTTTCTTCTTTCTTCCACGGCTTGAGGGCCGCTGCCTTTGCTGCGCTGTCAGCGAGGGTGTCGTCTCTCGCCTCTCCAGTGTAGGACTCGGTGCGAACTCTCAACTTTGTCAGGTAGAAGTAGGGCCTCCATGCGACTCTGTACCGCTGCACCATTCTCAATTGGTTGTCCTGTTGAGGTAAAAACTGTCTGGCCTTCCATATTGGGCCGTAATCATGAGCTATGCCAAATGCATACCAGGAGTCAATGTAAAGGGTTGCCGTCTTACCTCTCGCCACTCTACACGCCTCAGTGAGGGCCTTCAATTCCGCTTCTTGTACTGTGACATGCGGAGGCAGAGCTTCTGCTTCTAGGACATCTTGTTGTGTGACCACTGCATATCCGATGTGGAGTCATCAGTCCTCACCCTGGTACCATCTGCAAAAAGCTCAACATATGCATTATCAACAGAGGTTCTGATAACTGTTTGCATACCTGCAGTTTCTTACTGAATTAGTACTAAATAATCGTGCTGATGTTTTATTTCACATGGCTCGGAATCTTGTTATCTTATTCCATTTATATTTATTTTTTTTCAAACCCAATAGCTGTTCTACAACACCTAGATCATCTATGGCCCAGATCACCTCTGCCTCCCCCCTTTTGAATCGGAATACTCAATGGAAAAAGAGTCATTGCGCTCAAACTAGTAAACCAAGAGGCACAAAAACAAGCACTTTGTAGGTCAAGGTGACATTGTATGCAGCGAAGTCTGAGCAAAAATCTCCTTACAAAAAAAATGTTGTTTTTTTTTTTTTTTTCCTTTCAGGTCGCAGTTAGTATTTTTTAACACAAGGGGGCGCCACACAATTCAAATTTTACGTCACCCAGTGTAATAGTATTTCAGGGTATGGCCAGCGTTTAGCTTTTACTCTCCTGTCGGAATATAATTATAGCTTCAGTGTAGACTGACACTAGAATATACAAAAGACTTAAAGAAAAACTAAAGAATACGGATGAATTAACATCCTACTCTGGGCAATTCAGTCCCTCTTTCTTCACATTAAAAGTAAAATTACTTCATCAAATTGCATGAAAAAGTTTGCTGGGTGACTATAGGGAAATTATTTCATCTGTAGGAGCCTTCCATAACATCATCTGTCTGAGCATCCATTGGAGAAACGGGCAGTGGAAAACAGAGCCCCTGGAAACATGAGAGAGCGTCCCCTGTCATGTATTCCTGGTCTCTGCCCCCCATGCATCAACTCCATTCTTCCATGCACTATAAACCAGCTTAGTCATCTACTATGTCCCAAGCTGCATCTCCACAAAGGTTTGTTTCCCTGAACTTATCACACATCCAAAGTGGCCACATCTTGGAGCGTAACAAAGTCTGGTCAAACAAAACTTTACTTCAGACAATCATGATGTTAGCACTGGATACAGTGGCATTGGGAAATATAGGCCTCCCAAGTGCAGCAAAATGGCTGCCAGAGGCAGAAAGGGGCGGGGCTACAAATCTCCCAGGTGAGGCAAAATGGCCGCTGGAGGACCGGGCGGGCCAGGGGCAGCAGCACTTCCAGGTGAGGCAAGATGGCCGCTGGAGGAGGAAGGGGCGGGGCCAGGTCCTGTCCCGGATGGGGAGGGACCGGAAGTAACATCACACACCCTGAAAGTGAGCACATGGGGGGAAGTAACTTCAGGGTGGGGGCAGGCCTCACTACATTTACTGCAGAGTCACACTATGTTGGATTGTAAACATTGCAAGCACGGCCGCCATTACAGGGAGGGGCTGTAGTCAACACAAAGACATTACATTGTTCATTAGCAATACACATACCCCCCTACATGCTTTCCCCTCTTCAATCTCTCAACTACGTTATACCTCCTCCTAGCAATCTAAAAACACCTTTCTTTCTGCTAGGCTTCCTGCTCATCTTCTGAAAACTTTCTACAGTCTATCTTACCTGTCCATACTCATTTCTGCTTATCTGTCCATGACCTAACATTTCTTTCTGCAACTTTCCCTGATCCTTTCCCATCAGCAGCCAAATCACAAGCTCTATGACCTTTGTCCTTGCTCACTTTGCTCAACTCTATGCTACCTGCTTATTCTAGCCTATTCGAAGTTTCTGGACACAATAGTGTTCCTCTTCTAAAATCTGCTTTCTTCAAATCCTTCCCATATAACCTCTCTTTCCCACTCAGAAAAGACAAAGGAAACAGAAAGGGTTAATTGAAAAAGCTTTCAGTTCACTCTCTTACCAGCACCCCTCCCCCAATAATCAACACTGCACATTCTTTCTATAATACCAGACAGACGGGATTACTGGAGAATACCCACAACGGCTCAAGGTATATATATATCTCATCCACCTTTATATCAACCAACCTCTACTAGTAATCCCCAAGAGCACTCCTTATACACGATCTAGACAGGACATTTAGCTATACACAGAGACTGACGATTATTTTCAATGACCAAAACCTCAATAATATTCTGGAGAAATCAGCCGTCACACCACGGCTATATTCCCCGCATATATACCTTTTCACATATGAGAACATAACACGCTCAATCATAAAATGTAAATATACGTATCATAAATCTTCCTAACCTCACACTAGTTTTACCTAGGAGCACGTGTCACTGGCGTGTTCCCTCAGACTTAAACAGCCGAGTCCGCCCTCCCGACACATTAACCCTCACAGAATTTATCTCTTGGTCTTGCATAAACAATTTTTAACCGTCTCAGACACAACAGCATACACAGCGTACAAAATACCCCTAGACAGGTAACGTGGTGGTTTTCCGAGTGGACAGAACTAGAGTTATTACCTGTCTTTCAGTGAAGGTCCAGTCTGGATCAGGAACAGGCAGAAAAGCAGTCAGAACCCAGCTCACATCGGTAGATTTACATAAAGCAATCTTACCGTGCTCTGTAGATTTTCGGGCCCCTGGGTTCTGCGTGCCATCTGCCGATCTCTGTACGTTCCAGGCTGTGACCTCACAGATCCACTCGCTCACCCAGGGACTCCACTGATCTGGATTATGATTTCTCCAGCAGGCTTTGGGGTATTTTGTCGCTTTCCGAATTGAGTGTCGTGTGCACACATCGTCGACCAGAATCAGACACAAATGCTTGTCTAAAACCGGGAGAGTCTCTACCATGTGTAGAGGCTCAGGCTTTTTATTATAACACATGACAACCGCCCTTCAATGGGCGTGCAACAGATTACATCAGTAACATATAAGATTCTCATTTGTTGGATCATATAGAATCCCCCACCTCTCTGCCCACCCCCTTCCAAGTGTTGAGGCAGCATGGACTTCGTCCTCTAGCTGAAGTCATCTCCGTGTAGTGATGAATCCTTGTTTACCTAGCTTCAGGATGAGAGTGGAAGGGGGCCTAGGTAAACACTCAGTATTAAACACAGGATATACAGGACACTATGGCCTTTTAACTCTTAGAAACTGGTTGAGCAACTTCTATGTACTTAGAGCAAATACATCACCCATCCATTGGCTAGCAAATACCATGATTAGATTGTGCGTGTGTCCTTTAAACTCTTGAGCTAAAAGTCATTACAACAACAAAATACATTTGGGTTATATTAATCGATAGACATTTTATAAATAATCATCATGTCTATCACAGCGTGACGCCATTGTTCCTTCTCACTGTAGATTGTCCGGCGGTTGAATAAAGACCGGTCAGGGAGGAGAACACAGGATGATATCAGGCCTACAGTCTCAGTTATCTGCAGTGCTCCGCTCCTGGACACACACACTGTCCGGGACTCTGAATAACTCCGGAGGACCAACACCACTCTCCTCTGAAACTCACTCTGACTTCTGTGGTTGGCTCTGTATGGCGGACTCCTCACTCCTGGCTCTCTTCAGAGGAGGTTCCTGGCATGGAAGGCCTCAGGATATCTCTCCTCTTCTTCCATATCTTCACCACATAAGGGTTGAAGGTACCCCCATGTGGTCGGCACTGCACTCTCGACCGTTGAAGATGATGGACCCCCCTACCACACCCCAATCACTCACATTTATAGGGTACAGACATCACGTGAAGAGACTTTCCCAGACATATCCCAGCCACATTCAGACATTAACCTCTTACATGGTTGCAGCTGTGCAACACACAACAAGAGACAAGACAGCATCCACATTAAAGACATGACATGTATGACATTTATGGAGGGGCCAGAAATAGGTGTTTGGGGCCACTATACTATTACAGAGGGCAGTGTGGGAGCTGTGGATAATAGAGACTCTTCGATTGGATTTTGAGCACTGTGTTTCCAACAGACCGCCTTGATATTAGGGGTGTGTTATTCTGTGTATTATGTTACATGATTTGTATTTCTATTTACCGGGACTGTTCTTGTGGCTCTATAAAGTATTGTGCACAATGTATTAGTAGTTCTAGCATCCAGCTAGTAGTGTAATTACTCACTTGTCATGTTACTGTTATTCACTTATATCGCTTTGTTTATAAATAAATATTGTACATTTTGGTTACTCCATCGTATCCTGAACTCTGCGTCACAAGACCACCACCCGCTACAATACAGCCTAACTCGCTCTGCTGCTCCTCCCTTTTGAGGACTGTGGGCATCAGAGCAATCAGATCACCAACTCTGCCTCCAGATTCTGCAGCAATAACCCTCCATAGCATGCATGCTCCATTTTACTGCGGTTCCCGCATGGACGGCTTCCGTTGACATTGCGGACGGGCTGCGGATTCTGTGAGAAAGCTGGAGATTTAAAAAAAAAAAAAAAAAAAACCCTGTACTGCACATGAACGCCGGGGTGACGTCCGGCATGTCCGCACACATCCGCAGTACAGAAGAAAGAAGACACAGGTACGCAGGGTTGCCGGGCGCAGGCACTGGCGGATTCTGTGAGGGACTCTCCATGCGGAATCGACATGAGGCCATAGGCTGGGTTTGATTTCTGCCACATTGTGCAGTCAAGGTCAGCTGGCCATCATATGGCTATACTCACAGAACAGCTTACCGTGCTGCACAGCAGCCACACGTTGGGCTTTGTTTACAGCCCAAGTTTAATGACTAATTTAAAAGGTGAAAGATGTAGAATAATCTCATGAGGAATAAATATATTTAAGCCCACGATGTTCCCGAGTCGCCGGGTCACAGGACATAAGAGGAGCTGATTCCAGCTGTCTGGATAGTCATCTATGATGGAATACCTGCGGATGTCATTTTGCCCCGGCGTGTGGATCGCATGTGTGGGGAAAAAAATGCAGCATGCTCTATTTTCTGCTGATTCCCGAACGGACGGCTTCCAATTAAGCCAAGGGAAGCGTCCGATCTGCGGCACAGCCACAGCTGACACTGCAGACGTGCTGCGGATTGGCAGGAAAGCAAGACAATTAAAAACAAATGCACTGTGCAAGCTGCAGCATGCCAACCGGCGCCCCGAGCGCCTCCGCCATGCGGAAGAAAGAAGATCCGTCTGAGATGGAAAAGACCGGCACCGCAGGCGAACAAGTAAGAAAATGTACATAAAATGTCCATGGCTGCGGGCACAGGTGGACTCCGCTGCGGGATTCCACACTTGGAATCCGTCCGTACCCATGGACATGAGGCCTAACTGCTATGGGGAGGGAGTTTACCTGCGTCTGGAGCTCGGGAAAGAAGACAGCTGGCTCTATTAAAGCATTAGAGGTCACTACAAGGATTTCAGCCAACTGGATTTCTGCGCTGCAGCGTATTTTTTACACGATACACCCGTGTGAATGACGAGAAAACGCTAATTAATCTCAGGACTCAATCGCAGACAATCTTCCATGATGAGTGTAAAGACTCATCGCCCGTGTGAATGAGGCCTATGAGTCATAGACGCCCCATATAACACTCCCAGCGTGTTATACAGAGCTTAATGGCTCTAACGGTGCATTCAGATGTAACGATTATCATTCAAAAAATCATTAAAATGAGCAAAAGTGAACGATAATCGTCTGCTTTAAACGTGAGCCACTGACCGAAATATAAATGAGAATCGCTCACTCCGTTCGCCATTCAGTATCAGCACTAACAATCACGGTTGGCTCCTTCACTTCTCGTTCCGGTCAAACTCCCCCCGCTATGTGCTTACATAGGAATGTGAAACACTGAACCAGAAGTGAATGATTCTCAGTGATGATCTGCCTGTCCAACAGGCTACACGAGTGCGAATGAGTTAGCCGTGACATCACTCGCTCCTTCGATGGGTCACATGAGCATCGTCTTGTCTAAAAGGGGCATTAGACGATCTTGTAACCAATTTTAGGGATTTTGGTGAACTTCCAGTTTGGTTCAAACTCATTCAGAACAAACTGAACTTTTTGTAAAACTTCGGTGAACTGGCCAAAACAAACTTTTCAAGCGTCCACTTATAGCTGCTCCTTAGATCAGGTTCCAGGACCGCCGCCTCCTGGGAGGAACAGGCGCTACACAGGACTATTAGTAAAATGCGGACCACTCCAGTGCTTTGGTATAAACATATATAGTTTTATTGACACTCATTTTGTTTTTCAGCATCTGTTGGTGGCTGCTCTTTTTCGGCAGCAGATGGTGGCTGCCATTTTTTGGTGGCAGGCGGTGGCTGCTGTTTTTCAGCATCTGTCGATAGTTGGTGTTTTTTGGCAGCCGGTGATGACTGATGGTTTATGCGGCCGGCGGCTGCGGGTGTTTTTCAGCATCTGTTGGCGGATGGTCTTTTTTTGCAGCTGGAGCTGGCTGGTGTTTTTCTGCTGGATGGCGGATGGTTTTGTTGGATGGTCACGTTTTTGGCAGTAAGTGGTGGCTGGTGTTTTTCGCCAGTGGGTGATGTTTTCGGCGGCAGGTGATGGCTGTTATTTTTTGGCAGCAGATGGTGGCTGCAGTTTTTCGGTGGCAAGTGGTGGTATCTATCTATCTATCTATCTATCTATCTATCTATCTATCTATCTATCTATCTATCTATCTATCTATCTATCTATCTATCTATCAATCTATCTATCTATCAATCTATCTATCTATCTATCTATCTATCTATCTATCTCTCTCTCTATCTCTTCTATCTATCTATCTAATATCTATCTATCTAATATCTATCTATCTAATATCTATCTATCAATCTAATCTAACTATGTATCTAACCACGGTCCTCTGTTTTCTGGGGCATCA
The DNA here is from genome assembly GCF_035609145.1 of Eleutherodactylus coqui. Taxonomy (NCBI): domain Eukaryota; kingdom Metazoa; phylum Chordata; class Amphibia; order Anura; family Eleutherodactylidae; genus Eleutherodactylus; species Eleutherodactylus coqui. The sequence goes on from NC_089845.1 coordinate 37,962,952, forward strand.
CAGCAGACTCTGTAAAAAAAAAGCAATATCACTACACTAATACTGTGTGTATATATAGATATGTGTGTGTATATAGATAGATATGTGTGTATATATATATAGATAGATATGTGTGTGTATATATAGATAGATATGTGTGTGTATATAGATAGATATGTGTGTGTATATAGATAGATATGTGTGTGTATATAGATAGATATGTGTGTGTATATAGATAGTTATGTGTGTATATATAGATATGTATGTGTGTGTATATATATATAGATATGTGTGTGTATATAGATAGATATGTGTGTATATATATAGATAGATATGTGTGTGTATATAGATAGATATGTGTGTATATATATAGATAGATATGTGTGTATATAGATAGATATGTGTGTGTATATAGATAGATATGTGTGTATATATATAGATATATGTGTGTATATAGATAGATATGTGTGTATATAGATAGATATGTGTGTATATAAATAGATATGTGTGTATATAGATAGATATGTGTTGTCTGCACTAGTGTGCATTTAGAATCGTCCGAAAAAACAAAACGGTTCATGCTCTAATACGCTCCATAGCGCCAGGTGTATTAGCGCATGCGCCCGTGTGCTTCTGCCCTAAGGGAGTGAAATAGTACATACGTGTAGCAGCAGAGGACGGCGATCACGAGGAACAGAAGTGGGGCTGCAACAATGATGTAACGTGGTATAGATTGGAATCTCTCTTCTATTTCCTCTATCTGAGTGTCTAAACTCCTCCGGACTCCTAAAACAAAGGGAACAATTTATTTAGTGATTTCACCAGTTTTGTGCAACAAAAAAAAGTAAATTTTGGCACAAACCTTTTTCTATGTAAAGATTTATGATTTTTTACTATTATTTGCTGCTGTCATCGCTTTTTAAGAAAGTGAGTGGGATTTGGTGAAAGGGGTGGGGCTTCCTACAGACCAACAGCATTACAGAAATTGTCAAAAATTATATTTACAGGATAGGGGATAACTTGCCTATCGTGGGTGTTTCACTGCTGAGCCCCCTGCCGATCATGAGAACGGGTCTCCTGTGTCTCGCTCTGCCCATCACTATGGGAGTCGCTTCTGCCTTTGCAGTGAAGTCACTGTGAACGGATCGCCGGCTGAGCATGCGCGGTCGGTGCTCTATGCATATCAATGGACTGACCGAAATAGCTGAGCAGATACTGCAGCCCCATTGAAAGTGAATGTGCGACCGTCGCTCCGTTCAGTCTCCTCCTCACTGCGGGGGTGCAGTAGCCCCCCAGTGTGGAGGACAGGGGGCACGGGCTCCCTGTTCTCGAGACCGGCAGGGGTCTCAGCGATGATAGTGGCCTCACAGCCCTGTGCCCACTCCGCTATATAGCTGAGATAGGGTTATATATACTTTCTACACGGTGGGTACTTACTCACTAGATCTTGACTCTCCAACGGGCCCCTGCTCTCCTCCTCTGCTGCTTGCAGGGGAATCGGATAGGAAGCAGCAGAGGATAGCAAAATAAAAATGGCCAAAAGTCCAAACATCTTTACAGTGAAACAGCTGCAAGTAGAATGAAGGTCTTCAGAACAAGTACTGGAGTATTGTCCAGAACACGGTGATGTCATAATAGTCACTGCATCATCCCTATGTGACTTCCCCCTCTATGACACATCACCTGCCACATTACTACAATATTAACCCCTTAGTGACTCCGCCTATTTATTGGGATTTTCATCTCCACTTTATAAAGCCATAACTTTGTTATGCGGAATAAGTTGGCGCCATACAAATAAAGATGAGTGTTATTTTCCCATTGACACGGCCGTATGAGGGCTTGTTTGTTGCATGTCGAGCTGTAGTTTTAATTGGTACCATTTTGTGGTACATGTAGTGTATAACTTTAATTAATTTTTTTGGGGGGAGCAGGGTGGGAAAACACATCAATGATATTTCTTGATGCGGGTCGTTATGATTTCGATACCAAATGATACATTATTTTCAGGTTTTTCCACTTTGGACCATAAAAACACTTTCTTTTGGAAAAGTTTTTTTCTTTGCATCGCTGCATGCAAAGTCCCAGAATTGTTTGATGTTTCCATGGACGAGTTCTGGGAGGGCTTGTTTTTGCAGGATGAGCTGTAGTTTGTTTTTTGTATCATTTTCAATATCTATGACTTTTTCTAACAAAACATAAGCTTATTGGTTCTGGTTTTTTAGCTTTAATTTTTTAAAATAACGTTTTCTGTGAGAGATAAAAAGTCTGTTTGATTGATTGTATGACGTTACGAATACGCCAATGCCAAAAATGTATATGTTTATTCACCTTTTCAAACTGACAAAGAGAAAAGTGAGCAAAAAGGGTTTTTTTTGTTTGTATTTTTTTTTTGTTTAACTTTTCTAATATATTTTTTTATGTCCGGTAGGGAATTTAAACCTAATACTTCTGCCCCCCTATTTCCTATAACTCCTAAAAAGAAATAACCAAGATATAAAGTCCCAATATTTGTACATGTGCGGTGCTTGTATTTGTCTTGTAGCTTCTGACTTGATAATGGCCCTGTGCAGCTGAGATGTATGTTGTATTTTAACATGGCCTATTTTGGGCTTAAGGACCCAAGGATTTTTGGCGGATTTTCTTCTCCATTTATCAAAAGTCATAATTTTTTTAATTTTCCGTCGGCCGTATAAGGGCTTGTTTTTTCCGTGGCGAACTGTAGTTTTTATCGGCATCATTTTTGGGTACATAGACTATATTGTAAAACTTTTTTTTTTATTATAGCAGAGAGAGAAAACGCATCAATTCTGCCATAGATGTTTTATTTTTTTTACAGCATTAATCATGCAGCATAAATGACGCAATCCTTTTTTTTCTGCGGGCCGGTACGGTTGCAATGATACCAAAATGCTTACATTTTTTTTAGGTTTTTCAACTTTTCTGCAATAAAAACCCTTTTTTTGGAAATCTTTTTTTTTCTAAATCACTGCCTTCAAAGTCCTGTAACTTTTTAATTTTTTCATGTACGGAGCTCTATGAGGGATTATTTTTTGTGATACGAGCTGTAGTTTTTATTGGTACCATTTTGGGGTGCATACGGCTTTTTTGATTACTTTTATTGCGTTTTTAGTGAGGCAAAATGCTAAAAGTTAGCATTTTGCCTCAGTTTTTTAGCGTTTTTTCCCCGCTTTATTCCGTGCACAGTCAAAAGCATGTGCAGCTTATTGTACGCATTGTTACGGACGCGACAATACCAAATATGTGGGGGTTTTAATTGAGAAAAAGCATTAAAAAGGGTTTTTTTAAAAACTTTTTCTTACATTTTTTTAATTCATTTTTTAAATCTTTTTTTTCACACAACTTGTGTCCCCCTGGAGGACTTTCTCCACAGTACTGCTGATCGCTGTGATAAGGCTACTGCCCTGCCATGCCTTATCACTTATACAGCGATCTGAGGCACTGGCAACACAGGACGTAAGTTTACATCCTGTTGCGGAAAGTACCCCCACTACCAGGACATAAACTTACGCCCTGGAGCGGGAAGGGGTTAAAGGACTAGATGAATAGAGATCCCTTTTGGATGTTTCTGGCGCCTCAGATCCGCTTGTTTTACTTTTTCCTACCTGCAGTTCTGTGGAAAGATGGAGGTTGCTATGAGTGGGGTATGGAGGCTTCAACGAGTGGGGCATGGAGGCTTCAACGAGTGGGGCATGGAGGCTGCAACGAGTGGTGCATGGAGGCTGCAACGAGTGGGGCATGGAGGCTTCAACGAGTGGTTGACGGAGGCTGCAACGAGTGGTGCATGGAGGCTGCAACGAGTGGTGCATGGAGGCTGCAACGAGTGGTGCATGGAGGCTGCAGCGAGTGGTGCATGGAGGCTGCAGCGAGTGGTGCATGGAGGCTGCAGCGAGTGGTGCATGGTGGCTGCAGCGAGTGGTGCATGGAGGCTGCAGCGAGTGGTGCATGGAGGCTGCAGCGAGTGGTGCATGGAGGCTGCAGCGAGTGGTGCATGGAGGCTGCAGCGAGTGGTGCATGGAGGCTGCAATGAATCCTACAATAGAACTAGTGGGGACTAATTGTATGATACATCGTGGTTGCTGTCTGTAAATGCAGCTATTTTCCCATCATGTGAAGGAATATGCACTGAAGCCTCCGAGCCGAACCTCTAGGGGGCAGAAGCTTGGACCCAGATAGTAAAGCAAAAGAAGGACTTTAGTGGCTTTGGCTAAGATCACCCCCCGTGGTTTGTCTTCGCGCCGTACTAAACTTTTAGCAAAGCTCAACCTACAGCGGCATTTGACTCTTTTGGTTCACTCAACATTTTTCTTGAGGAACCAGATCAGAACAAGAGGGACAGTCTGAGATTAGTTGGAGGAAGAGAAGACCAGCAATGTCAGGGAATGTTATGTGACTGAAGGAGTAGTGGATGCTTGGAACAAACTCCCAGCAGACGGGGTTGGAGCATCAACAATAAATGACTTCAGGCTGCCTGGGATAAGCACATATCCATCCGCAGAGAGAACTAATAGAAGGGCCGACTAGATGGACCGCGGGGGCTTTTATCAGGTCATGTTTCTAAACAAAACCCTTTATAGGATGCCAGTAGGATGACGCCTTGAGCCTCCTTCACACGGGCGATTTTGCGCGCAGTTTTATGCATGCAGAATCGCTCACGCAAATTGCATCCAAAAGAACCCACTGATTTCACTTGATTTTACATGGAGCATGTTTGTGCCCACATTTCTGTCGGGCGAAAATATTTGTGACATGCTCTATTATTGTGCGTATTTACACACCCCGGGCTCAATAGGAGTCAAAGTGGTGCAATTTCATGGGGAAGTTTGATTACCGGGGTCTAAGTAGAAGTGTAAAACAAAGACCAGGCAGCATCAGATGAATTTTTCAAGATAGCTTCAGACTCTTTATTCCTCCATCAAAGGAAAACCTGCGCCGTTTCGGTCACTATGGTGACCTTTCTCAAGTATGGTTAACCAGTACAAACTGACACATATAAATACACCAACTATACAATGACAGACACAATTCAGGTGTGGACCAACTAACCCACCATTAACCCCATGTGTGCATATACATACCTCACATTGGTACGGACAGCTTCAAGTCCATGTGGAGACATCCCAGAGTCATGCACAGGTTAAAAGGGGTTGAACCTCATACAAGATACCTCACATACGGCATCAGATGGTATGTAAATTAACCTCCTCTATAATGAAAAAGCACCTATTACTTACTTTGCTATTGAGCAATCTGGCTGCTGTCAAAAAAATCATCCTTACCTTTAGGGTGCATTCACACGAACGTATATCGGCTCGGTTTTCACGCTGAGCCGATATACGTTGTCCTCGGGTGCAGGGGGGGGGAAGATGGAAGAGCCAAGTGCAGGAACTGACCTCACGCCCCCTCTCTACCTCCTCTCTGCCCCTCTGCACTATTTGCAATGAGAGGAGGCGGAACGGGGGTGGGGCTAAAGTTCGGGAATTAGCCCCGCCCCCGTCCCGACTATCCCCATTGCAAATAGTGCAGAAGGGCGGAGAGGAGGCAGAGAAAAAAAATACTAAAAGGGAGAACATAAAAGTTTGTTAAATGCATTCTAGTCTAATCTATCATCCTCGATCTTGGGTCATGCTGACTAACCTCATAAACTTTATGGCTATGTATATTCTGCTCCTATGCAGACCAATGTGTTTCCATGGTTACAGAGTGCAAACAGTTTGTGTGCAGCCTGATCTTGCAGTCATGGGCGTCCTTAATGGGTGTGCAAACTGTGATATTGTATAGGGCACACAGCAGCTTCTGCGAAGCTTGTAGCCACCAAGAAGCTCAGTATTAGTTGTATTATTTAGACTGCATGCAGCATATTCTTAGTTTAGGCTAATTTTATATTTGGGGGTAATTGGTTATAGTACCACAGTATGTAAAGCTGACATGCAGCATCCCATAGGGAGACCCTGGACACCTGACATACGTGGGGAGCTGGGAGGATAAAGTGCTGACTTGCCATGGTGGCACTTACCATGCGCCTTCGCGGAGGAACACATGCAGCCAAGGCCAGAGCAACACTGCAGTCCACCTAGGATACCTATAGGATTGGGAATGCCCACCAAACTGGAGAAACGGGGGGGGGGGGGGGAATTGTCACACGTGATGCCATTGTTCCTGCATATGCTGGTATGACCCTCGGTGGATAAGAAATGCATCCACAAACAGTTCTTTAGTACCATGGGTCTCTGGGAATGGTCAGAGCCCGGTATTAACGTTACTTGAATAATTGTGAGTGAAATAATACAAGGCAGTTCAATAAAAGACTTCACAGTGCAGGTAGATGAACAGACTTCAAAGATTATTAACTTGCAGTACCTCCACACAGCTCTTCTAGATTTACACGTGTGAACAGAGATTATTGACTTGAAGTACCTCCACCCAGCCATGGAGACATGCGGGTGTAACAAATAAAGGGTATACCTCTACGTGGTGATCTAGACTTCAGATGGCAGCGTAGGAAAAAAGAAGAGGTAGTACCTCTGCACTGTCCTTGTATAAACACAGATTAGAACTCACAGATGCTCTTTTTCTCTCTCTCCGGGGCTCACTCTCCTTACATCCAGTTCACAAGCAATACAGGAAATTTTCCCTCCTCTTCCATGCTTCGACACATGAGGGCTGAAGGTGCCCTCATATGTCTGGACCTCCTGAACAGCCACACTCCTGAAGACATGAACCCCTTAGGCCTCACGTCCATGGGGAAAATCAGGCCCGCTACGGATTCTCCATGAAGAATCTGTAGCGGGTCCCTCCTGCCCCACGGACATGAGGCATTAAAATAACTCACCTGCTGCGGGCCGTGCGTGTCTTCCCTTCTTCGCGGCCGGATCTTCTCTCTTCGGCCCGGCAGATGTGCTTGGCACGTCGGCTGCGTGCCACGCGCATGCGCTGGGCACATCCGCCGGGCCGAAGAAAGAAGATCTTGCCGTGAAGGAAGGAAGATCTGCATCGACCAGAGCAGTTGAGTTTAATTCAGGCGCGGGTATCCTGCGGATCCGGACAGCTTCCATAGGCTTCAATAGAAGCCTGCGGGAGCCGTCCCCGCGGGAGACCCGCACCTAAATGGAGCATGTCCATTTTTTTTCATGCTCCAGAAATTTTTTAATTCACTTCTATTGACCATCCGCAGGTATTTATCTACCCGCGGGTGGTCAATGCATCCCTATGGGGCGCGGATCCGCGTGCGGGTGATCCGCTGCGGATTTTAATTGTTCTTTTCCCCGTGGACATGAACCCCTTAGTGCTCTCAATCACTCACATTTATAAGCTGCCTAATACCACACGACAGGACAGACTTGATACATTTACATTCAGGCTTTGGATTTTATTAAAAGTTAACCTCTTAAGCGCTGCAGCTGTGCAACACACATACTGGAAATGACAAGACAGCTTTGCACTGTGCGATATTTATGGAGAGGACCAGGATGAAGTTCTGGGTCACTACAGAGATATAAAAAAAAACATGCATACATCCAGTTCAGCCTATTATCCTGCAATGTTGATCCAGAGGAACCCCTTCCCAAGCCAATGTTCCTCATTTTAGGGAAAAAAATGACTTCCCAATTTCAATCTGGCAATTGGAATAATCCCCGAATCACCGACCCTTCTGAAGTATTCAGTAACTATAACATGTAATATTTTAACACTCAAGAGAGGCGTTCAGGCCCAGTTTGTACTCTTCTAGTGGGTTCTCCATCAACACGTCCTCAGGCAGAGAGTTCAGAAGTAACACTGTTCTTACAGTAAAGAACCCCCTTCTCTGGTGTAGAAGCCTTGTTTTCTCTAGATGTTACTGTCCTGGCTATGTATATATGATGGGCGGCATCTCTGTACTGACCCCTGATATATTTAAACATAGTTATTAGAGCGCCCCCTTGTTACAGTCCTGGGTATAATAGATGATGGGAGAGATCTCTGTACTGACCCCTGATATATCTATACATAGTTATTAGAGCGCCCCCTTGTTACAGCTCTGGATATAAATAGATGATGGGCGGGATCTCTGTTCTGACCCCTGATATATTTATATATAGTTATTAGAGCCCCCCTTGTTACAGTCCTGGGTATAATAGATGATGGGCGGGATCTCTGTACTGACCCCTGATATATACATAGTTATTAGAGTGCCCCCTTGTTACAGTCCTGGGTATAACAGATGATGCGAGAGATCTCTGTACTGACCCCTGATATATTTATATATAGTTATTAGAGCGCCCTTTGTTACAGTCCTGGGTATAATAGATGATGGGCGGGATCTCTGTATTGACCCCTGATATATTTTTATATAGTTATTAGAGCGCCCCCTTGTTACAGTCCTCGGTTTATGTATTGTGGGGGGTCTTCAACAGAGACCAGTGCGGATGTTGCCTGAGTCCAAATTCAAAGGAAAGTTATAACGAGTACTTGGAGAACCATAAGAATCCACTATACACACAGCATGTGAATCAAAATGAATTCTGCTTTATTAGGAGAAACACACAGCTTATATAGGCCATCGCCCACAGGGTGCGACTTTGAAGAATTACTTAATCAGGTGACTAGTTTGAAAAACAGAATATTAGCACATTTCATTCTTGCGGAAACAACGTATCTTTAAAGAAAACACATCTGCTGCTTTCGGGTGCATCCGACTACAAACTGTCAGTAACGAAACCTATCTCCTTAGTTCGTTATCTGGTTCAAGGTCCGGACTAAAATAAGGAACTTCTAAGTTCCACTCCTTATGTTATGTTACTCAGAAACAAGATTAACCCTTAACAATCCCCCATTTGGACATCAGAGCCACCATTATCTCCTGGTTCTGTCACCCGTTGGATCCGGCTCCAGCCGGATCCCCAGGTTGGAATGGTGCACTCTATGTCCATCTAGGGTATCAAGACTTTTAAATGGGTGCAGAAAATCGGCTTTCAGTACATTTAGCTACGCATGAAATTATTACCTTTATTACAATATATACACATAAGATTATCATTACCACTTGTAATATACTTTGTAGAATTTCCATGAACCAACCTCCTACCCCGAGAACCAATTGGCAGGGTTAAGAAAGCTAAACCATCCCTGATCTTCATCTTGTTTTATGCTGGCAGCTATTTTCAATATACTTTTTGACATATGATTCTATATCCAAGTTCTATTAGCAACTTCCGAATGTTTTTCATATTTTTCATTTCCATAATATATTACATATACAACCAGATAATCTAATGTCACATTTATTACACTGTTCCCTATATTTTCATTTGCTATCAACATAAAACCAATCTTGTCAAATCTGGGCTTGAAAAACAAAAAAATCAAAAAAAACGTTAGATGTTGAATACAAATGTCTCTTCCTGTAAAATTGTTTCTTCTTCTCTTGATCTTCTTTAGATCCTAAACCTATAGGATCTCCGATGCAGGGAAGCAGGGGGATTATTATGCCCTCACTGCTTCCCCTGGTTAGCCAAAGAACAGACCCTAAGTAGGAATCTGTCCCTGCCCATTTAATTGGTATCAAACAATCTTCTCCATTCTCCATATCCAGAAGTATCCACAGCTGACTATAGAGCCCCTTTATTCCAATGTTGCAGATGCCCTCTCTACACCACTTTGTTGCCCAAGGTCTTCAGGGAGGAGCTGTGAGGCTTAGCCCTCCTTTGACGTCATCAACTGGCGGTCAGCATTCTGCAGAACATCTGAGGTTCACTCCGATGACAGTGTAGCAGTAGTCAGGCACACTTGTCAGTTCTTCAGGCTCAGTTGGATAGTCTCAGCGTATGGACAGATGCAGCATGCACTTAGAGAAGATGAAATTTCAAATCACAATTGCAAAAGTCCAAATGCCCTGGTGGAAATGACTCAGTTCATAAATTTACTCAGTCCCAAATAAACTTGATGCAGAATAAATCAGTCTATGGCAAATCAAACAGAAACAAAATCACAATCCGGGGTCTTGTGTGCTTTTCTTCACCCCTTCATAAAAATAGATAAAATAAAAATCTGTAGGTCAAATTTATCAATAAAACAATCTCTGCCCAGAGGGACCGCAGTAATTGTCTGTTGTGGCAAATGAATATTTCTAATATTCCTAATCTTTCTACATTTCAGCACAAATACCTTCTACATACAGTAGACATAAAACTCAAGAATTTTACTATGTAAACAAACAATATAATATCAAACATTGCAAATCAATCAAGTTTACAATACAATAATCTTAGGCCTCATGTCCACGGGCAAAAGAAGAATTAAAATCCGCAGCAGATTTTAACTCTTCTCCTGCCCGCGGATCCGCATCCCATAGGGATGCATTGACCACCCGCGGGTAGATAAATACCCGCGGATGGTCAATAAAAGTGATTTTAAAAAAAATGGAGCATGAAAAAATCTGGACCATGCTCCATTTTCGTGCGGGTCTCCCGCGGGGACGGCTTCCGCAGGCTTCTATTGAAGCCTATGGAAGCTGTCCGGATCCGCGGGAGACAAAATTCGGAATTTACTCACCCGCTCGGGTTCTTCCCTTCGCTGCGGCTCCATCTTCTCTCTGTCGCGGCCAGATCTTTTTTCTTCGGGCCGGCGCATGCGCGGGGCACGTCACCCGGCCGCGACGCAGAGAACATGACGCCGCGGCGAAGGGAAGATCCGGAGCGGGCGAAAGGTAAGTTAATTCTTATTTTCAGCGCTCATGTCCACGGGGCAGGAGGGACCCGCTACGGATTCTCCATGAAGAATCTGGAGCGGGCCTGATTTTCCCCGTGGACATGAGGCCTTATTAGATTGATCAAAATCATCATCAGTACAGTTACTTATTTTTCACATGTTATCAAACACTGCGAACCACGTTAAGCAAATTTTATAACACAATATTCCTAGATTTGTCATGATCCTCTTCATTAGTAGTTATGTATTTACCACATCCCATTCCTAGATTTGTAATAACACGTTTCCGTAATTAAGATTGTCATGCAATATACATTCACATAATTTTTCCACAAAACAGAACCCAAATAGATATTCTATTAGTCCAACTCATGGAAATACATTTGTACATAGTAATATCCCAGCACACAGTCACAATTATGTGTATCTCACACTCACACTTATTAGGGTCCCAATCAACTCCCGCCTTGGCCACTACAGTATGAACCTTTTTCTTATTTATTCTATCATTCCCCTTGCTCTCTGGTGACTGCCCCTGCGTGTGTGCTTTAACCTTTATTATGGCCACCTGTTCTGGCAACATGATGGCCTGCATTAATCTACCTACTGATACACCATGACGCCTGGAGGCCAGAATGCCCCTCTTTCTGTACCCTTCCCAATAAGGACAAACACCTTTTTCTTTGGTAATTTTTGGCCACAGCAGCCTTTATTAACAAAAACTCTACAATAATTACCAAAATTAACGAGGGGGGAGTCCTTAGAGTCACACAATCTGGTGCTACCACAACCAAACTAATACACGCTGCCCCACAGCCGTAGACAGGCTCAGGGACAACGCAAGCCACCCTTAGGTGGCTACCACACTTCTGGCTTACAGCCGGCGGAGGCTCTACTGCCCCCCACCACCAGCCAAGTCCCTGCACCAGATACTACACCAATTACAGAGGAGGGAGTCTTAACGGGTAGGACCATGCCCACCCAACTCCCCCCCTACACAATTTCCACCGACTCCAAGGACCCCCCCACCCGCCACAGCCAGCACGGCTTAAACCTTAGCCTGCGCCGCCCCCAACAAAATCAACGCCCTTTCGATCCCCTCTTGCACCCCCACAGCCCAAATATCAACGCCCACATCATTCAGGTGTATTCCGTCGTCAGCCCAATACTCTCCAACCCCCTTTTCTAACTCCGTTTGTCGCACGCAGACCCCACCGTTCCGTGCTATAAATGCAGAGATGTGCCTATTAATTTTTACTCTAGCCCTGTTAATGGCTAGCAATGATCTTGCAAATCGCCACTGCTTCCGTGGGATGATTTCAGACTAAACGATAATCATGTTTGGGTACAATTTTCTAAGTCGCAGGAAATCATACTGGATATCCCGCCTCAATTCCCGAGCAGGGCGACTTCCCAGATCATTGCCCCCCACGTGTAGTACCAGTATGTCCGGGCTCCGGTCAATGCGCCCAAACCTCTCCACCTCCTTCAGAACTTGGCACCATTTCATGCCCCTGATTCCCAACCACCGGAGCACTGCTACCTCCCTCCTAAATCCCAACTGCCTTCCATTTGGTCGGACCTTGGCACGCTCCGCTGTCCAGTACACATACGATTGTCCAAGCAGCCAAACCAGAGCCGGTAGCTCCTGACCTGTAAAAGGATAGAAATCACGTATCACTTCCCATTGTAACCCCCCCACCCCCACTTTACTAATTTAAATAACTTTTTTTTAAATTTATCTTAATCACTCAACTAACTCTGGTCTAACGTAAATCTGGAACCTTCTCAAGTTCCATCTACCTATCTTTTTCACCATGTCAGACCCCAATCCCCTACTTGCCGCCTCCGTTGCAGCTCCAATCCTAAACGAATGGGAAGAATACCTGCCTTCTAAACCCAACTTCAACATGACTTTCTTAAAAACGGTGTTGAACTGAAATTTTGACAAAAAGGACCCATCTGCATGAATAAACAGCGGGCCCGGCTTGTACGTCCTCACCTTTCTATACACCTCGAAGCACTGTACAGGACATAACTTGGCCCCCGGCACTTGACCCAAAAGGACCCTTTTTCCTCTCCCAAACTGATCCGTCTTCGACTTCCTGAGCACAATTTCCAAAAACCCCTCGCCCAAAGACACATCCGCAAACTGCAATCCTCCTCTTACCGCCCTGTTGGGTGACACCATTTCCCCCAACCTAAAAGCTCCATAAAAGGCTAGTGAAAAAACGCAGCGAAACAAAGCCTCTTTGAAGCCATCTCTACAAATTTCCTTCAAAACTGCCCCCATACTTTCCAAAATTGAAAATGTGACTGGACGCCTCCTATCTTTTTCCGCCTGCCCTTTGCGAAAACCCCGCAGGGCTTGCCTCACCAAAAAACTTTTGGTAATGTCTTTTAACCCCCGAAGCTTCAAACCAAAAACCAAACCTGCGATAAATCGGTTCACCTTTGACACAGACCAACCCATTTCCATTGCATTTCCCAAAAAGGTCAACAAAGCTTCCACGTTAACACTCTCCGAATCCATTCCTCCCTGCCCGATTACCCACTGCCGCCATTGTCCCCAGGCCAACTCATACGCCTTCTACGTACCCTGTGCCAACGAACTCTCTATCAGACGTTGCGCAGCACGTCTGGCACGTTCCATAATTCCGGGGGTCAAATCCGGCCCTCCTCGTCTGCCTCCGGTGCCAACACCCGAAACCGCTCCCACTGGAAACGAGAAAGCGCATCAGCTAAACCGTTATCCGTCCCGGGGACATGAACAGCCACAATCCACGCGTTCAATGACAAGCATGACAACACCAGATACCTTAGCAAATTCACCACCGGTGGTGATCGGGCTGTTCCCCCATTAATCGCTTGTACGACTCCCATGTTGTCACAATGGAAGCGCACCTTCCTATTCCTGAACCTTTCTCCCCATACGGAGACTGCGACCACAATAGGGAACAACTCTAACAAAACTAAATTTTTAACTGCTCCACTCTGCCGCCATTTCTCGGGCCAAGGAGCAGCGCACCATTGTCCCTTAAAATAAGCACCAAAACCTGTCCTCCCTGCTGCGTCTGTAAACAGTTCCCAATCAAAATTATCAACCTCCTGGTCTATAAACAAAGACCGACCGTTGTACTGATCCAAAAAGGTAACCCAAACTGCTAAATCTGCCCGAATCTCAGCGGTAACACAAATAAAGTGATGACCTGCTTTAAAGGGGTTGTCCCGCGCCGAAACGGCTTTTTTTTTTTTCAACCCCCCCCCCCCCCCCCCCCCCGTTCGGCGCGAGACAACCCCGATGCAGGGACCTAAAAAAAAAACCGCACAGCGCTTACCTGAATCCCCGCGCTCCGGTGACTTCTTACTTACCGGTTGAAGATGGCCGCCGGTATCTTCTCCCTCGGTGGACCGCAGGGCTTCTGTGCGGTCCATTGCCGATTCCAGCCTCCTGATTGGCTGGAATCGGCACGTGACGGGGCGGAGCTACACGGAGCCCAATTGAGGAAAGAAGAAGACCCGGACTGCGCAAGCGCGGCTAATTTGGCCATTAGACGGCGAAAATTAGTCGGCTCTATGGAAACGAGAACGCTAGCAACGGAGCAGGTAAGTGAAAAACTTCTTATAACTTCTGTATGGCTCATAATTAATGCACAATGTACATTACAAAGTGCATTAATATGGCCATACAGAAGTGTATAGACCCACTTGCTGCCGCGGGACAACCCCTTTAACCCCCGCAGTGGCTCCCGCCATTTTCCGACAAAAAATCCGACCCATTGGCATGATTCTGCAGGCAAAATTCAACTTTCCCAATAGCGACTGTAAGTCGCGCAGGGTAATCTTTTTTGCCTGACTTGCCTTCCCCAAATCATAGCGCAACGCAAGCAACTTGTCCTCGGGCAACCCGCATTCCATTCTGACCGTATCTATAACAATTCCTAAGAAACTCAAACAGGTCACCGGACCTTCCGTTTTCTCCGATGCCAATGGTACACCAAACTTGTTTGCTATCTATTGCACCGTGGACAACAGTAACGTACAAACTCTGGACCCCGCCGGACCCACGCACAAAAAATCGTCCAAATAGTGCAAAATAGATTGCACTCCGGACACGTCCCTAACCACCCATTCCAAAAAAGAACTGAACGCCTCAAAATAAGCGCATGAAATCGAACAGCCCATAGGCAAACATTGGTCAACAAAATATTCACCTTCCCAAATGCATCCCAACAAGTGAATGCTCTCCGGATGAACCGGTAACAATCGGAACGCCGATTCCACATCCGTCTTGGCTAACAATGCCCCCTGTCCACATCTCTGAACCCACCTAACAGCCGCGTCAAACGACGTGTAAACCACTGAACACAACTCTGGCGCAATTCCATCATTAACCGACTCACCTTTCGGATACGAAAGATGGTGAATCAACCGAAATTTGCCCGGTTCCTTTTTTGGAACCACTCCCAACGGGGAAACAACTAAAGTAGGAACCGGCGGAGTAGCAAACGGCCCTGCCATGCGCCCCAAAGCAACTTCTTTAAACAACTTCTCCCTTACAACTGCTGGGAATTCCCTCGCTGAGCGCAGATTCCTAACGGAAGGGGGGACCCGATGCTCTGGCTCCGGTATCCGAAAACTTTCCGAAAACCCTGGCAACAACAAATGCCCCTTTTCTGTGTCTGGATATCTACTTAGAAAGGGGGCCATGTCGAGAACTCTCACCGGCGTCCTCCCTTTTACCTTCAGTACCCCCACTCTTTCCTTTTCCTCGTCGAAAACACTTAGACGCCCCATGGGACGACCCGCTGCAAATGGAGCAATTGTGTTTGAAGCGACAACTTGCCCCAAACTTGCACTGGCCTTCATTATATTGCCAGCAAAACCCTGCTTTCCTCTGCCCCAGCGCCCCTGTGCTTCCTGCCGAACTTCCTCCACTAGCTGAGCCGGATGATCCGGCGGCCCCGGGAAAGGACTGCCTGAAACACGTAGGCGCCATAACTTTCAGCCATAACCCAATATGTTTATGATCCCAACGGATACTGGGACGCACCGCTTTCCACTGACGAAACTGCTCGTCATACCTCAACCATACCTGACCGCCATAAGTCCTATACGCCTCCCCGATGGAGTCCAAATAACAAAAAAAATGCAGAACAATTCTCCGGCGCCTTCTCCCCAATCACCCCCGCTAATATTGCAAAAGCTTGTAGCCAGTTTGCAAATGTCTGAGGAATAAGCCGCCAGCGCTTCTTCTCCTCTTCATCTTTTTTAGTCTCAGTCCGCTTCCCCTTCTCTAAATTAAACTTCTCAAGAGGCAACAAGGAAAAAATCTCCACATACTCGTCCCTCCAGATTTTTTCCCTAACCTCTTTCTTCAGATGCGCCCCCAACGGACCTTCAAAACAAACATACACCTCTCCCCGAGCCTTGTCGTCGAGACGAATAGCCTCACCATCCTTTTCAGTCTGAACCGCTACAGTAACCCCAGTATTCCGCACGCTACCTGCAACCTCCATAACTCCAGAGCTACCCCCAACCCCCACTTCATTTCTAGCGACCTGTGGTACCCATGACGCAACCGGGGACGGGGCCCCCTGCCCCCATGCCCCCTTCACACCGCTGTAACAATTCCCGAACATTACCCATAAGTTCCCTTAACTCACCCCCAAATGCCCCCCTTAAGGCACTATCCTCCCCCATATTAACACCTGCTCCCCTTAACCGACCCACAAATGCATCATTGGACAAGCAAGACAATGAGCCATGCTCACCTGGCTGCATGGAGGCTGTGTCCCCACCAGCCGGCCCTGCGAGGTCCTGGACATCCGCGTCGCTGCTGGTCCCATCCAAATCGTCCTGCTCCTGGCGTCTTTCCTCCCGCTGCGGAACGAACACAACCGACCGAAGCCTGCCCGCGCTCGTCCCAGCGGATTCCTGTTGGATCTGTCGTCGGCTGTTGCTGGACCCGGTCTGCCCCCTGGCCGGCACTTCACCAACAGGGCCACCGTGCTGCCTTTCCTCTTCTCCATGCTGCTGCCTCCGGCTCTCACAGCCGTCCCAGCTGTCTCCGATCTGTTGCTAGATGCTCCCCCGGCCGGTACATCACCGGGGGAGACATCCGTCCTGGAACTCTCCTGTATGCTGCCCGACGCCGCAGGCCCCGCCCCCGGCGGGAACGAGTGGTCCTGCTCGTCGTGCTCACCGGCCGCTGCAACGGACTCCTCCGCAGCCGCGCCTCCCGTCCCCGAGGCTTGGGGAGGGAAACGGAACTGCAAGGGTCCCCTGAGGGACTCCTGAGCCGCCGGCGAGCCCTGGGAGCGCTGTCCTCTGCTATTAGTCTCTCGGGCGGTCTTGCCCGACGTGACCTCCGCTCCGGCTCACGTGGTCCCGTTGCCTCCGCTGCTGTTGCTGCCGCTGCTGCTCCGCTCCCCAGTGCTCCAGCCACTTGAGCCTGCAGCCAGTCTGGACCGTACCGGCTTGCCGCTGCCCTGAGCTCCTCCAGCATCTTCTCCACGTTCACCATTTCACGAGGTTAGTTTTTCACTACTCTCACAATCTTTACTCTACTCTCCGCTATCTCCTCTCTAAGGTGACCTCCCATGAAGCACCCACTCTTTATATAACCCCCCTCCCACTAAACCTTCCACCTATCCAGACCCTTACACCTATCTTCTAGCACTTTCTACTCCCACCTCTTCCCAACATTAACCCCTTCCTGACTACCGGCTATCTGGCCCCACGCATCATGCCGGGCTGCCTCTTAAAGGGGCCACGATCCCTCCCGCTCCAGCCCGTGACTTTCTTGATGGGCTTGCCTTGTGCCGTGAGAAAGCTCCTGGACCGCCAGATGGGTCCATAATCGTGTGCAGTACCAAAGGCGTACCTGGAATCAGTGTAGATGTTAGCAGTGGTACCTTCGTACAGGCCTCCGTTAGAGCACGGAGCTCAGCCTCCTGCGCTGACATGTGTGGCGGCAGTAGTTTTTGTACAAGCATCTCATTCAGTGTGACTACTTCAAATCCCCCATCGGAACCAAGTTTCCCACTTGTTCCCCAATCAGCATTTTTCTTGTGGGAAACTAAAGGGATACTGTTTGACCCAGGGGTGCGTATCCTGGCTTCAGATTTACCATCATAGGGGGTATATTCAATTTCCCTATGTCTGTCTTGGAGGTGGCTTACTATTTGTCAGGACCTGCGAAAAGCTGAGTTTCTGCAGTAGCTGTCAAGACAAATACATGAGCCGGATCTACCAAGAGAGCAGTTAGTTTACAAACCTCTTCTGAACTGTCACCTGAGGTCTCTACCCGTACCGATCCATCTGGTGAGAATTTGATGGATGCAGATAAGGCTTGTAAGTAGAGATGAGCGAACGTACTCGTCCGAGCTTGATACTCGTTCGAGTATTAGCGTGTTCGAGATGCTCGTTACTCGTGACGAGTACCACTCGATGTTCGAGTTACTTTCACTTTCATCTCTGAGACGTTAGCGCGCTTTTCTGGCCAATAGAAAGACAGGGAAGGCATTACAACTTCCCCCTGCGACGTTCAAGCCCTATACCACCCCCCTGCAGTGAGTGGCTGGCAAGATCAGGTGTCACCCGAGTATATAAATCGGCCCCTCCCGCGGCTCGCCACAGATGCGTTCTGACATAGCTCAGGGAAAGTGCTGTCTTGCTGGAGTTGCTATAGGGAGAGTGTTAGGAGTATTTTAGGCTTCAAGAACCCCAACGGTCCTTCTTAGGGCCACATCTAACCGTGTGCAGTAGTGTGGAGGCTGCTTTTTGCAGTGTTGCACTTTTTTTTTTTTTTGTATATCGGCCGTGCAGAGCATTGCGCCCTGCAGTAATTATACATAGTCCAGGGCCAGTAGTGGTGGTGAGGCAGGGACAGAAGACATATTTATTGAATATAGGCAGTGGGCCTTTCCAAAAACATTTGGGAAAAAAAATCTATTTGGGCTGCCTGTGATTGTCCTCAGTGTACTGGTTCTGTGCTGGGGGTAGTTGTCCTCCTAATTCATACGCAGCCAGCTAAGTGTTACAGCAGGCTTGCGCAAAATTATTTCCTGGCTCTGTGTTGGCTATTACATCACCGCTGTATTCCAGTCCACAGTGCAACAGTCTGCAGTTATTTTACATACTCCAGGGACAGAAGTGGTGAGGCAGGGACAGAAGACATATTTATTGAATATAGGCAGTGGGCCTTTCCAAAAACATTTGGGAAAAAAAATCTATTTGGGCTACCTGTGACTGTCCTCAGTGTACTGGGTCTGTGCTGGGGGTAGTTGTCCTCCTAATTCATACGCAGCCAGCTAAGTGTTACAGCAGGCTTGCACAAAATTATTTCCTGGCTCTGCTGTGCGTTCCGTAAGCGAAGTCAGCCTCCAACCACAGGCCAATAAGTGGCACATTTAATTACAGCGTTCTGTTTCTGCACTACTGGTAATACAGCATGCTGAGGGGTAGGGGTAGGCTTAGAGGACGTGGACGCGGGCGAGGACGTGGAGGCCCAAGTCAGGGTGTGGGCACAGGCCGAGCCAGTGCGGTGGCCAGGGGTAGAGGCAGGGCCAGACCGAATAATCCACCAACTGTTTCCCAAAGCGCCCCCTCGCGCCATGCCACCCTGCAGAGGTCAAGGTACTCTACGGTGTGGCAGTTTTTCACAGAGACGCCTGACGACCGACGAACAGTGGTGTGCAACCTTTGTCGCGCCAAGATCAGCTGGGGAGCCACCACCACCAGCATGCGCAGGCATATGATGGCCAAGCCCCCCACACGGTGGGACGAAGGCCGTTCACCGCGTCCGGTTTGCACCACTGCCTCTCCCCCTGTGCCCCAACCTGCCACTGAGATCCAACCCCCCTCTGAGGACACAGGCACTACCGTCTCCTGGCCTGCACCCACACCCTCATCTCCGCTGTCCTCGGCCCCATCCACCAATGTCTCTCAGCGCAGCGTCCAGACGTTGCTAGCGCAACTGTTTGAGCGCAAGCGCAAGTACGCCGCCACGCACCCGCACGCTCAAGCGTTAAACGTGCACATTGCCAAATTGATCAGCCTGGAGATGCTGCCGTAAAGGCTTGTGGAAACGGAGGCTTTCAAAAGCATGATGGCGGTGGCGGCCCCGCGCTACTCGGTTCCCAGTTGCCACTACTTTTCCCGATGTGCCGTCCCAGCCCTGCACGACCACGTCTCCCGCAACATTGTACGCGCCCTCACCAACGCGGTTACTGCCAAGGTCCACTTAACAACGGACACGTGGACAAGCACAGGCGGGCAGGGCCACTATATCTCCCTGACGGCACATTGGGTGAATTTAGTGGAGGCTGGGACCGAGTCAGAGCCTGGGACCGCTCACGTCCTACCCACCCCCAGAATTGCGGGCCCCAGCTCGGTGCTGGTATCTGCGGCGGTGTATGCTTCCTCCACTAAACCACCCTCCTCCAACGCAACCTCTGTCTCGCAATCAAGATGTGTCAGCAGCAGCAGCACGTCGCCAGCAGTCGGTGTCGCGCGGCGTGGCAGCACAGCGGTGGGCAAGCATCAGCAGGCCGTGCTGAAACTACTCAGCTTAGGAGAGAAGAGGCACACGGCCCACGAACTGCTGCAGGGTCTGACAGAGCAGACCGACCGCTGGCTTGCGCCGCTGAGCCTCCAACCGGGCATGGTCGTGTGTGACAACGGCCGTAACCTGGTGGCGGCTCTGCAGCTCGGCAGCCTCATGCACGTGCCATGCCTGGCCCATGTCTTTAATTTGGTGGTTCAGCGTTTTCTGAAAAGCTACCCACACTTGTCATACCGGCTCGGAAAGGTGCGCCGGGTCAGCGCACATTTCCGCAACTCCAAGACGGACGCTGCCACCCAGCGGACCCTGCAACATCGGTTTAATCTGCCAGTGCACCGACTGCTGTGCGACGTGCCCACACGGTGGAACTCTACGCTCCACATGTTGGCCAGGCTCTATGAGCAGCGTAGAGCTATAGTGGAATACCAACTCCAACATGGGCGGCGTAGTGGGAGTCAGCCTCCTCAATTCTTTACAGAAGAGTGGGCCTGGTTGGCAGACATCTGCCAGGTCCTTGGAAACTTTGAGGAGTCTACCCAGATGGTGAGCGGGGATGCTGCAATCATTAGCGTCACCATTCCTCTGATATGCCTCTTGAGAAGTTCCCTGCAAAGCATAAAGGCAGACGCTTTGCGCTCGGAAACGGAGGCGTGGGAAGACAGTATGTCGCTGGATAGTCAGAGCACCCTCATGTCTATATCTCAGCGCGTTGAGGAGGAGGAGGAGGGGGAGGAGCTTGAGGAAGAGGGGGAAGAGACAGCTTGGCCCACTGCTGAGGGTACACATGCTGCTTGCCTGTCATCCTTTCAGCGTGTATGGCCAGAGGAGGAGGAAGAGGGGGGCAGTGGGGGGAGTAGATAAAAGGGGGTAATTTGGGCGGGAGCGCCATCTTTTGAAGTAGTTTAGAGAGAGAGCAGACCAGGAGCGAGCACAAGAATAGCAGTTATTTCAGCAGCGGAAGGCAGCAAGCGGGACCGGAGCGCTCAGCGGCACGGAAGGGCAGCTGAGAGTGTGCAGCGGCGTAGCTAGGAAGGAAGGGACGCAGTGGAGGAGGCAATAGCGATCCTCAGGGCAGCGGCGGTGAGTCATCCCCCTGGGTGGCTGCAGGCTCAAATGACAGGAGCGGAGAGAGGTGAGCCTGCAGCAGGCAGCGGAGAAGGAGCGCAGACGCGGCGCGCGCGTGCAGGACACGGCCTCCAGCTAGGCTGATAGCCGAGGAGGCGGAGCCCCGGACCCGGCGCAGGGTAAGGAACCCCTCCGGGGACCCTCTGACCGGTCGCTCATCACCCACAGCCAGGGGGGGTGGGGACAGACCGGCCAGGAGGAATCCAAGACATCGCCCGGATCCAACGGCCAGCCGGAGGTCTCGCTCTCCTCGGGGGGCGGGGCTTGCCAGGCCCGACTCCATCTTAGCTGATCAGGACACGGCTACCCCCCAGGGTGAAGTGCCGGCTCGGGGGGGGCCAGGCAGCGCGAGAGGGGAAGAAGTTTGTCAGCGTGCATGGTGCAGCAGGAGGTAGAAGCCCTGCGTCAACTGCAAAATCCTCCTAGGGCAACGGGAAGCTCGTTGGAGCGCCCCTGGATTTCGGTCGAGGAGCAGGTAGCAGGACCATCGCAGCAGCAGGAAAATCCGCCTAGGGCTACGGGGAGCTCGTCGGAGCGCCCCAGGGACTTATTCCCAGGAATACATTGCGAGGTGGCAGGTGGTAGTCGGCAGATCAGGTCGGCTATATTTGTGCCACTACCAGACGGGCGCCAAGTAGGCCCAGAGCAGTTCGATAATTCGAAACAACCGCAGCGAGAGAGCCTTTTTCATTACCAGCTGGACGAGCCGGCGACTGACGAAGTTCGTGCGCAGGAACGACGACTGGATCCGCGGAGGACGGCTGATGGGATCACAGCGCCCATGCGGCCCGGTGAGCACGATTGTTTGTCTCAATTTCATAATCTTGATAATGTTAATTTGCCCAGGGGGGGTGGTGAGTTTGTTACAGGGGGGAGCGGGGAAAGTGCAGGTGGAGGTCAGCGGGAAGTTGAAATACGCTCGTTATTAGGTAATATGCGTGAGATGTTGGTCCGCTGTGAGCAGGGCCTGGGTTTGGGGAACCAGACAGCTGCATCGCCAGTAGCGGCGTGGTTGTCTGGAGGGTCAGGAGGTGGTTTGCAAGAAAGGGGCGCGTTAGGGGGGAGCCAAGGGTTGACTATTGGATCCGGGGTGTCGGGGGTGACCGTAGGAATACAGACGGAGAAAGACGGGGACGCGATCCGTTTAGACGACAAGGCTAGAGGGGAGGTTTACGTGTGTTTTGAGGGGCCCCTGGGTGCTCATTTAAAGCAGGATGTTCGCGAAAAAATCTGGAGAGATGAGTATGTGTAGATTTTTTCCCTCTTGCCGTTGGAAAAGTTCAACTTGGACAAAGGGAAAAGGACCGATTCAAAGAAGGAGGATGAAGAAAGAAAGCGTTGGCGGTTGATTCCGCAAACATTTCAAAACTGGTTGCAAGCTTTCGCTATTTTGGCTAGTGTGATAGGCGAAAAAGCCCCAGAGAATTGTTCGGGACTTTTCTGCTATTTGGATGCGATAGGGGAAGCGTATCGCACTTATGGCGGGCAGACATGGCTTCGCTATGACGAACAATTTCGTCAGCGAATGGCGGTCAGGCCAAGCATAAGGTGGGATAACAAAGACATAGGGCTTTGGTTAAAGGTGATGGCCCCGGTTAGGTACGGGCATCCTTTTCATGGGGGGGCCGGCGGGGCCGGCGTCGGAACTGGGGGGGGAACTGGACAACAGTCAGGGCAACCAAACATTAGGAAGCCCGGGATGTGTTGGGCATTTAATGAAGGAAGGTGTAAATTTGGGGCCACATGTCGTTTCAAGCATGTCTGCTCCGTTTGCGATGGAGCGTCGCACGGAGCAGCGCGTTGTTTTAAAAGAGACAAGGGAAGAAGCGGCGGTAGTAGTGGAAAAAGAGATGACGCCAGTGATGCTACAAAGGATGGCCCCTCATCTAAGTAGATATGGGAACCGGGAAAAAAGTGCTTTATTGTTTAATGGTTTTGATGTAGGTTTTCGCATACCCCCTCCGGGGCACGTAGTTCCTTTTACGTTAAAAAACCTGAATTCCGCATTGTTGCATAAGGAGGTGGTAAGGGATAAGTTGGAGAAAGAGGTGCGATTAGGAAGGATGGCGGGCCCCTTTTTAACTCCACCTTGGAGAGACTTGATTGTGTCACCGCTCGGGGTTGTGCCGAAGAAAGAGCCGAATAAGTTTCGGCTTATTCAGCATTTATCCTATCCGAAAGGGGCCTCCGTCAATGATGGGATCGACCCCGAGCTTTGCTCGGTGGATTATACCTCATTTGACACAGCAGTAAAATGGGTTCAAAAGTTTGGTAGGGGAGCCTTGTTGACCAAGACCGATATCGAATCGGCTTTTCGTTTGCTACCGGTTCACCCGGAAAGTTGCAAACTGTTAGGATGTTTTTGGGAGGGGCAATATTATGTCGATAGATGTTTGCCCATGGGTTGTTCTATTTCTTGTGCGTATTTAGAGACGTTTAGCACCTTTTTGGAATGGGTGATGCACGAGGTATCAGGGGCACGTTCCATTATCCATTATTTAGATGATTTTTTATGCGTCGGCGATGCAGATTCGCCAATGTGTGGAAATTTGCTGGCAACGGTTCAATGCGTGGCCGATCATTTCGGTGTGCCATTGGCTCCCGAAAAGACGGAAGGGCCGACTACATCTTTGAGTTTCCTAGGGATCACGATTGATACCGAGGCAATGGAATTCAGGTTACCAATAGAGAAATTAGGGGTTCTTAGGCAGGAGTTGAAGAATGCATGGTTGGGGAAAAAGATTACATTGCAGCGGTTACAGTCATTGTTAGGAAAGTTAAATTTTGCCGGTAGAATAATGCCCATGGGAAGAATATTTTGTAGACGAATGGCACGGGCGACAGCGGGAGTCAAGAAACCTCACCATTTTATAAGGTTGTCAAAAAGTTTGAGGGCTGATTTGGAGGTTTGGTTGTCGTTCCTAGAGAAGTACAACGGGAGGACCATGGTGATGGAAGAAGTGGTCGACAGTGCAGTGTGTGAGCTGTTTACCGATGCGGCAGGAAGTACAGGTTTTGGGGCATTTTTCAGGGGTCAATGGTGTGCGGAGGTTTGGCCGGAGGAGTGGGTGACAGCGGGGTTGACTAGAAATTTAACGTTGCTCGAGTTGTTTCCAATTGTGGTCGCGGTAGTCATTTGGGGGGAATCGTTCAGAAACAAAAAAGTAAGATTTTGTTGCGATAACTTGGGTGTCGTACAGGCCATTAACAGGGGGTCTGCGTCTTCGGCGCCAGTTATTGACTTGTTGCAGCAATTAGTTTTGTCAGGATTAACGTTGAATGCGTGGTTTGTGGCAGAACATGTGCCGGGGGTTAAAAACTGCATAGCTGACTCACTCTCTCGCTTTCAGTGGGAGCGCTTTCGGACCCTGGTGCCAGAGGCGGACACGGAAGGACGAGTATGCCCTCCGGAACTTTGGCGGTTGGTCGACGTGCGGCGAAGCACCTGATTCGGGGGTCGCTGGCGGCCGGCACATGGAAAGCCTATGAGTCAGCCTGAAGGGAATGGATGCAGTGGATTGATAATATTGGGGAGGTACAGTCTGATGAGGACAAGGTAGGGGCGTTATTGTTGTTAGTGAGTAAGGCGCATAGGGCTAATTGGTCGGTGGCTAAGATGGAAAGATTAATGGCAGGTTTGGCATTTGGCTTCAAATTTCGGGGTGCGGAAGATATCACAAAAAGGTTTATTATATCCCAGGCGTTAAAAGGTTTTAAAAAAGGAAGGAGGGTGAAGGATAGGAGGAGACCAATTTCATTTTCAATGTTAGAAAGAATTGGTAAGATATTGGAAGATATTTGTCTGGATGACACGGAAGTTGCGATATTGAAGGCGTTTTTTTCATTTGCCTTTTTTGGGGCTTTTCGTATCAGCGAGCTGGTGTCTCCTAACAAAACGACAAAGGGAGGTTTAGAAAGGTCAGGTGTTATGTTGCGGGATGATCACGTTGATATTTGGCTGAGACAATCCAAAACGGATCAGATGCAAAAAGGGAAGAAGATCGTATTGGGGAGGGTGTCGGGCGCTCAGATGTGCCCGGTAATGTGCTTCACGAATTTGAGGAAAAAAGTGCCGGGCGACCAGGGGCCTTTGTTCCAACATAGTGACGGGTCCTTCGTATCCAAGTTTCAGTTTGGGGCAATGATGGAAAAAGCGTTGCGGGAGTTGGGCCTTGGCAAGAAGGGTTTCTCATCACATTCCTTTAGAATAGGTGCAGCAACAGAAGCGTACGAGCGGGGCCTGAGCCCGGGAGTATTACAAAAAATTGGGCAATGGAAATCCAATAGGTACCTGTTGTATGTTAGACTGGAGGGATGGTTTGGGAATATATTAAAAAAAAAAAAAGTCGTTTACGCTTATATGTTGTATTATGCTTATAATATGGGAAAACTATTGCTTACTGTCCCTCCCTCCCTGTCCCCCTTTTTGGTTGTTTTGACAGACGGAAGCCCAGTGCTCGTATGGATTCTGGGACACTCTTTTGTGTTTTGGGCAGCCGAGCGGGCGCATGTTAGACCGGATGGACGGCAGCTGGGATTCTCTAGAAGGGAAGCAATCATTCGTTGGATGGGTATACGGGGCATGATGTGGGGGAGGGTTTTACCAGAAATTACATCTTATGCAGATTTGGATAGGGCTCCAGACATTCTAGTTATACACACAGGAGGGAACGATCTGGGGGGACGTCCAGCTAGAGAAGTTAGGCGGGACATACAACACGACTTTCTGAGACTTTGTAGATTGTTCCCGGCCATGATAATTGTATGGTCTGAAATGTTGCCCAGAAAGTCGTGGAGGATGGCCAGATCCGTTCAAAAAATTAATAAGGCCAGGATAAAGATAAATAGGCATATTTCAGCTTTTGTCATTAGGAATGGGGGTATTAAAGTGAGACATGAGAGCCTGGAAGGGGGAGTAGGGGGTTACTGGTTAGCTGACGGCGTACATTTAAATGACGTCGGCACTGATATGTGGTCATTGAGGATACAAGAAGGGATAGAGAGGGCGCTGATGGTGTGGAGGGCGGCGCAGACTTAGGCGGTAAGTCGTGCTGGCTGTGGCAGGCGCGCGGGGGGGGGCCTTGGAGGCAGTTTATAGTGGGTGGAAGGAGTTACGGTGGGGACGGCCTCACTTGGAGCGGTTATCACCCTAATGGTATCTTGGTTGGGTCTGGCGCGGTGGTGAAGGCCAGGGAAGTGATCCCGGTTGGCTTATATTATTATATGTTTATAGCCTCCCAGAGGGGGCTTTTTGGGCCTCCGAGCCGGGAGTACGGTTGGAGGCCAAGGTACGGTTCGGTTTATGTTATTATTATTATTCACCAGACCCTTATTATTTCCTGGTTGGGTCTCCAAGAGCCTCCTCCCCGTATAGTTTAACGGATAATGTGTTAACTTTTGTTTTATTTTAATAAAGGCTGCTGTGGCCAAAATATTTCCAACTAAGAAGTTGTTTGGACGATTATTAATAAGAGGGGAAAGACTTATTTAATGCCAGGTGAGTCGGTCATACCCTGGTCAAGAAAAGGGCCGGAACGTGCCACGAGGGGCACATAGGTGGAGGCCCTGCATGACAGGGTTGGCAGGGAACGAAAAGGCAAGCATAGGGTTAATTGATAAGTTGAGGACGGGAGTGTCAGATAGTTGGCAGTTTAAGGGGATTGGTTAGGGAGTGAAGAGGGGGGCAGTGGGGGGAGTAGATAAAAGGGGGTAATTTGGGCGGGAGCGCCATCTTTTGAAGTAGTTTAGAGCCCACCCACTTTCCCAATTTTTTGTTTTAGGATATAGGTCTATTGAAAAAAAAAAAAAAAAAAAAGATATTTTAATTTTCGCTAGCTATATATTATAGATATGCATAGATATACATGAGTCGGTATGTTTATGGTGTGAAATGTGTAGGTATTGACCATGTCATGGCAGTCGGCGGCAGGCGGGGGGGGGGGATCCTTGGAGGCAGTTTATAGTGGGTGGAAGGAGTTACGGTGTGGACGGCCTCACCTGGAGCGGTTATCATCCTAATGGTATCTTGGTTGGGTCTGGCGCGGTGGTGAAGGCCAGGGAAGTGATCCCGGTTGGCCTATATTATTATATGTTTATAGCCTCCAAGAGGGGGCTTTTTGGGCCTCCGAGCCGGGAGTACGGTTGGAGGCCAAGGTACGGTTCGGTTTATGTTATTATTATTATTCGCCAGACCCTTATTATTTCCTGGTTGGGTCTCCAAGGGCCTCCTCCCCGTATAGTTTAACGGATAATGTGTTAACTTTTGTTTTATTTTAATAACGGCTGCTGTGGCCAAAATATTTCCAACTAAGAAGTTGTTTGGACGATTATTAATATGAGGGGAAAGACTTATTTAATGCCGGGTGAGTCGGTCATACCCTGGTCAAGAACCCCAGTCTGACTGGGGCATGCAGTGTGGGCCGAAGCCCAC
Source organism: Eleutherodactylus coqui (assembly GCF_035609145.1). Taxonomy (NCBI): domain Eukaryota; kingdom Metazoa; phylum Chordata; class Amphibia; order Anura; family Eleutherodactylidae; genus Eleutherodactylus; species Eleutherodactylus coqui. Next base: position 37,990,761 of record NC_089845.1, read on the forward strand.
CTGCATTAAACCTGACGTTAGCTTTGCTGACCAGAGCACTGCAATGGGATATATTTATGTACCGCCAGTGGCTTCCTGGGACCCACCCATGCTTTCGGTCCACACGGAGTTGTAACTGCATGTGTCCACTTCTAAAGAACCCCAGTCTGACTGGGGCATGCAGTGTGGGTCGAAGCCCACCTGCATTAAACATGACATTACCTCAGGTGTGATGGGCAATGCTATGGGATATATTTATGTGCCGCCGGTGGCTTCCTGGCACCCACCCATGCTGTCGATCCACAGGGACTTCACAATAGGGAGTTGTACCTGCCTTTGTCTATGAATTAAAAACCCCGGTCAGGTTGGGGCATGCAGTGTGGGCCGAAGCCCACCTGCATTTAATCTGACGTTAGCTCTGCTGTCCAAGGCACTGCAATGGGATACATTTATGTACACCCCGTGGGTTCCAGGGAGCCACCCATGCTGTGGGTGCACGCGGAATTCCCATTGCGGAGTTGTACCTGCCTGTGACTATTTATAAAAAAACGCGGTTGACTGGGGCATGTAGACACCTTGACAGAATGAATAGTGTGTGGCACATAGGTTCCCCATTGCTATGCCCACGTGTGCAGCTCCTGATGGCGGTGGCACAGGATTATATTTCTCATTGCTTCTGTACAGCATTGTGGGCTATCGCCTCACCCCTTTTAAAGAGGGTCGCTGCCTGGCCGTGCCAACCCTCTGCAGTGTGTGCCTGCGGTTCCTCCTCATGGCAGACGCACTTATAAATAGACATGAGGGTGGCGTGGCATCAGGGCAGCTGAAGGCTGCGCAGGGACACTTTGGTGTGCGCTGTGGACACTAGGTTGTGCAGGGGGGGGGGGGGGTTGGGCAGCATGTAACCCAGAAGAAGTGGCAGCGGAGTGTCATGCAGGCAGTGATTGTGCTTTGTTGGAGGTAGTGTGGTGCTTAGCTAAGGTATGCATTGCTAATGAGGGCTTTTCAGAAGTAAAAGTTGTTGGGGGGGGGGGCCCACTCTTGCCGCTATCGTGGCTTAATAGTGGGACCTGTGAACTTGAGATGCAGCCCAACATGTAGCCCCTCGCCTGCCCTATCCGTTGCTGTGTCGTTCCTATCACTTTCTTGAATTGCCCAGATTTTCAGCAATGAAAACCTTAGCGAGCATCGGCGATATACAAAAATGCTCAAGTCGCCCATTGACTTCAATGGGGTTCGTTACTCGAAACGAACCCTCGATCATCGCTAAATTTTCGTCCCGAGTAACGAGCACCCGAGCATTTTGGTGCTCGCTCATCTCTAATAATGATGCCAGCTGCAGTCCTATGTAACACCACGGATAACACACACTGATAACAGTGAGAAGAGATACCGATGTCACCTGCAGTCCTATGTAACACTGCAGATAACACACAGTGATAGCGCTGAAGAGAGATAACGATGTTACCTGCAGTCCTATGTAACACCACATATTAGACGCAGTGATAATGCGGGGGACAGATGGCGATGTCAACTGCAGTCCAATGTAACACCAGAGATAGCACACAGTGCTAACGGTGAGGAGGGATAATGATGCCAGCTGCAGTCCAGCTGTAACACCACAGAATACATGAAGTGACAATGCTGAGGAGACATACCGATGTCACCTACAGTCCTATGTAACACCAGAGAAAAAACACGGTGATAATGCTGAGAAGAGATAACGATTACAACTGCAGTCCCTTGTAACACCACTGATAACACACAGTGATAATGCTTAGGAAAGATAATGATGCAACTGGCAGTCCTATGTAACACAAGAGATAACACAGTGATAATGCTGAGGAGAGATAATGATCTCACATGCAGTCCTATGTAACATCAGAGATAACACAGTCATAATAATGAGGAGGGATAATGATGCCAGCTGCAGTCCTATGTAACAGCACAGATAACACGCAATGACAATGCTGAGGAGACATACCAACGTCACCTGCAGTCCTATGTAACACCAGAGATAACACACAGCGATAACGATGAGCAGGGATAATTATGCCAGCTGCAGTCCTATGTAACAACACAGATAACACAGAGTGATAACGCTGAAGAGAGATAACAATGTTGCCTGCAGTCCTATGTACCACCACAGATAACACACGGTGATAACACTGAGGACAGATAACGATGTCACCTGCAGTCCTATGTAACACCACAGATAGTATTAAGGAACGCCGGCAGTGGCTGTTTGTTGCTGCTGACAACCAGTGGCAACTGCTCCGATAAGCCCCACGGCTCATTAGAGCTGTTAACCCTCTAAATGCTGCTGTCAATTCTGATAGCGGCATTTAAATCCCCTGAATAATGTTCGGGGGTACCGTACGCCTCCCCCCCCCCCTGTGATGAAATCGCAGGGAGCCGTGCGGGTGTCATCGCAGCGGGTGCCAGTCTATCAAGCTACCTCACCCATGGGTGGCTAGATGGACTGCCTGCCCGATCGCAGTATGATGTAATGCTATGGCCTCTTCCAGACAACGCCGGGTGGCGGTTACCTATATATGTATATGTGAAGTTGTCACGCGTGACGCCATTGTTCCTTCTCACTGTAGATTATCCGGCAGTTGAATAAAGACCGGTCAGGGAGGAGAACACAGGATGATATCAGGCCTACAGTCTCAGTTATCTGCAGTGCTCCGCTCCTGGACACACACACTGTCCGGGACTCTGAATAACTCCGGAGGACCAACACCACTCTCCTCTGACACTCACTCTGACTTCTGTGGTTGGCTCTGCATGGCGGACTCCTCACTCCTGGCTCTCTTCAGAGGAGGTTCCTTGCATGGAGGGCCTCAGGATATCTCTCCTCTTCTTCCATATCTTCACCACATGAGGGTTGAAGGTACCCCCATGTGGTCAGCACTCCACTCTCGACCGTTGAAGATGATGGACCCCCTACCACACCCCAATCACTCACATTTATAGGGTACAGACATCACGTGAAGAGACTTTCCCAGACATATCCCAGCCACATTCAGACATTAACCTCTTACATGCTGCAGCTGTGCAACACACAACAAGAGACAAGACAGCATCCACATTAAAGACATGACATGTATGACATTTATGGAGGGGCCAGAAATAGGTGTTTGGGGCCACTATACTATTACAGAGGGCAGTGTGGGAGCTGTGGATAATAGAGACTCTTCGATTGGATTTTGAGCACTGTGTTTCCAACAGACCGCCTTGATATTAGGGGTGTGTTATTCTGTGTATTATGTTACATGATTTGTATTTCTATTTACCGGGACTGTTCTTGTGGCTCTATAAAGTATTGTGCACAATGTATTAGTAGTTCTAGCATCCAGCTAGTAGTGTAATTACTCACTTGTCATGTTACTGTTATTCACTTATATCGCTTTGTTTATAAATAAATATTGTACATTTTGGTTACTCCATCGTATCCTGAACTCTGCGTCACAAGACCACCACCCGCTACAATACAGCCTAACTCGCTCTGCTGCTCCTCCCTTTTGAGGACTGTGGGCATCAGAGCAATCAGATCTCCAACTCTGCCTCCAGATTCTGCAGCAATAACCCTCCATGGCATGCATGCTTCATTTTACTGCGGTTTCCGCATGGACGGCTGCCGTTGACATTGCAGACGGGCTGCGGATTCTGTGAGAAAGCTGGAGATTTAAAAAAAACAAACCCTGTATGCCTATACTCACAGAACAGCTTACCGTGCTGCACAGCAGCCACACGTTGGGGTTTGTTTACAGCCCAAGTTTAATGACTAATTTAAAAGGTGAAAGATGTAGAATAATCTCATGAGGAATAAATATATTTAAGCCCGCAATGTTCCCGAGTCGCCGGGTCACAGGACATAAGAGGAGCTGATTCCAGCTGTCTGGATAGTCATCTATGATGGTATACCTGCGGATGTCATTTTACCCCGGCGTGTGAATCGCATTTGTGTGGGGAAAAAAATGCAGCATGCTCTATTTTCTGCTGATTCCCGCACGGACGGCTTCCAATTAAGCCAAGGGAAGCGTCCGATCTGCGGCACAGCCACAGCTGACACTGCAGACGTGCTGCGGATCCGCAGGAAAGCAAGACAATTAAAAACAAATGCACTGTGCAAGCTGCAGCATGCCAACCGGCGCCCCGAGCGCCTCCGCCATGCGGAAGAAAGAAGATCCGTCTGAGATGGAGAAGACCGGCACCGCAGGCGAACAAGTAAGAAAATGTACATAAAATGTCTATGGCTGCGGGCACAGGTGGACTCCGCTGCGGGATTCCACACTTGGAATCCGTCCGTACCCATGGACATGAGGCCTAACTGCTATGGGGAGGGAGTTATCTGCGTCCGGAGCTCGGGAAAGAAGACAGCTGGCTCTATTAAAGCATTAGAGGTCACTACAAGGATTTCTGCCAACTGGATTTCTGCGCTGCAGCGTATTTTTTACACGAATGACGAGAAAACGCTAATTAATCTCAGGACTCAATCGCAGACAATCTTCCATGATGAGTGTAAAGACTCATCGCCCGTGTGAATGAGGCCTATGAGTCATAGACGCCCCATATAACACTCCCAGCGTGTTATACAGAGCTTAATGGCTCTAACGGTGCATTCAGATGTAACGATTATCATTCAAAAAATCATTAAAATGAGCAAAAGTGACCGATAATCGTCTGCTTTAAACGTGAGCCACTGACCGAAATATAAATGAGAATCGCTCACTCCGTTCGCCATTCAGTATCAGCACTAACAATCACGGTTGGCTCCTTCACTTCTCGTTCCGGTCAAACTCCCCCCGCTATGTGCTTACATAGGAATGTGAAGCACTGAACCAGAAGTGAATGATTCTCAGTGATGATCTGCCTGTCCAAACAGGCTACACGAGTGCGGATGAGTTAGCCGTGACGTCACTCGCTCCTTCGATGGGTCACATGAGCATCGTCTTGTCTAAAAGGGGCATTAGACGATCTTGTAACCAATTTTAGGGATTTTGGTGAACTTCCAGTTTAGTTCAAACTCATTCAGACCAAATTAAACTTTTTGTAAAACTTCGGTGAACTGGCCAAAACAAATTTTTCAAGCGTCCACTTATAGCTGCTCCTTAGATCAGGTTCCAGGACCGCCGCCTCCTGGGAGGAACAGGCGCTACACAGGACTATTAGTAAAATGCGGACCACTCCAGTGCTTTGGTATAAACATATATAGTTTTATTGACACTCATTTTGTTTTTCAGCATCTGTTGGTGGCTGCTCTTTTTCGGCAGCAGATGGTGGCTGCCATTTTTTGGTGGCAGGCGGTGGCTGCTGTTTTTCAGCATCTGTTGATAGTTGGTGTTTTTTGGCAGCCGGTGATGACTGATGGTTTATGCGGCCGGCGGCTGCGGGTGTTTTTCAGCATCTGTCGGCGGATGGTCTTTTTTTGCAGCTGGAGCTGGCTGGTGTTTTTTTGCTGGATGGCGGATGGTTTTGTTGGATGGTCACGTTTTTGGCAGTAAGTGGTGGCTGGTGTTTTTCGCCAGTGGGTGATGTTTTCGGCGGCAGGTGATGGCTGTTATTTTTTGGCAGCAGATGGTGGCTGCAGTTTTTCGGTGGCAAGTGGTGGTATCTATCTATCTATCTATCTATCTATCTATCTATCTATCTATCTATCTATCTATCTATCTATCTAATATCTATCTATCTATCTATCTATCTATCTATCTATCTATCTATCTAATATCTATCTATCTAATATCTATCTATCTAATATCTATCTATCTAATATCTATCTATCTATCTATCTATCTAATATCTATCTATCACATCTATCTATCTAATCTAACTATGTATCTAACCACCGTCCTCTGTTTTCTGGGGCATCACAGCAGACTCTGTAAAAAAAAAAGCAATATCACTACACTAATACTGTGTGTATATAGATAGATATGTGTGTGTATATAGATAGATATGTGTATATATATAGATAGATATGTGTCTGTATATAGATAGATATGTGTGTGTATATAGATAGATATATGTGTGTGTATATAGATAGATATGTGTGTATATATATAGATATATGTGTGTATATAGATAGATATGTGTGTATATAGATAGATATGTGTTGCCTGCACTAGTGTGGATTTAGAATCCTCCGAAAAAACACAACAAAACGGTTCATGCTCTAATACGCTCCATAGCGGCAGGCGTATTAGCGCATGCGCCCGTGTGCTTCTGCCCTAAGGGAGTGAAATAGTACATACGTGTAGCAACAGAGGACGGCGATCACGAGGAACAGAAGTGGGGCTGCAACAATGATGTACCGGGGTATAGATTGTAATCTCTCTTCTATTTCCTCTATCTGAGTGTCCAAACTCCTCCGGACTCCTAAAACAAAGGGAAGAATTTATTTAGTGATTTCACCAGTTTTGTGGAACAAAAAAAAAGTAAATTTCGTCACAAACCTTTTTCTATGTAAAGATTTATGATTTTCTGCAATTTTATGCTTCTGTCATTGCTTTTTAAGAAAGTGAGCGGGATTTAGTAAAAGGGGCGGGGCTTCTCAGCGATGATAGTGGCCTCACAGCCCTGTGCCCACTCCGCTATATAGCTGAGATAGGGTTATATAAACTTTCTACACGGTGGGTACTTACTCACTAGATCTTGACTCTCCAACGGGCCCCTGCTCTCCTCCTCTGCTGCTTGCAGGGGAATCGGATAGGAAGCAGCAGAGGATAGCAAAATAAAAATGACCAAAAGTCCAAACATCTTTACAGTGAAACAGCTGCAAGTAGAATGAAGGTCTTCAGAACAAGTACTGGAGTATTGTCCAGAACACGGTGATGTCATAATAGTCACTGCATCATCCCTATGTGACTTCCCCCTCTATGACACATCACCTGCCACATTACTACAATATTAACCCCTTAGTGACTCTGCCTATTTATTGGGATTTTCATCTCCACTTTATAAAGCCATAACTTTGTTATGCGGAATAAGTTGGCGCCATACAAATAAAGATGAGTGTTATTTTCCCATTGACACGGCCGTATGAGGGCTTGTTTGGTGCATGTCGAGCTGTAGTTTTAATTGGTACCATTTTGTGGTACATGTAGTGTATAACTTTTATTAATTTTTTGGGGGGGGGGCAGGGTGGGAAAACATCAATGATATTTCTTGATGCGGGTCGTTATGATTACGATACCAAATGATACATTATTTTTAGGTTTTTCCACTTTGGACCATAAAAACACTTTCTTTTGGAAAAGTTTTTTTCTTTGCATCGCTGCATGCAAAGTCCCAGAACTGTTTGATGTTTCCATGGACGAGTTCTGGGAGGGCTTGTTTTTGCAGGATGAGCTGTAGTTTGTTTTTTGTATCATTTTCGATATCTATGACTTTTTCTAACAAAACATAATCTTATTGGCTCTGGTTTTTTAGCTTAAATTTTTTAAAATAACGTTTTCTGTGAAAGATAAAAAGTCTGTTTGATTGATTGTATGTCGTTACGGATACGCCAATGCCAAAAATGTATATTTTTATTCACCTTTTCAAACTGACAAAGAGAAAAGTGAGCAAAAAGGGGTTTTTTTGTTTGTAATTTTTTTTGTTTAACTTTTCTAATATATTTTTTTATGTCCGGTAGGGAATTTAAACCTAATACTTCTGCCCCCCTATTTCCTATAACTCCTAAAAAGAAATAACCAAGATATAAAGTCCCAATATTTGTACATGTGCGGTGCTTGTATTTGTCTTGTAGCTTCTGACTTGATAATGGCCCTGTGCAGCTGAGATGTGTGTTGTATTTTAACATGGCCTATTTTGGGCTTAAGGACCCAAGGATTTTTGGCGGATTTTCTTCTTCATTTATCAAAAGTCATAATTTTTTTTATTTTCCGTCGGCCAAATAAGGGCTTGTTTTTTCCGTGGCGAACTGTAGTTTTTATCGGCATCATTTTTGGGTACATTGACTATTTTGTAAAACTTTTTTTTTATTATTATTATAGCAGGGAGAGAAAACGCATCAATTCTGCCATAGATTTTTTTTTTTTTTTTACAGCATCAATCATGCAGCATAAATGACGCAATCCTTTTTTTCTGCAGGCCGGTACGGTTGCAATGATACCGAAATGCTTACATTTTTTTAGGTTTTTCAACTTTTCTGCAATAAAAACCCTTTTTTTGGAAATCTTTTTTTTTTTCTAAATCACTGCCTTCAAAGTCCTGTAACTTTTTTATTTTTTGATGTACGGAGCTCTATGAGGGATTATTTTTTGTGATACGAGCTGTAGTTTTTATTGGTACCATTTTGGGGTGCATACGGCTTTTTTGATCACTTTCATTGCGTTTTTAGTGAGGCAAAATGCTAAAAGTTAGCATTTTGTCTCAGTTTTTTAGCGTTTTTTTCCCGCTTTATTGCGTGCACAGTTAAAAGCATGTGCAGCTTATTGTACGCATTGTTACGGACGTGACAATACCAAATATGTGGGGGTTTTAATTGAGAAAAAGAATTAAAAAGGGGTTTTTTTTAAACTTTTTCTTACATTTTTTTAAATTCATTTTTTAAATCTTTTTTTTCACACAGCTTGTGTCCCCCTGGAGGACTTTCTCCACAGTACTGCTGATCGCTGTGATAAGGCTACTGCCCTGCCATGCCTTATCACTTATACAGCGATCTGAGGCACTGGCAACACAGGACGTAAGTTTACATCCTGTTGCGGAAAGTACCCCCGCTGCCAGGACGTAAACTTATGCCCTGGAGCGGGAAGGGGTTAAAGGAAGAGATGAATAGAGATCCCTTTTGGATGTTTCTGGCGCCTCGGATCCGCTTGTTTTACTTTTTCCTACCTGCAGTTCTGTGGAAAGATGGAGGTTGCTATGAGTGGTGGATGGAGGCTGCAACGAGTGGGGCATGGAGGCTGCAACGAGTGGTGCATGGAGGCTGCAACGAGTGGGGCATGGAGGCTGCAACGAGTGTGGCATGGAGGCTGCAACGAGTGGGGCATGGAGGCTTCAACGAGTGGGGCATGGAGGCTGCAACGAGTGGTGCATGGAGGCTTCAACAAATGGTGGACGGAGGCTGCAACGAGTGGTGCCTGGAGGCTGCAATGAGTGGTGCATGTCGGCTGCAGCGAGTGGTGCATGGAGGCTGCAGCGAGTGGTGGATGGAGGCTGCAATGAGTGGTGCATGGAGGCTCCAATGAGTGGTGCATGTCGGCTGCAGCGAGTGGTGCATGGAGGCTGCAGCGAGTGGTGCATGGAGGCTGCAATGAATCCTACAATAGAACTAGTGGGGACTAATTGTATGATACATCGTGGTTGCTGTCTGTAAATGCAGCTATTTTCCCATCATGTGAAGGAATATGCACTGAAGCCTCCGAGCAGAACCTCTAGGGGGCAGAAGCTTGGCCCCAGATAGTAAAGCAAAAGAAGGACTTTAGTGGCTTTGGCTAAGATCACCCCCCGTGGTTTGTCTTCGCGCCGTACTAAACTTTTAGCAAAGCTCAACCTACAGCAGCATTTGACTCTTTTGGTTCACTCAACATTTTTCTTGAGGCACCAGATCAGAACAAGAGGGGCAGTCTGAGATTAGTTGGAGGAAGAGAAGACCAGCAATGTCAGGGAATGTTATGTGACTGAAAGAGTAGTAGATGCTCGGAACAAACTCCCAGCAGACGGGGTTGGAGCATCAACAATAAATGACTTCAGGCTGCCTGGGATAAGCACATATCCATCCGCAGAGAGAACTAATAGAAGGGCGGACTAGATGGACCGCGGGGGCTTTTATCAGGTCAGGTTTCTAAACAAAACCCTTTATAGGATGCCAGTAGGATGACGCCTTGAGCCTCCTTCACACGGGCGATTTTGCGCGGAGTTTTATGCATGCAGAATCGCTCACGCAAATTGCATCCAAAAGAACCCACTGATTTCAATTGATTTTACATGGAGCATGTTTGTGCCCACATTTCTGTCGGGCGAAAATATTTGTTTTTTTTGTTTTTTTTAAATCAATTTTTATTGACATTTTGAATATTAGACATTTGACAAACAACGTCTCGAGAAGCAAAAAGAGTGGTTACATTAACATGCTAGGGTTCAATAGGGAATACATATAACCCATTGATAATCTTGAGACATTCTACAACAACAAGGTAACCAATGCCACTGGGAGGATGCGAACCTCCATCCGGGACATCTGTCCCGTCTGGATTCACCCCTTGGTTCAACAAAAACAAACCTGAATAAAGAATTTGACAGCGACATTAGGGAGCAAAACCGAGGGGATGGGAAAGAGGTATGAGGGGGGGTAGTCTCGTGCCTAGTCTACCTCTGGAAATGGAGGAGTCTTAGAATGGCGGTGGATTGCCCGACTGGGGTCACAACCTCAGAACGAGAAACCCCGTGAAGAGAGGCGGCTATGCCAGGGAGAGGGAGCTCAGGCCTCAGAGCTATGGGGGAGTGGAGAGGGAGGGGAAGCGAGTTCCGTTCCTGGCGGACTTAGGTATCAATCCCAGCAGGAGTCGCATCCTCCCTCATACAGTGTTGCCCTAATAGATCGCCACGGGTTCCATGTCTCTAGAAACACATCATGGGAGCCTCTGGAGTAGCTGGACAGTTCCTCCAGGCTCGAAAGGAGATCAACCTTGTCCCTCCACATAACCAGAGAAGGGGGGTCTTTTTGGCGCCAGAGGAGGGGGATAAGAGACTTAGCGACATCTAGCAGGAATGCTATCAATTTATGTTTCTGCGGATGGAAGGTAGCTGAAGGCTTCCACAGTATGACCACTTCAGGGGAAAGAACCAGCCCCGGGGAGAGCTTGCTCAGCACGCACCCGACGTCTTTCCAGAAGGGTGTCAGCACCGGGCAATCCCACCACAAGTGTAGGTATGAACCCGTTGCGGATTCACACCTCCAGCAGGTATCTTGTGGGGTTAATTTATGATCCGAAAGCCACTGGGGGGTCCTATACCATCTTGATAACAATTTATAGTGGGACTCCTGAGAGGTAACGCAGGGCGAGATGCCAAATGAGTTCTTAAGTATAACTCTCGTATCATTCTCCGAGAGAGAGATCTTGAGTTCTCTCTCCCAGGAGGTGATGAATACTGATTTTGTGTTACACGGGGGGGGGGGAGATAAATTGTTTTCGAATAATAGCCAGTTTTCTCTTAGATGAGTTATTGTCAGTAAGTGTCTTCTCGAAGTAAGTTAATGGTCTGGTCGACCTGTGTTGGGACAGAAACTTTTTAATAACTTCGGTCATATGGGCTGACACTAAGAAGGGGAGAGTGTGACTGGATAGTAGTTCTTTCAGGATATCTGGAGGGGACATGTGGGCTCTGGTCTGCATGTCTGAGATTCTTTTGTCAGAGAGGATCTGCCAGATGCCTGTAGAGCAGGGGTCTAGGTGGAGATCTATTGTCTTGTGCAAGGCATTAATGGGGGTGAGGGGAGAAGGGGAGGGGGCCAGTCTGCCTCCCAGTTTATGCCAAGTCTCCAGGGCCCCTCTAAAGAGGGGGCTGACATTCCTCTGTCTCCGTAGGATCTGAGCAGGGAACCATAAGTCCTGAAGGAGGGTGGAGCCGTAAGAGGCCTTCGTGAGTTCGTGGACTAAATGGTCCTTGGAGGGAAGTACCAACTCCATCCAGTGACTTAATTGAGTGGTCGAATAAAGGTCTCTTGGATTGGGCAGATCCACTCCTCCGTCCACCCTCCTCTTTTCTAGTAAGCAATCTCGGTCTCCTTCCCCTCCAGACATAGTTTAAGATAATTGAATGTAATGACTTGAAAAAGGAATTGGGGATATAAATCGGGAGAAGTCGCATTTTATATAGGATGATTGGTATGACATAGGATTGGAGAATGTTTTTTCTCCCCAACCAGGACAAGAAAGGAAAGTCGTATGAACGCAGCAGGTTTCTTATCTTGGTTAGGAGAGGTGTAAAGTTGGCCGAGAAAAGGCCTTCTAGTTTTTTAGTAAGTTGTATGCCCAAGAAGTCTATATCTGAAGCTGCCCACGAGAAAGGGGAGTTGGCCTTCAATACGTGGCAGCGGTTAGCAGGGATCGAAATGTTCAAGACCTTTAATTTGGAATAATTTATTTTAAAGTTAGAAAGGGCCCCGAATTCCTCTAGGAGACTGGTGAGACGCGGCAGCCCCTCCTCCGGATTCGTAACTAGGAAAATAATATCGTCCGCGTAGGCTGCCAGCGAGAGGGTCTCCCGGCCCACCTTTAGTCCCTGTATGTTGGGGTCAAGTCGGATCCTCTGTAGGAAAGGCTCAAGGGCGAGGATGAATAGCGAGGGGAAGAGGGGGCAGCCCTGCCGCGTGCCGTTGCTAATATTAAAGGGGGGCGAAAGGATGTCGTTTATTTTGAGTCTGGCGTAAGGTGCGGCGTATAGGGAGAAATGGCAGTGATGAAGGTGGGGGGAATTTTAAAATGTGAGAGGACCGTTTGCATGTACAACCAATTTACCCGGTCAAAGGCTTTTTCGGCGTCTGAGCCTACTAGAGCCAGTGGGATGTTTTGTGTTTGGGCGTACCTAATTGCATGAAGAAGTCTTATACAATTGTCTCTTCCTTCCCTACCCCTGACGAAACCAGTCTGCTCCGTGTTAATAAGGGAAGGGATATATTTTTCCAGTCTTTTTGCGAGAAGTTTTGCCCAAAGTTTAACGTCGAAGTTAATTAGGGATATAGGCCTATAACTTCCACAGGCCTCAGGATCTTTATTGTCCTTATGTATCAAAGTAATGTGCGCCTCTTGCGCCTGTTTGGGGAGGGACTCCCCGCGCAAGAGGGAGTTAAATAGTTCTGTCAGGTGGGGAACCAGACAGGATTTGAAAGCTTTGTAATATGTAACAGGTAGGCCATCGGGGCCGGGGCTTTTGCCCGGCGGGGAGGAAGCCAGGAGGTCCTCTATCTCCTGAGAGGAGACTGGTCTCGTCAGGGTTGTCGCCGCATCCTCGTCCAGACTGGGGAGGTCCAACCCACTCAGGAATGAGTGGATTTGTGTGTGGGCGGCTTGCCGCTCGTCCGGGGTAAGGGGTTTGTGAATATTGTATAATTGGGAATAGAAGGACTGAAACTCTGTTGCTATGTCTGCAGAGGAGGTAGCCGGACGGCCCGAGCTAGTCTTTATGGAGCTAATGAAGTTTCTCTTGCGAGCTTTTTTAATAAGGGCAGAAGTCCATTTGCTGCCCCTGTTACCCTGTGCATAAACTGTATTTTGTAGATATAGGTGTTTCTTGTTATACCTGGATTCAAAGTCTCTTTTTAGATCCTTCCTGAGGGCAGTCAATTTGTCCAGTGTGGCCTTGCATTGTGAGCGTTTTGCAACTTGTTCTAATTTAGCTATTTGTTGGAGCTTTTCGTCTATCGCTTTTTGTTGCCTTTTTTTAATTCTGGAGTTCAAAGCAATTAAAAGGCCCCTTGCGTAGGCCTTATGGGCTTCCCATATCACTGGGGTTGAGACCTCCTGAGATTTATTTAAATGAAAAAATTCGTCCAGGAGGGAATTTAAATGTTGTCTATCTTCTTCTGAGTCTAGGAGCGAGGGATTTAGCTTCCATCTCCACTCCCGAGGGGGAGACGGGGAGAGGTTAATGTTGATGTGGAGTGAGGCATGGTCGGAAATCAGAATGGGGTCAATTTTGGCCCCGGTGACGGACTCTAATAAAGAGGAGGATATGAAAATGTAGTCGAGGCGTTGAAAAGAAAAGTGTACGTGGGAATAGAAAGTGAAGTCCTTCGTTGATGGATTAATATGTCTCCAGGCATCAACAATGCCCATCTCTGAGAGACTGCGGTACAGTCTTCTGAGTTTGGTTTGGGAGATTTGAGATTTTCCCGTCGAGGAGTCGAGAATGGGGTAAAGGGTCAAGTTTAGATCACCTCCCAAGAGGATCGGGCCATCGGCGAATTGCTTTAAGGTCTCAAGCTGACTAATCAGCCAGGGCACCTGCCCCGTGTTCGGGGGTGTACAAATTGGCAATCGTCAATTTGTGGTTGAGAAGTTTGCCCCTTAAGAAGAGGACTCTTCCTTCCTCGTCTGAGTATTGGGCTTCACATGTGAAAGCTACGGAGTTGTGGAAAAGTATAGAAACTCCCCTTGAGGCGGAGGTCGGGTGCGTGCTGTGGTACCCCTGCGTGAAATGTTTTCCAGGGAGGGACAAACGTCTGTTTCCCCTGAAGTGGGTTTCCTGCAGAAATGCAATTTTAGTACCGTACCTTCTCAGCAGCAGCGCTACGTGATGTCTTTTGGATGGGGAGTTCAACCCTTTCACATTGAACGTGGACAATCTTAAGGAGTCGCTCATGCTGAGGTGGACCCAGTCTCCAGAAGAACTCTAGAATGCGTGAGGAGAGAAAAGTGCGTTAGTCGTAGAAATATGAAAATCTGCGTCTCTTCGAGTCCCGAGGACAGCCCGACTAGAGGCGTGAGACTAGGGGGAGGGGGGTGGGGGGGAAGAGAGGAAACACCCGTGTGAGAGAGGGAAAGGGGGTGTACTCACTAAAAAGAAAAGGAGGGGGAGACAAACTGTGTGCACGCAGAAAAGGAGTGCTGAACTTTTTTCTCCTAAGGAGATAACTACGGAACCTCACGGCGAGTAAACCGTCTGTTCGTGAGGGGGGAAAGGATGGGGAGGGGGGGGAGGTGAGGCAGGTTGGTCGGGCCTTATACGGATAAGGACCGATCGGGCGAAAATATTTGTGACATGCTCTATTATTGTGCGTATTTACACACCCCAGGCTCAATAGGAGTCAAAGTGGCGCAATTTCATGGGGAAGTTTGATTACCTGGGTCTAAGTAGGCTGGCCAGGCTACTAATTAGGCCGCCTCTCCTGTTCAAACATCGCGCAGGTGTGTCCCACGCCAATGTAAATGGGCCCGGCAGCTGAAAAAAAGTACAGCAAAGAGAGTGGATTCGCCTGCGAGGGGACGTGATCGCGCTCCGTTCAGAGCACAATTACAACACGTTGTCGCGAGTGCTAAAACGTCACGCTCATCTGCAGGAGCGAGAGATTTGTGGTCGTGAGATGCCCGGATATAAACCCGATTCTTTTGAATGGGGTCATACAATTGAGCAATTATTTCCCGCATCACATCATGGGGGGGAAACAACGCGGCATGTTACCTATTGTATCCAATGGGGAGGGCAAAAGCATCATAGCGCCTGCAAGGTGTACAGGAGTGGGATGCGATGTTTCCATTGACCCGCCTCGCATCTGTGGGTCATGGCATGTTGGCAAACGTGATATCAGGACAGGCTCACGGCCCGGTATGGCACTTGCCCGGGTGAAATCAACCTTACTTTGCATGAAGCGAAGCAGAACCACCAGAACCACCCAGTAGACCATATAATGTGAACCCTCCTGTATATCATGCACATGATCCTCAGCCGCCACGTGTTTATACCATTGTGTGATCTCACGCTGCGGAGGAACGGGAAGTGTTTCTGGAGGTCTGATCCTTCCTGTCTGGAAGATTTGAGGCTTTTATTTACTGCACAATTAACAATGCAAAAATACTAAAAGGGAGAACATAAAAGTTTGCTAAATGCATTCTAGTCTAATCTATCATCCTCGATCTTGGGTCATGCTGACTAACCTCATAAACTTTATGGCTATGTGTATTCTGCTCCTATGCAGACCAATGTGTTTCCATGGTTACAGAGTGCAAACAGTTTGTGTGTAACCTGATCTTGCAGTCATGGGCGTCCTTAATGGGTGTGCAAACTGTGATATTGTATAGGGCACACAGCAGCTTCTGCTGAAAGATGGGCCATAGATGTCCTGGTAGTCGAAGCTTGTAGCCACCAAGAATCTCAGTATTAGTTGTATTATTTAGACTGCATGCAGCATATTATTAGTTTAGGCTAATTTTATATTTGGGGGTATTTGGTTATAGTACCACAGTATGTAAAGCTGATATGCAGCATCCCATAGGGAGACCCTGGACACATGACATACGTGGGGAATTGGGAGGGTAAAGTGCTGACTTGCCATGGTGGCACTTACCATGCGCCTTCGCGGAGGAACACATGCAGCCAAGGCCAGAGCAACACTGCAGTCCACCTAGGACACCGCTAGGATAGGGAATGCCCACCAAACTGGAGAACAGGGGAGGGTAATTGTCACACGTGACGCCATTGTTCCTGCATATGCCGGTATGACCCTCGGCGGATAAGAAATGCATCCACAAACAGTTCTTTAGTGGCATGGGTCTCTGGGAATGGTCAGTACCCGCTATTAACGTTACTTGAATAATTGTAAGTGAAATAATACAAGGCAGTTCAATAAAAGACTTCACAGTGCAGGTAGATGAACAGACGTCAAAGATTAATAACTCGCTGTACCTTCACACGGCTCTTCTAGATTTATATGTGTGAACAGAGATTATTGACTTGAAGTACCTCCACCCAGCCATGGAGACATGTGGGTGTAACAAGTAAAGGGTATACCTCCACGTGGAGATCTAGACTTCAGATGGCCGTGTAGGAAAAACAGAAGAGGTAGTACCTCTGCACTGGCCTCGAATAAACACAGATTAGAACTCACAGATGCTCTTTTTCTCTCTCTCCGGGGCTCACTCTCCTTACATCCAGCTCACAAGCAATACAGGAAATTTTTCCTCCTCTTCCATGCTTCAACACATGAGGGCTGAAGGTGCCCTCATATGTCTGGACCTCCTGAAGAACCACACTCCTGAAGACATGAACCCCTTAGTGCTCTCAATCACTTACATTTATAAACTCTCTCATACCACACAACAGGACATACTTGATACATTTACATTCAGGCTTTCGATTTTTATTAAAAGTTAACCTCTCAAGCGCTGCAGCTGTGCAACACACATACGGGAAATGACAAGACAGCTTTGCACAGTGCATAAACATAAGACATACATGTATGATATTCATGGAGAGGACCAGGATGAAGTTCTGGGTCACTACAGAGATATAAAAAAACCATGCATACATCCAGTTCAGCCTATTATCCTGCAATGTTGATCCAGAGGAACCCCTCCCCAAGTCAATATTCCTCATTTTAGGGAAAAAAATGACTTCCCAATTTCAATCTGGCAATCAGAATAATCCCCGGCTCACCGACCCTTCTGAAGTATTCAGTGACTATAACATGTAATATTCTAACACTTAGGAAAGGCGTCCAGGCCCCGTTTGTACTCTTCTAGTGATTTCTCCATCACCACATCCTCAGGCAAAGAGTTCAGAAGTAACACTGCTCTTACAGTAAAGAACCCCCTTCTCTGGTGTAGAAGCCTTGTTTTCTCTAAATGTAGAGAGCACCCCCTTGTTACAGTCCTGGGTATAATAGATGATAGGAGAGATCTCTGTACTGACCCCTGATATATTTAAACATAGTTATTATAGCGCCCCATTGTCACAGCCCTGGGTATAATAGATGATGGGAGAGATCTCTGTATTGACCCCTTATATATTTATATATAGTTATTAGAGCGACCCCTTGTTACAGTCCTGGGTATAATAGATGATGGGAGAGATCTCTGTATTGACCCCTGATATATTTATATATAGTTATTAGAGCGCCCCCTTGTTACAGTCCTCGGTTTATGTATGAATTTATATAGATGATGGGAGAGATCTTTCTGATATATCTATACATAGTTACTTCTGGCAGCCGTGGCGCACAGCCAGCTCAGCAGATGCCCTACTCCAGCAGCTGGACCACTGATGGCAGTCCGGAGGGCGTGTATACTCAGTGGCATTTTTAGGGCACGATCACTCATAGCAGAAATGCTGGAGATGTTCTGAACTGGCAAAATCTGCATTATTTCCAAATCTGCAGCTGAGTTTAGCCTACACATAACGCTCCTCTCACCTCTGAATACTGAGCGCTGCTGCAGCGTCCCATAGGGCAACTCAGGACACGGGGCATACGCTGAGGAGCTGGGAGGGTAAAGCAGTCACTTGTCATGGTGGCACTTACCAGACTCCTCCCCAGAGGGACACACACAGCCTCGGCCAGAGCATCGCTTGGCCTTTTCTGGACAACCCTCGGAGAGGGATGGCCAATATAGATGGAAAAGGAATACATGTTTGTCACGCGTGACGTCACTGCACGGTGATCTTGGCCTTCTCTTCTCACACTCGCTCTCAATCTCTTTTTCTCCGCACTCTTTATTGGCTCCTGACATTGGGATTCTAAGGAAACCTTTCTTTTTCCTCCATCACTTTAGCACATGAGTGTTGTAAGTACCCCCATGTGGCAGGCACTCACACCTCTTACTACCATTGAAGCTGATGAAGAACCACACTTTGCTCTCAGACACTCATATTTATATTCTCAAGCATACCATGTGACAAGACATGAATTGATACATTTGCAGGCATCTCCCAGTCTCATGCAAACATTAACCTCTCCCTTGCTGCAGCTGTGCAATACACATAACTGAAGGCAAGACAGGAATGCACAGTGCATCTAGAAAAGACATTACATACATGACACTTATGGAAGGGGCCAGGAGTATACATTCTGGGCCACTACACTGCCAGCACCAAGAGCGCAGTGCACACTATCACCCGGGAACCGCTGCTGATCGCTGCCAGTCAGGTGATGTGGAAGTGGGCTGCCTGTCACCGGGATGCAGAGAAGGAGGAGCTGGTGTAACGATGTCATTATTATTTGTGAGGCTGATGTCATTAGCTAGAGAGGGTCATATATGAGGAGTGAATGAGAGGAGCCTGAGATCCGTCCTCTCTGTTAGCAAGCAATTCTGGACTGTGATAATTACAGAAGTACCGCAGCAACACTAACGTATTGTGTCAATTAGGGCTTCTTTTCGCTGCAAAATGCAGCGAAAAGAACTCATTGATTTCAAGGGGTTCCCACACATACTGCGTTTTTGCGCTCAATTTTAATGCTTAAAATTGTACGCGACATGCTCTATCTTTGTACGCATTTGTGCAAGCAAAGCATCATAGCCGTTCGCATGAAATCACGCACTGAACTGGGAAATTTCCCAATGTTAACTGATAAATGATGCAGGATTTTGGTGCTCGCTCATCTCTACTCATAATCATAAGCCAGCATGCGCTGTCGTGGAACCCAGAGGCCTCCATCGGGTCGGCAATTTGGTCAGATCACGCCCCGGTCCTCCTCTCCCTAACGGTCCCTGGCGCTACGGAAAGACCATGGTCCTAGAGACTAAACGATAACCTCCTAAAAGATCCATTATGCTGCGACGATATAACCAAATCCATTGAGAACTTCCTCGCTGACCACATTGCCGATACAACCTCTAAACCGATGCAGTGGGAGGCGCTTAAGTGCGTGCTGAGGGGAGTCATTATAAAACACGGGGCGCGTCTTAAAAGCGGGAAAGAGCGATGAAAGTGATATCCCTGCTAGATAGAATAACAAACCTAGAGAGGGAGTTCTGCCGCTCTAGAAACCCATCCATTGAAAATGAACTAAGAAATGTAAGAGAAGAGCTGAGGTTTCTCCTAGACCAGAAATACCTGCGATTCAGGGACAGGCTGAAACGCTACTCCTATGAACACGCAAATAAATGCGGCCGCTCGCTGGTGCGTTTCCTTCGCAACCAAACGAACCTCACACACGTTCCTTACATAACAGACAGTAAAGGCCAAAAGAAACATAACCCCAGGGAAATTACGGAAGCCTTCAGATCATACTATCAAGACCTATACAACATACAAGGTCAGCTAGCGGACATGACCCCAAACGGGCGGAAAACCAAAATAGAAGCCTACATACAGAAAACGGCCCTACCGGGCATATAACCTTAGATGCCAAATTCACGGCAGAAGAAATTAGCGACGCCATCAAATCCTCTCCATCCGGGAAGGCCCCAGGCCCAGATCGGTTCACCCCCCGTCTTTTTAAGCAGTTCAGGGAAACCCTCACCCCAATACTGCGTGAGGTGTTCAACAAAGTTTCCCCTCTGGCTCCTTTCCCCCCCAATCACTCATGGCACATATCATGGTGCTCCCCAAACCAGGCAAGGACATTGGAGCGTGCTCTAGCTATCGCCCGATCTCGCTCCTCAACCTCGACGTCAAATTATTCTCCAAAGTATTAGCAAATAGATTGACCCCCGTACTCCCCTCTCAAATACACAACGACCAGGTTGGGTTCATAAAGGGGCGAGAGGCGAGGGATAATACCAACAAGACTCTTCTCATAAGTCAGGCCCGTAACATACCACAGCCATTTTGCCTTCTCTCAATAGATGCGAAGAAGGCCTTCGACCGCGTCGATTGGGAATTTCTGAGAGCCTAGTTGACACAACTAGGCATGGGTCTGAAGTTCTTAAACTGGATCTTGGCGCTGTATACTAACCCATCAGCCCAAGTCTGGGTGAATGGGCTACTATCCGAATCAGTCCGCATTAGAAACGGGACGAGACAGGGTTGCCCCCTGTCCCCCCTTTTGTACGCCATCGTAATGGAACACTTAGCAGTGGCATTGCAAGATAATCCAAACGTGCGCGGTTTACAGGTCGGGAATCAGACCTGTAAAACAGCCCTCTACGCAGATGACCTTCTCCTATTTGTATCACAGCCACGCACCTCATTCCCAGAAATCCTACAAGAATTTGCCCAATATGGTCACTTAAGTAACTTCAAGGTCAACCTGCACAAATCCGAAGCCATGAACATATTGCTCCCCCATAACGAAGTAGCACACCTAGCAGACCAGTTCAACTTTAAATGGCGCTCAACCTCCATCCAATATCTAGGAGTCCATCTAGAGGCAGATACCTCGGCGCTATATAAGCTTAACTACATCCCACTACTAGAAAAAGTGACAAAAGAACTAAAAGGATATGCCACTAAACAATTAAGCTGGTTCGGACGGATAAATGTCCTGAAAATGGACGTGACCCTAAAGTTCTTATACCTATTTCAAGCTCTGCCAATTAAGCTGCCGGCGCAGTACTTCAAACAGCTGCATCAGACATTCCGCAGATTCGTGTGGGGAACGAGATGTAGCCGCATCAGTTATAGAACTATGTCATGTCCAAAACCCAGAGGGGGAGTGGGCCTCCCAGACCTCAAGATATACCACACAGCTGCGGTCCTTACCAGACTGATAGACTGGCACCACCAGGCACCCGCAAAACAATGGGTGGGTATGGAAGCGGCATAGATTTAGTCCCACCTTAGATTACTACCATGGATAAAAAAAGAAGCCAGGCCTACGAACCTGCCACACACGACAATTACATTGAACTGCATAGAAACATGGGATAGACGGGTGACCAAAGGAGAACTGACACTCCGCAGAGGAGCACTGACTCCGATATTCCACAACCCCGCATTCCCACCAGGATGCGAGAGACGGAGCTTCCTAGGGTGGAGGGCAGAAGACGATGTCAGGTGCTGTCAGATCATAGGAAATAGAGGCCTACCATCCTATAACGAGCTACAGGCATCCCGACCTGACCATAAACTGCTCTGGATGGAGTACCTACAATTGGCCTCGTTCTGGAGAACCCAACTAGAGTCACACACATACGGAAACCCCGCCGAGCCTATCGAAGAGCTATTTCTAAGAGCCGAACCTCCAACTCGAGTCCTTTCCCGACTATACAAAATCATCCTGGATAGGCTCACACCAGGCCTGCCGGGTTACACAACGAGCTGGGAGGGGGAGCTGACGGAGAGCATGCAGGACTCCGATTGGGAGAGGGCCTTCATATTCGCACATAAATTACCCCTAGCCTGCGCAGCGCAGGAGAAGAACTTCAAGCTCCTCTCTAGGTGGTACAGATGCCCGAATAAAATACACCACATCTATCCCTCGGTCTCCGAGGAATGCTGGAGATGCAGGGTTGAGCGTGGTACCATGGTACACATCTGGTGGGGCACTCGTTCAGCCCTTCTGGAGCAAAGTCTTTGAACTCTACGTAGACATATCACACTCCACTGTAGAAGCCACCCCGCAGATGGCGCTACTGTCAATTATCCCTGGTCCACTCGCTTCAAATAAAAAAGGGCTCTTGCGCCACTTCCTCACAGCTGCAAGGGCAGTGATCCCACGCCATTGGTGTAGTACCTTAACCCCTCCCCCACTCTGGAGTTTGTTCAGGAATTAAACCAACTAATGTATATGGAAGAGATGGGTGACGAGGGAGCCGAAGGGCCCAGACGCAAAGTCCAAGCTTGGGCAATGTGGAATGCGTACCGAGATTCGCCACAGTTCCAATTAGCGATGGGATGGTGAGGGACACGACCCCGGAGGCGAGGCACAACGACCCAAAGGCAATAATCCGAGCCAGTCAAGGGCGCCTGGGGTGAGTTCAGATGAGCACGCCTCCTCCTCAGTCCACATCCATCCCCACCCTGTAAATCCCTTCCATTATCCCCACTCTCTTCCCGCCATCCCCCAAACCAACCCACCTGGCTACTGTTTTTTTTTCGCCTACTCTATGTTGGGTACTATCCCGATGTTAGGCATATTTAGCTCTATACTGAGTTAGTTAAACAAGGCACGTGAACATATCGGACATAACGGTCCTTTGCCATGATGGGCTGAACTCAAGAAGTCTCTAAGAAGAAAACAACGGCTGACTTGGTTGATTGAACTTTGTTACAAGAATCGCTCTTGAGCAACTCCACTACCCTAGCCCTAAGGGGCATGATACAAACGACTGCCTTACCCCTGTTATTTGTTCTCTGCTGTGTACGTGTGTTAACACATGAAAAACCTGATAAAAACATATTAAACATAAAGAGGCCATGATGCAGTCCTCACGGAAGATCAATAATCTACCTAATCCATTTTCTAGCATTAAGTCAGATGCGGCTAGGTTTGCGGCCTTTGATTTTCTCAGCTGAGTTGAAGCTGACATTTTATTTTTGCAAAAGACCAGGCTGACAGATTTGTCGGTCATGTACAAAGCCAAGCGTGAGTGGAGGTGAGGAGCCTCCTATTGGTCTCTTGCAGCTGAGCCGTATAGCGGGGTGGCGGTCCTTTTTAAGATCGCACAGGTAGAATGCAGACGGGTTATCGAGCTGGAAATGGGGAGGTGCCTGATCTTGGATATTCTCATAGGAGGTCAAGAGTTGCGTCTTATTAACATCTATGGACCCCAGGGAAAGGGGAGGGGGGGCGCAAAGACCTCTTTATGAGAATTAAGCCTTACCTTTTTACAAGCCGGCAAGTGGTCTTTGGAGGAGACTTTAATAATGTCACGAGGCTCTGTCATAGAGGAGGTTCCAATAACCAGGTAGGCTATGATAGCGTCTCGTTAAATAGCGTAGTTAGTGAGGCACGCCTTGTGGATGTCCACGTTCGGCACACCCCAGGGCGCACGGGATTCACTTGGTTTAGAGGCAGTTATCACAGGTCTAGGATAGATAGGTTTTATTTAAAGGAGGAAGCCGTCTCCTCACCGTTATCAGTGGTGGAGGTGGAGTTCTCCGACCACTGTATGATTCTTTTTTCTCAGAATGTCACAGAGACCCCTCGGATGGGCAAAGGTTTATGGAAGTTGAATTCGTCACTCCTGGAAGAAACGGAAATAAGATGGTCCTTTGAGGATTTTCTTCAGAGCCAGGAACCGCTACTGGGCCTATGCAGCAGTAAGGCAGAGTGGTGGGAGATGTTCAAACATCGGGTAAGAAGGTTCTTCCGACAGATCTCCAACCTCAGAAGCCTGAACAGAAAGCGTATGTATCAGAGCCTGAGGAGGAAACTCGAGCGTTTGATCTCGACTGGAGGTAGCCGCGAGGAGATCTCCAGAGTGAAATCCTTTCTCAAGAGATGTCAGTATGATAGACACGCATCTTTGGTTCTTGAGAGGGACTTTGGGAAGTACCGCTCGCCTGACCCGTACAAGAACTGTAAGATGTCAGTGAGTTGTAAATTGGTTACGGGTGTGCTAGACAGTACGGGCTCCCTGAAAAGGTCCAGATCAGGGATCCTGGAGGTCGTTAGATCCTTCTTCTCGCACCTCTTGGGTGGGAAAGAACTTAATCGGGATGGAATCTCGACTTTCCTGGCAGAAACCGTTCCCGAACCAGAAGTAGACCCCTCTCTTGGCGTTTTGACAGAAGCAATTACGGAAGAGGAAGTCGGACTGGCGATTGATGGGCTTCGGTCCAAAAAGTCGCCAGGCCCAGACGGCTTAACATCTGAGTTTTATAAAGCCTTTAAGGAAATTTTGGTTCCCCTTTTGACCGAGGTTTTTAATGAATGTCTATCCTCGGGCATTCTGCCAGAGTCAATGAGGAAGTCGGCCCTAATTATTCTGTCAAAGGGTAAAGATCCGCTCCATATTGAGAATTGGCGTCCCATAGCGCTCCTCAATGTGGACAGAAATACTCTGGCAAAAGTGCTGTTCAGTAGGTTGGTGAAATTTGCACCCCAGATCCTTTCTGGGGCTCAGCACTGCTCTGTTCCCGGTCGAAGCACGTTTAGCGCCGTGCTGAGTGTCCGGGAGGCTGTGGAGCAGGGCAGGGCGGGTCTCTGGAAGGGGTTTTTACTTTCCGTGGATCAGGCTAAAGCGTTTGATTGAGTAAACCACGAGTACCTTTGGTCTGTCCTTTTGAGATACGGTCTGCCGGTGGGGTTCGTAAAATGGTTAAAAACATTGTATTCAGGGGCCGAGAGTTTCCCGCTCGTGAACGGTTGGGTTGGCCGTCCTTTTGTAGTCGGGTCTGGAGTCCGTCCGGGATGCCCTCTGAGCCTCTTGCTTTACACGTTCGCTGTTGATCCTTTCCTCACAAGGGTAGATGGGGGAGCGTTGGCGGGGGTGAGGATGGACCCAGGGGTACCGGACCCGGCCTTGAGGACAGTGGCGTATGCTGATGACGTTACTATCTTTGTTTCTCCGGGTCAAAGATAAATTGGGAAAAGTGTGAGAGTCTCTGGCTGGGAGGGGGAGATCCTGCTTTTGATCTTCCGGATGCTCTCCCAGAACCCCAAGATTCCGCTAAAACTTTAGGCATCGATTTCGACCAAGGGAATTATCCCAAGAAAAAGTGGGAAGGCAGGTTGAGGAATGCCGCTCAAAAGGTGGATCAATGGAAAGGGTGGTCTTTGACCCTGAGAGAAAGGGTTTGCTTGATCAAGACTTACCTGCTGCCTTTGTTAATGTACCTGGGAAGTGTCTGCATTTTGCCAGAGCCTCTTAGGTCACGGGTCTACAGCCTGTTCTTCCAGCTGTTATGGGGGAATAGGTTGAACCCAGTCAAGAGGGAAGTTAATTACCGTACGAGGAGACTAGGCGGCTTGGGTATGGTCAACCCAGTGGTATTCCTCGTGAATACGTTTTTGAAAGCTAATATCGCAAACCTCTGGAAAGAGAGGGCTCCTCCGTGGGTATCATCCTGTAAGGGATGGTTTCAGCCGTTCTTCCAGCAGTGGTAGACAGGAGGGCGTGTGAAGGACTTTTGTACACTGCACGGACATCTTCCGGCTTACGCTGCACCGGTTCTGAAGGTTTTACGCCAATGGGGGCTGACGGTGGGGGATGTCAGGACGCTGGCCAGGCGTGTGCTGGACCAGAGGGTTTTGGCAACCCACTTTCAGAATCCATTGGCCCTCAGAGACTGCCCAAGTGGGGATTTGAGGGTGGGTTTGTTTCTTTGAAATTCAGTAAGAATCCCCTGAAAGTATTGGGACTTGACCTGGCGCTGCTTCCATGGTAAGCTGTATGTGGGGGACAACTTGAAGCACAAGAACACCGAGGACAGGGGTTGTCCCCGGGAGACATGTGGCAACACTCTGGAGAGCATGGACCATTTCCTGCTTCATTGTCCCTTTAATATAGAGGTATACAAGAGGGTAGGGGCTTCCATTGGTTGGCCTCGGCTGGCTGACCTTACCTACGCCGAGTGGTGTTATGGAGCATTCAGAGATCTGGGTGGCAGGGACCGCTGCACTTTATTCTTAGTAAGTCTAGTGGTTAGGTATCACACGTGGAGCGCATGGTGTTTAGTATCGGCGCAGCATAAATTCGTCCTCGAGGACGAGGTAAGTAGGAATATTCTTGGTGACCTGGTGAAGGTGCGTTCTCTGGAGTCTGAAAGGTTGGGTAGGCCTCGAGCAGCCTTCCTTTGGAGGGGTTTTTGCTTTGGGGTTCCCTAGCCTGAAGAACTGTTTCTCGGTGGGGGGCTGGATTCTTTCACCCTAGGTTTTTGTTTTGTTTTAAGTTAAAAGTTGAATGAAAGGCTTACGGGTCCCGAACCAGGGATGGAGGTAATAGTTATATTTTGGTTATTTATTTATCTTTCTGTATATTTAGGCTGTGGATTATTATGCATTATATGGGTTTGTGGGTGGTATTATGTGTTATGGTTTTTTCGTGGGTGGTATCATGTTTCATGGGTGGTATTATGTGTTTTCATGGGTGGTATCATGTTTCATGGGTGGTATTATGTGTTTTCGTGGGTGGTATCATGTTTCATGGATGGTATTACGTGTTTTTCGTGGGTGGTATCATGTTTCATGGGTGGTATTATGTGTTTTCGTGGGGGGCATTATGTTGAGTTTTATTGGGAGGTTAGTATTACATTCTGTGGGTGTATTTAAAAAAGAAGAAAAACTAAACTATGTTCATAAGCATTATTCACAGAAAAAGCCAAAAATACAATACCTGAAGGTCTGCAAAGCAGACACGGTCATCATAGGCACGATCGCCATAAGGCAGGCACAATCGCCATTGGCACAATCGCTGTAGGGCAGGCGCGTTTTGGCCAAAATGCAGTACCAACACCCGCATTTTATTAGTATGCATTAATACTTTTGTATGTAGTTTGTTAGTTGGTGGGGGAGCCCAAGATGTCAGCCAGTGTGGCCCACTTTAGAGATACAGGGCAACCCGCTGTTATATCAGCCAGGGTTGATATCCTGTATGGTGGGTCACCATCCATCTATGGCTGGCATCTTTGGTATCGTTCACATGTGCAGGCTATTAGAATATGCAGTCACTCCTCCCCAATCTGGGCTGGGTTGAGTGGGTGACTGCATATTAGCCTGCCAAGAACAAGCTGCTCCTCCACTTTATTGTCTGTCTGACTGCATATGTCCAGGGCTTATGGCCATTGCGCCTGCCCTACGGCGATTGTGCCGATGGCGATTGTGCCTGCCTTATGGCGATTGTGCCGATGGCGACCGTGTCTGCTTTGCAGACCTTCAGGTATTGTATTTTTGGCTTTTTCTGTGAATAATGTCTTTGTTTTTTCCCTCACCTCTGTGATTTTATGTTCATAAGCATGATTGGCAGGTATTGGCAGTGGACCAGGGGATGGGCAGGGAAATGTGTGTGTGTGTGTATATATATATAGATATATTTATTCTATACACCCTGTAATGTTTTTTTAATTTTTATAATAAAAAGATTATCACTGTTTGTGATCAGTGGTGGTACATAGGACTGCAGGTGACATCCCTATCTCTCCCCAGCATTATTACTGTGTTATCTGTGGTGTTACATAGGACTCCAGGTGACATTGTTATCTGTCTTCAGCGTTATCTCTGTATATTATCTGTGTTGTTACATAGGACTGCAGAGGACTGAGAAAACACGCAGTGATAACAATGAGATGGAGAGATGGCAATGTCACCTGCAGTCCTATGTAATACCACTGATAACACAAAGTGATAACCCTTAGGACAGATAGTGATGTGAACTGCAGTCCTATTTAACACCACAGATAACAATCAGTGATAACGCCAATGTAAACCGTCACCGCATGCACCCCTGTAAACAGACTATAGACATTATATATCAAAATGTCCAATAAAAACCCCATTCCTGTGCTTTTATTTTATACTACTTTTAAAAATAAACAACTATAAGTTTAATTATTTTTTTTACCTCTAATAAAACTAAATTCAGTGAGAAAGGAAACTAAGAAATAGCCCTACATGTGACGGGAAAAAAATGTAGCAAAAATTATTCTGGTAGCTAAAAAAACACCATTTGGGCCCTAAAAAGTTGTGGCCCTTTTAGACCAAAACTCCCTGGTCTTTAAGGGGTTAAGAAACGCCTATTATTTTCTTTGTATGCGATTTTCACGTGAGTGCGATGTGTTTATAATGCAGGTTAATATGGGGACAATTTAAAACAATAATCCCGAAGTGCAGAGAAAAAAATCACAATACAGACGTGTGTTTTTCACAGGCATGAAATTTGCATGAAAGTCGCATAGAAAATGGTCGGTTCCCGTGTGAATACCGCCTTGGGCCTTATTCACATGACCGGATGCAATTTTACGTTCGGCCATACGCCGTGTTTTTTCTTGATTGAAGAATTGCCGTGATCGAGTCCCGATTTTAATTGGTGTATTTCATGCCATTCATACGGGCGGCTGTTGTGTATTGGCAAAAAATCAATATCCCTTGGGCGACAGAAATCCTCAGAGTGACTACTAATGCTCTAATAGAGCCGGCGTTCTTCTTTTCTCAGCGTTGGACGCAGCTAAACTCCGCCCCTCCCTTTTTTTCTGCTTCTATAGAAGTTTATGGGAGCTTCTTGCGTATTTCGGCAAAAGATATGGCAAGACCAATCTTTGACACGGCGTATGAAATTGGTGACCGAAAACAGACGCCAATGTGCTGTTTTTCCGGCGCAATTTTTTTATGCACATAAAAGTCATCTGTGTGAATGAATACATTGGAATCCACGGCTTCGGATGGTCACGATTTTTTGGTGCCTTTCTTTGACGCGGTTAAATACCTGCGCATATATTGTCATGTCAATAAGGCCTTAGGGGCACATTTATCTAAGACCAGTGCTCTATCCGGCAATCTCAGGTAGGAGTCGATGTGCCAAATGTGGTAAGCGGCACAAACCTGTTGTTACATTTGGTACATCCTTGCCAGCCATGTGCCACTTGCTGTAATCCACAGCAAGTAAAACATTCTGTAGGTTGGCGCTAGAAGGAGGCGGTGTAAGAGACAGAAGTGCAGGAATTGTAATAGCCGGCTTCAGCTTCCATTGATGACACTTCTGCTGCTGTCCCTTATGATGACGTGTAATAGTTACTTCAATGGGAGGAAAGGCAGCTATGGCACTTCCACTTCTATCCCCTATAATGACGTCAGGCCCTGCTGCACTGACAGCCGGAGGTGGTCAGCTCATCACTAAGGATTCTGAGCGGCGCTGTGATGTTCGTGTGGGCAACTGACCCAGAAGGATAGGGAACACCAGGTGAATTACCACAGATTAGCACCTCTCCCTATATTCTACTAGGGTTAGTGACACAGACCTACCTGAGTGGGGACATCGCCCCAATAAAGGGCGGCCAAACGGGTCGCATGCACAGGAAGAAATTGCAGCATGCTCCATTTTCCTGCGAATCTCCCACAGGGACGGCTCCCGCGGCTTCCATTGATGTCAATAGAAGCGTCCGGTCTCGCTGCACACCCGCAGCTGTTTTTGTGCTGTGCCACAGGACCGCAGGAGTTTGAAAAAAAAGTGCAGGCGCGCGACACGCTGCCAGTGTGCTGAGCACATCCGCCGGACAGAAGATAAAAGTCCCGGCCATGACGGAGGGGAGATCCGCAGCATCCGAGCAGGTGAGTATAATCTATTTTCTGGTCTCATGTCTGCACGGGTAATCTGTGCGGGCCCAAATTTCCTCATGGACATGAGGCCTAAGAGTCATAGACGCCCCATATAACACTCCCAGCGTGTTATACAGAGCTTAAAGGGGTTGTCCCGCAGCAGCAAGTGGGGGTAAGCACTTCTGTATGGCCATATTAATGCACTTTGCAATATACATCGTGCATAAAATATGAGCCATACAGAAGTTATACACTTACCCCCTCCGGTGCTGGCGTCCCCGTCTCCATGGCCACGACTGAAGCCTTCTTCTCTGGTCGCTGCAACAGTCGCGCTTGCGCAGAGAAAAACCATCTCCTGGAGGCTCCGGGCTCACGAGCTGTGTCCTGGCTCCTCCCCCTTCTCAGCATCATCGCGTAGCTCCGCCCCCATCACATGGTGCCGATCAGCCAATGGGGTGGCTGTAATTGGCAGTGGAACACAGACAGCAGAAGAACATCCACAGTGCACCATGGGAGAAGACCCGCGGTGCACTGTGGGAGAAGACCAGCGGCAGCCATCTTGGACAGAAGATTTTTTAAAGTAGCTGAACGGGGATTCGGGTAAGGGAATTTTTTTTTTTTTTTACTAACACATGGCAGCGTTTTTCCTTTACAGGTACTGGGGGACTGGGCAAAAAAAAAAATTTTAGCTTTCGACGCGGGACAACCCCTTTAATGGCTCTAAAGGTGCATTCAGACATAACGATTATTATTCAAAAAATCATTAAAATGAGCAAAAGTGAACGATAATCATTTGCTTTAAATGCAAGCCACTGACCGAAAAATAAATGAGAATCGCTCCTTCGATGGGTCACATGAGCATCGTCTTGTCTAAAAGATGCATTAGACAATGTTGTACACCAATTTTAGGGATTTTGGTGAACTTCCAGTTTGGTTAAAACTCCTTCAAATCAAACAGAACTTTTGCGAAACTTCGGCGAACTGGCCAAAACAAACTTTTCAAAAGTCCACTTATAAGGCCTCATGCCTACAGCCGTGTCGGACTCCGCCAGCGGAATTCGGCAGCGGAGTCTGTCACGGTGCCCCCCCAAACACCCTATACTTACCTCCCGGATTCACTGTGTGAAGTCCCGTATGACATGCCGGTGGTATGCGGGGAAGCGTATTCACGCTATACTTCCGCTGTGCTACAATGTGGACAATTTCGGGGATTTCCGCTGCGTGAAACACGGCAGAAATCCGGCCATGGTCATTAGCCTTAACTGCTCCTTAGATCATGTTACAGGACTGCAACCTCCTGAGAGGAATAAGCGCTTTACAGGACTATTAGTAAGATGCGCACCACTCCAGTACTTGGGTATAAAAATATAATTTTTATTTACACTCATTTTGTTTAGGTTTAGGAATTGGTACGGGATGGGGGGCAGGGGGGGGGGAGGGGGCGGAGTGGTAGGCCCCTGGTGCCAGGTGGTAGGTGATGGTTCATTCTTTACTGTTTTATTGTCTAAACTCTTCAGGGGGATCACACCAGACTCTGTAAAAAGAAAAGCAATGTCACTATACTAATACCATGTGTATATATAGATATGCGTATATGTGTATATATATAGATATATATGTGTGTGCGTAGATATGTGTGTGTGTATATATAAATAGATATGTTTGTGTGCATAGAAAATAGAGGTGTGTATATAGGTATATAGATAGATATGTGTGTATGAGTATATATAGACAGATATGTGTGCATGTGTATATAAAGACAGATATGTGTGTATATCTATATACATATACAAACACACACATCTATATCTATATATATATATATCTATATATATATATATATATATATATATATATATACACACATATCTATATATAGATATACACACACACACACCCACACATATATATATATGTGGGTGGGTGTGTGTATATCTATATATATCTATATATAGATATGTGTGTGTGTATATATATATATATATATGAGAGAGAGATGTGTGTGTATCTATAGATGTGTGTATATATAGATAGATATGTGTCTGTATAGATATGTGTATGTGTATATAGATATATACGTGTGTGTATGTGTATATAGATATGTGTGTGTGTATATAGATATATACGTGTGTGTATGTGTATATAGATATGTGTGTGTATATAGATATGTGTGTGTGTATATAGATATGTGTGTGTGTATATAGATAGATATGTGTGTATATAGATAGATATGTGTGTGTATAGATATGTGTGTGTATATAGATATATACATGTGTGTATGTATATAGATATGTGTGTGTGTATATAGACATGTGTGTGTATATAGATATATATGTGTGTGTGTGTATATAGATATGTGTGTGTATGCTCATTGTCACAATTCCTTTGCATAATTACTACATACAAGAAACATAGGGCTGATCTTCAGGCTTTTTTTCTAAACTAGTGTGGATTTAGAAACGTCCGAAACAACAGAGCGGTTCATGCTCTAATACGCTCCATAGCGGCAGGTGTATTAGCGCATGCGCCCGTGTGCTTCTGCCCTAAGGGAGTGAAATAGTACATACGTGTAGCAGCAGAGGACGGCGATCACGAGGAACAGAAGTGGGGCTGCAACAATGATGTACCGGGGTATAGATTGGAATCTTTCTTCTATTTCCTCTATCTGAGTGTCCAAACTCCTCCGGACTCCTAAAACAAAGGGAAGAATTTATTTAGTGATTTCACCAGTTTTGTGGAACCAAAAAAAGTAAATTTCGGCACAAACCTTTTTCTATCCAGAGATTTATGACTTTTTACTATTTTATGCTTCTGTCATCGCTTTTTAAGAAAGTGAGCGGGATTTAGTAAAAGGGGCGGGGCTTCTCAGCGATGATAGTGGCCTCACAGCCCTGTGCCCGCTCCGCTATATCTGAGATAGGGTTATATATACTTTCTACACGGTGGGTACTTACTTACTAGATCTTGACTCTCCAACGGGCCCCTGCTCTCCTCCTCTGCTGCTTGCAGGGGAATCGGATAGGAAGCAGCAGAGGATAGCAAAATAAAAATGACCAAAAGTCCAAACATCTTTACAGTGAAACAGCTGCAAGTAGAATGAAGGTTGTTTCTTACAGCCAACACCCACCCACAACAGCTCTGATAAGCTGCACCACTTATCAGAGCTGTTACCCCTTTAAATGCCACTGTCAATTCTGACAGCGGCATTTAAATACTCCAACCGATGTTCGGGGGTCCGTAGTGCCCCCTGTGATAAGATCACAGGTTGCTGTGCGCTCATCATGGCAGCAGGGGGGCCTTCTGAAAGGCACCAGGACTATTATTGCAGATTGCTTATCAAGCCATGCCTGTGACGTGCCTTGATAGATTGCCCGTCAGATCACGATATGATGTAATGCTACAGCATTACACTATATTATTGCTATGGTATTGCATCATACTATGGCATTACATCATACTTCAGGAGCAATCAAACCATCGCAAGTTCTTGTCCCCTATGGGGTCTAAAAAAATGAAAATTTAAGAAAATTATTACTTATATTTAAAAAAAGTATTACAAAAAAAACCCCTATATAAATGTGGTATCCTAGTAATCGTACTGACCCACACAATGAATCATGTTGTTCTGGCTGCAATGTGTACACCATACAAACAAATTTCACTATAATTGGAAGCTTTAAAAAGTCTTTCAGCACATTGAAAAATACAACTCCTCCCGCAAAAAACAACAATAGGCCCTCAGGCAGTTATGTTGATTGATAAATTAAGAGTTATGATTTTTTTTTTCAACGTAGGATGGAAAAACCAAAAATGGGGGGAAAAACGGGTCCTCGGGGGTTAAAACGTCAGTGAACCCCTTTAATGTAAAAATAATACTGAACCAGCGGCGCCATCCTTCTGCCTGTAGCGAGACAGACTCATTTTTGGGTGTGTTCACATGTCACCGATTTGCTGCAGATCTGCAGCAGATTTCACCCTATCAATTTGAATTCAGTTAAAAGGGTGAAATCTGCTGCAGATCTGCACCAAAATCTGTGATGTGTGAACGCAGGGGTTTTGGTACCTTTGCCCTACATACACATACATGACTCAGATCTACATATTAGCTGCACATACATGACACCTATTGGGGCTCGTTCTCATTAGTGCCAAAGGATTCTGTTTTCCTGCTGTTCGGAGAGCAGCATCCCCTGGCCAAATGGATCAACTGAACAGACCCCATTGATTATAAGACCCCATTTACACTTAGAGATAATTGCTCAAAACTCATTTAAACGATAGTTTAAGTGACAGTTTTGAGCGATCATCTTTGCATACTTTATAGTAGTTAATTAGCTACTATAGAGCTATGCAGGCGGAGCAGGACATAGCCGCTATCACTCGGCGAACAATACAGCTGTTCTGCATAAGCTGAATTCACAGCAGGACACAGACACAGAGAATCTTATCAGCGCAGCTGGCAGATAACAGCCTGCTCCGCTGATAACAGCTGATCACTCTATTCTAGCAAGCTAGAATTCAGTGATCAGCGACTCGTGCACAAAAACTGCACAATGTCAGCGCATTTAGACAGAACAAGAATCGCTCAAAAGACGGCTTTGAGCGATTCTCGTTGTGTCTGAATAAGCCTTAACGGAGTCTGTTTTGTTTCAGTCTTGCGTCTTACAGGATGAAGTAGCGCTGCACTATTTTGTTTTTTTTACTGAATTCAGTTCTGGAGGCTCTAAATTGAACCTCAGTGACCCAAAGGACTCGTTCACATGGGCGTATGCATACAACGCTGGGAGTCTCCTACAGAGTTGTACACATTACAGACCATGCACTCTGCTGGCAGAGACCACATAGGGCTGCGTATGGAACTGCACATGCCCGCAAATGATGCGTCAGGGATATACGGAGTGTGGCTTTTTTTTCCGAATTCCCCGCTCAGCTCAGAGCGAGGATGCGTATGGACAGCGTTCCATAGGTAGCTCATACAAGGGCTGCGCATGATACACTGAGAAATAGAGCATGCTGCGTATTTTGCTGTGCAAAGGAAATGTGTACACAAAATCTGCACGTGTAAATAAACGCATTGAAATCGATAGGTTCTATTCACTGCGTATTGCACACGCAAATGGTGCATGAGTGATATGCTGCACAAATAAATTTGTGTGAGTAGGCCCTAAAAATACTGCAGTAATGCCTGCAATGAGGAGCCCTGTTCATAGGCTGCCTTCACACTTGTGAGAAAATTGTGAGAGATTTAAGCATTGCGAGACGCATAAATATGAGCCCCATTCTTTTCGGTTATTCACATAAAGGCCCTTTTACACGGGATGATTATCATTAGTAGTTGTTCAAAACGCCGCACTCCTACACAATAGTCATCCCATGTAAATGCATGCAGAGACTGAACGGACGCTGCTTATTGTGAATAGAGGAGAGCGGGGAGAGAACTGTCCTCCAGCCACTCCGCCGCCCTGCTGGCCGCGCTGTGATACTCGCTCCTGTGTGAAAGGGCCTTCAGCGATATTTTCCTGCATGGCACCACGATGTGGTGCTGGAAACACATTGCAGCATGTTCTATCTTTCTGCGATATCGCCCATTGCTCTCAATAGGGTCGGCGGCAGCAGCATCGGCACCAGTGAAAACAATGGGAAAACTGCGATCCTCTGCAGCAGCTTTCACAGCCGCAGCGGAGGTTCCCTTCATCCCTGGAGTGATGTGACGCTGTTTTCATGTAAAACACGGATTTCGCATGCTGGAGAGCACAATATGGGGGTGGGAGTCACGGCCCCATATCGCCCTTGCCAGTGTGAAGAGCCCGAACAATCAGCTGGGGTCTTTCAGTGGTGTGAGACCCCACGGATCAGCAGGTTATCTCCTGTGGATAGAAGGTAACCTGTAGTAAGACTTCACTTCTCTGAATATTAGCCATGGGTAAGGGGATAACTTTTTTTTTAACAACGTACACACACAGCCTGGGCGGTCCGACTAGGACAGGTCCTGGGACCACCACACCTTGTGACCCCGGAGTCGGACGACCTCTACTCTGTGCTTTCCCAGCACATGGCTGCAGTGTGATTAAAGCAGGGCACGCAGACGCCATACAGGAGCAGCAGTATGATGACATCATCATCATCCAGCTCCGCTCCGTTGTGTGCCCTGCATCTGCCTCCCCTTTTTTCCTCGTTCCTTCCTCCCCTTCGCTGTGTCGGCTTCTTCTCCTGGCACAATCACACTGCTGGTCGCACCAATCACGCAGCCTGCAGTGCGACCGACCCGTCAGCAATGCACTCAATGTGCATTTTGTATATGCCGGGGCGAGGATCTCAGGGGCCCCCTCAATACAAGGCCTGGTCCCAATTGCAACCTTGAAAGAGGAAAGGAATCTTATGCCATGAAATGCTTTAATGAGACAGCATGGGACTAGGGACAAGTAGAGTAAAGGGTTAAAATAGCGAGCTTAACAGAGGGGGCGGAGCTAGGACAGGAAGGGGAAGGGGAGGAGAAGAGAGAAGTGGTTTCCAGTTCAGCGACGAAAGGAGAAGAAGGAGGACGCAACAAGAAAGACACCGGCCCACCCGCACTGGAGGTAGGGTGAGGAGGGAGCAGCAGGATTTTTATTTCCAATTGGAGTGACGTTGGAAGTTGTCACAGCTAGGTTAGGCCTGGAGTTTTTTCCATGCTGGATAAGGAGAGTTGAGGAAGGTTAGCAGCCAAAGGACCAGGGCTCACGAACTTCCTCGGGACTGTTACGGACTCAAAAGTTGAACGTTTTACAGCATGGAAAAGGTTTTCATAAAGTTAATAAGGTTTATATAGTAATTTGTGGCCTACCCCACAATTTTATACAGCAAGAAGACTGATGATTAATTTGGTATG
The DNA here is from genome assembly GCF_035609145.1 of Eleutherodactylus coqui. Lineage (NCBI taxonomy): Eukaryota > Metazoa > Chordata > Amphibia > Anura > Eleutherodactylidae > Eleutherodactylus > Eleutherodactylus coqui. The sequence goes on from NC_089845.1 coordinate 38,027,129, forward strand.
GTAAGAGAGCACATAGGTAACGTTAGTGTCCCTAGTCTTCTCCATTAGACAATTTTTAAACTACAATTCATCTGATTTAATAGAATGCCCCTGTGGCTTAGAATAAATAGGGCGAACCACCAATGCCCTACGCATTCAAGCAAATCAGCATCGATCTAACATCAGGAGCGGCCATCGATTGCAGAGTGTTTCCAAGCATTTTCTACACTTTCATAATAAGGACGCTTCACTAATGTGCAGATCACCAGTAGAAAAGATCACACCAGGCCATTTTTCAAGGTTGAAGTGCAACACCCCAGAGGGGTGACCCTGGGCACCTGGCTAACATGAAGAGCTGGGAGGGATAAGTACTGTCTCATCACGGTGGCACTTACCAGGCTCTGGTCCCAGAGGGATGACACGTAGCCAAGACCAGAGCAGGATCGCAGGCCAACTTCGACACTCCTTTGGCAGGGAGTGCCAATAGACAGGATGGGGGGAATAGTAGTACAAATTATTTGTGACGCCAGCATTCCCACACACTGATATTCTATGCGGTAGAGTAATGAACACGGAGAATTGTATGTAGTACCTCGGGTCCCTAGGAGCGGTTAGGGCCCGGTATAACTTTACTTAAGAATAATAACTTGTTTAACAGGTCATGAAGGTACAATTCACTTTAAGCAGTAACAGGCTAGAGCTCAGAGGTAGGGAGGATACACAGGATGAATATGGCCCTATAGTCCACGTTATCTGTATGTCACGGGTCCTGGATTGGGAGCACTCCAGAGGAGGAAGGGAGGTAGGGGGTCACTCCGCAGACACTCTGGCAGAAAATTATTCAGGAAGGCTTAGCCAATACACACCCCGCATGGCAGATGCGTGGGCGTCTCAATAAAGTACCTCTATGCGGGGATCCTAATTACGGACGGCCGCACAGGAAAAGCCTGTGATGTAAACGGGTACCTGTTTCAAAACTTGGGTAGTGCGCTCTCTCTCTGTTGCAGGGACTCACTCCTCTCACATCCACACTCCTAAACGCTATGAGATGTCACTCTTCATCCTCCATCTTCACCTACGTGGAAGCTGAAAGTGCTTCCATGCAGCTCTGTGGTAGCACTCTCTCGGAACTCCCGAAGATGGACTCAACTCCTCTTCCCGCTCTCAATCTCTCACATTTATATCCTCACTTGTACCGTATGACAAGACAAACTGATACATTTACAGGCATGCAATGAGTTTATTAGCGTTAACCCTATAGACGCCGCAGCTGTGCAACACACACACTGGATATGACACGACAGCTTTGCACAGTGCATCCACATAGGACAAAACATGTATGCCCTTTATGGAGGGGACCAGGATGGTGTTCTGGACCACTAGAAAACACCAAAGAAATGTACGGGATTTTCCTCCTCAATACTCTCAAGGCCGGAGGCCTCAATGAAATCCTTGAAAATATTTGAGAACTGATACGAACACTTTGGGCACAGTTTTATATATATATATATATATATATATATATATACAGTATCTATATATATATATATATATATATATATATATATATATCTAAATGACCCACCGCACAGTTAAAGGGGTTGTGCAGCTGCAAACTATTGATGGGCCTTTCCGAAGGATTAAGCCATTAGTAGTAAATTGGGGGCCGCTGCCCAGGACGTCAGGTGATTAGCTGTTTTCTAGGCTGGTGTACTTGTACAATGAGGTGATTTTTGCAGGAGGGAGACAGCTCCATTCTCAATTAAGTGACCCCACAGTGGCCCCAGTAGTAATAGTGACCTCAAAGTGCCCTCAGTAGTAATAGTGCTCCCAGCAGTGGCCTCAGTAGTAATAGTGACCCCACAGTGGCCCCAGTAGTAATAGTAACACTCCCAGTGGCCTCAGTAGTAATAGTTATCCTCACAGTAGCCACAGTAGTAATATTTACACCTATATCAGCCTCAGTAGTAACAGTGTTCCCCACAGTGGCCTCAGTGGTAATAGTGACCCACACAGTGGCTCCAGTAGTAATAGTGACCCTCACAGTTGCTTCGGTAGTAATATTGACCCCACAGTGGCTCCAATAGTAATGGTGACCACCACAGTGGCCCCAGTAGTAATAGTGACCCAACAGTCACCCCAGTAGTAATAGTGACCACCATAGTGGCCCCAGTAGTAATAGTTACCCCACAGTGGCCTCAGTAGTAATAGTGACCCCCACAGTAGCCTCAGTACTAATAGTTGTCCTCACACTGGCCTTAGTAGTACTAGTGACCCCCCACAGTGGCCCCAGTAGTAATAGTGACACCTATATCTGCCCCAATAGTAATAGTGACACCCACAGGTGCTTCAGTAGAAATAGTGATCCTCACAGTGGCCTCCATAGTAATAGTGACACCTATATCAGCCCCAATAGTAATAGTGACCCTCACAGTGGCCTCACTAGTAACAGTGTCCCCCAATGTTGCCTCAGTAGTAATACTGTAGTCACCCCCACAGTGGCCTCAGTAGTAATCATGACCCCCACAGTGGCCTCAGTAGTAATAGTGACCCCCACAGTGGCCTCAGTAGTAATACTATTACTACTGAGGCTGTTACAGGGGACATTATTACTAATAGTGTCCCCTATATTGACCTCAGTAGTAACAATGATCTCCCACAGTAGGCCCAGTAGTAATAGAACGCCCCAATATACTTACCTTTTTCTTGTCTTCAGAGTGCCGCTGCTCCTCTTCTCAGCACTGCTGTGAGCAGAAGTGTGTGCACCCACAGCAGCACCTCCTCTCCTCTCCTCTTGCGGAACTACGGCCTCCCTCACACAGACATTTTTTTACAGCATTTAGTACTGCCTTTTCAGCACAGCGCTAAACGCTGTACAACGCTCCCAATCATTTCAATGGGGCTGTCCACACAAGCGTCAAAACGCAGCGTCTTCAACGTTATGCTTTAACAATGATGCATATTTGGCCATTTCCAGCTCTGCATGGCCCATTGAAATGAATGGGCAGCGTTAGCAGCACTGCTGAAAATGCAGCTCCAACTTGGTGCCGCAATTTGGGCAGCGCTAAACTGCACTACCAAAAAAAAAGTTAAACTCACCGATGCTGTCGCTGCCTGCTCGCAGACGCTGCTTTCCAGGGCTCTGGACACCTGTCAGAGGATATTTTGACCCGCCTCCAGCAAGAGATTGCTCTGATTGGCTAATCCAGCGCCAATCACAGCCAGCACTGGATGCACCAATCACAGCCATTCAATGGAGGAATGGCTTGAGGCTCAGGCATTCAGGGAAATCTCTTGCTGGACATGTGGTCTTGAAACCTCGTTACCAGCAAGAAATGCTCTGTAGGCACAGACTAGTGCCTGGAATCCTACAGGGATGGCAGACGGCTTAAAATGCAGCCAAAACACTGGCATAACGCATGCCAGCGCTGCCAAGATTGCAGTAAACGCAGTGTGTGCAAATGCCTGTGTGAGGGAGGCCTAAGTAGGAGTTGTCAGGGTAGAAGGGGAGGAAGATTCTGGATGCACACGCCACCGTGCCACTGAGTGATTACCAGTTGGGAAACTGTGGCACCCCGGCTGGTAATCACTTTAATGATGACCAGACATCCCGAAAGCAGGACAAATGGCTGTCCCGCCTGGGGCCTTGGGGAAAGCGGGACACATGGTCCCAAAGCTGAACTGTCCCACCTAAATCGGACATCCGTTCACCTTATCGATAGTAAATCGGTGGAGGTCCTGTGTGCTCGTGGACTGAGCCGATTTCTGCATAAAGCAGACAGCTCTGTTCCCACTGTAGTGGCCAGGTTTGGTATTGCAAGCAAGTTGTCATTAAAGTGAATAGGACTTGGTATTACTTGCCTGTGTTAGGGATATTACAGGGACCCCAAAGATATGTTGCTGTCTTCCAAATTATTATATATGTTACTACAGGCCTGGAGAATTCAGCGACACACACAGGTTGATGTATCTCAAAGAATTCTAAGTTATATTCTACAAATATAGAGTTTTTATCAGGAAGAAGGACTATACATGGTTTCATGCCAAAGCTTCACATAAGGTCTCATGTGAAACAATTAATTCATGTGAAACTAACGCACAGTACATTTCAAAAGATAACTTGTAACATAACAGAATACCATAAGACTAGAAATATCTGAAAACTACCTACATTTCTCATGTGAAATTCTGAGATAACAAAGAATGGCTGTACGCCCAGATGAATCCTCCTCTCAGCTTGAGAAGAGAATTAGGCTAACGTTCATAGTTAGTTCTGTAGGCTGAAAGGAAACAAAATGGGGAGAAACAGAACCTGGGTCTTAACACCTGTAATACCAAGTCTTGCCACTGCATTGGGAATGGGGCTGTCTGCTCCCTGAAAAAAGCAGCCCATTGCACAAGTACACTGGCTTAGAAAGCAACTAATCAATTTACTACTAATGGTTTAATCCTTCGGACAGGCCCATCAATAGTTTGCAACTGGACAACCCCTCTAACTGTGTGGTGGGTCATTCAGATCCTGTATAGTTTGTAGCTACTCATTCTGCTGCATTTTTGAGGTGGCTTCCAATTCTTGTAGGTAACTGGTGAAGATTAAAGGGGAATCTGGGAATTTAAGAAATTATGCTAATATTGGAACATTTTTAATGATGCAAAAGAATGGGCTCTTCTGCTGTGGGGCTCTGGAGGATGCGCCATAAAAGCCCGATATATGCAAGTCCCGCATCTGTCTAGAGTTTGGGCCCCAACCACTCCAAAGGCCCCGTTCTTCAGGCCTCCCCGGGGATCCCAGCCTGTGATGCCCTGTTATCAGGATGGTTTGCTGCAGCTTTGGTCGGTTCAGGAGAAAGTGAAATAAACCCTTGCAGGTAGAGATTTGCACTAGAATTTAGGCCAATTTTGGCATAATAAATCAGCAGGATTTCTGGTGGCCCGGCTCCTTCTACATAACTCTACCCACTTTTTCCTACCACATTTGAAAGGTGGTGAAAAAAAGGAAAAACTCACAAATTTCATGCACAAATATAACTCGCACTCAGAGTGACATAAGGCAGGAAGCTGGTGGAAATGGTTCAGTCAATTCCCTTCACTGGGGGAAATTCATCAACATCAGTAACCCCGATTTCTTGCACAGAAATGGCAAAACTTTTTGGCTTGCACAAAAATTTTATGTTGTTTGGGTTTTTGATTTTCTAAAAAGGAATAGGAGCGAGCTGCGCTAGCCTCTCCCCGCCCGCTGCAGGTAGAGGGACAGCTGTCTGGCTGCACACAAAAGGAGAGCAAGCTGTCTATCTTCATGCAGTGGGTGGAGAGAGGCGTCGCGGCCCACCCTTGTGACTCACAGCTCAGCTCCAAGGATCAAAAAAAGTGATAACGCAGCATTTTACCGCTGTGTGAGCCGTCCTGTCGCTGCGCATGGCAGCAATATTTCACTGCGCATAACTGTGTATCTCACGCACGCTGTCATTTACATTAATGAAAACAAAGATCTGGTACCGTGTTAGCCAGTAGAGCCAGTTAGCTCTACTGGCTAACACGGTACCAGATCTTTGTTTTCATTATACCTAATGGAGGATACCAGAATGTACCGTACAAAAATGGAACTGAAACATCTTCTGAAGAAGTTGGCACAACTGGACAGCGACATCTTCTTTCTAGCCAGATGCAAGAAGGAACATCTAATTCCCAAAGGCCTCTGCCTAAAGAACCCAACTCTGCACACTTACAACACTCGTTATGCACAACGTCATTTACATTCTGACTTGTTTCTTTTTTTTAAATTTCCCGCTCTGTCGCTTAGCGACTCTGCGTATTAACGTTATACATGCTGAAAGCAATTGCGTATGTACAGTGTTTATCACGTGCCCATAAAGCAAAATAGGGCTTCATCGCGCATAATTTGCAGTAAAATAGAACATGCTACACACGTATTATACGCAATGTATATAAGGAAGTGTGACTGGATGAATGAAAATCAATGTACTTTCACTGACTCCATTCACCACGTAATACGCTATAACGTTCCGCTCGTTGGGGCCCGCCATTAAGTGTGTTCCTTCTGAAATGCTGCAGCATGTGACAGAATCCCCGTGCCTCTTCATATATTAAGCGCATCTTCTGATAGCAAGGCTGCAGGTAAGACCGTCAGACAAAGCTTCTGTCTTACCCTCTTAGTGGCCACCAATATTGTACATGTTTTCATGCTCTGGGTGTCTGGACTGTAATCTATAGGGCTGTAAAAACACGCTGGCCCTGTAGACTAAAACCGCAGGGTCTCTGCATGTGACAGCTCTCTGCTAACGGATAGCCTGGAGCTGTCATCAGGGTCTGTGGTGTGCGACCCCCAGTCATATGCGATCGCATAAAAGTTAAAAAAGAAGTTAAATAAAGTTAAAGTTTCATATCCCCTCACGGATTGTACTAATGAGGAAAGCTGAAACTACTCACCTCCAGCCTACGCGATGCCCCGCAGCGATCTGGTCCTGCAAAGACCTGATGCCACCTTCTGCGCATGCACGCCAGATGGCAAAATGTCGGGCCATGTGCCAGAAAGCCCTGGAACTTTAAAATCTTCCTGTTCCCGGCTGTTAAACATAGCCGAGAGCAGGCAGATGTCCCTGGGGGCTGCGGTATGCGGTCCCCGGACGCGTGATTGCTGTTATCCAATGGATAACAGCGATCATGTAAAGATAAAAAATAGTTTAAAAAGTTAAAGTTTCATCCCCACTCATGGTTTCCGCAACTGTTTCATCCGCGGTAATACATGAATCAATCAAATGCATTGGATTTCACAATTCTGCTCACATTACCAGTCGGAATTCTGTAATCTAATTGCAGAAAACAGAACACAGCATGGTCTATTTTCCCACGGATATCCGCGACATACAGCCCATTGTGCCCTATGATTGCAGATATACCCGCAGCCGATACACAATTACATTGCGTATGGGATGCGGTACCCTCATCATCACTAAGCGACGGCGCAGGAAATATAAACTAATTTTAAAAAGTGTGTGGTAGACATGATGATTAGTCAGCGTAAAATGTCTATTGATTTGTAATGAACTGGAAGTATTACGCAGCTGTAGTGATTTGACTCTATAGAGGCTAATGACTGCATAATTTCATTATGGTAGTTGCTGGACAATGACATGGTGAAAGATGTGAGTTTTGTGACTTCAGCCAAATGTGGAGTTCTGCTGCATAAGGAAAGAGTTAAATCACAGTGCTATATGTATTGCTTGTGTACATCTTGGATGTTTCCCCAGCCCTGCCCCCACACAGAAACTTCTTAAATAACACAGAAACTACTTAAACAATGACTTGTCACGTACACAGAAATTCCTTAAGCTTGACAGCATGCTAAGAGGACAAAGTCCACACTACACAGGACTTGAGAGCAGGAGGAGAAGGAGGCTGGGAATTCTATATGACCCAGGGAATAAGAATATGTATATGTTACTGATGTAATCTGTTGCACGCCCATAAAGGGCAGGTATCATGTGTTACAATAAAGACCCGAGGCTCTGTAACTTGAGAGTGAGCTGGTTGAGATTCAAGGCTGATGACTTGTGTCTGACTGGATTCTTTCATTATGTGTGCACACTATACAATTAGGAAGCTACAGAATACCCTGAAACCTGCTGGAGGAAAATATTATCCAGAACAAGTGTACTGCACATGACCGCCTGTCCGAGTACGCAGTTATACGCAGCGCCACGGCCCGGGCTCACAGCTGCAGATCCAAGAGCAGCTTGTTGAGTGCCTTCTGTGTGAGACCGCCGCACCTCAGGAAGCTTACAGAGCCTCAAAGAGCGCCACTTTTTACACCCCATCCCGCCCGGCCGATATACGGTGTCCCTTTCTGCAGGGGGAGGAGGCGAGCTGGGCCGGGAGCAGTGCACTGAGCTCCTGCCCTCTGCCCGCCCCTTGCCACTGTTTGCAATAGAAGGGGCAGGATGGAGGTGTAGCAAAGTTCTGCCCCCTCCCATTGCAAATAGTGGTGAGTGGCCGAAAGAGGGTGGGAGCTCAGTGCACTTCTCCCGGCACACCTCCTCCACCTGCAGAAAGGGACACGTATATCGGCCGGGCGTGAAAACCCAGCTGATATACGGATGTGTGAATAAGCCATCACAGCTATGAGCCATCGCAATCTTGGCTTGGTGCAGGAAAACAAAATGTTCCTCAAAATGTTTACAATTAATATTAAATTTGTACGTCTCCTAAGACGTTAAAAAAAGTTCTTCAAATGTGCGGCCAGAATAAACAAAATAGATGGAAATATATGTCCTATGAAAAATCTGCACAGCATATTGGCACATATTTGACATATTGCAGTTGAAAATGTGAAAAATGAAATTTTTTTCAAAATGTTCCCAATTTTGTCGCTTTTATTAAATATCCACAATTTCTATCAGTCTAGTTTTACCACCTAAATGAAGTACAATATGTGGCCAAAAAAAATATTATCAGAATCACTTGGATATGCAAAACCTTTACAGAGTTATGATATGTTAAAGTGACACATGTCAGATTTCCAAACTTTCGCCTGGTCATTAAGGCGCAAACAACCTTGGTCATTAAGGGGTTAACAGATCGCCCCCAGTGTTTGAGCCTAGAGGAACAAGTGTTCTGTCCCAGTCCAGCATGGAGAGAGTCCGGGAACCTGGAGAAGATCTGCGAGTATCCCCAGCCCTCATCCCACCTCCTGGATTATGATGAGACAGGTGAGAAGAGTCTCTCTGAGGAGTTCTAGTGGGCGACGCCTACAAGCCTGGAGCAGACAGGTGGAGGTGAGAACAGGGGAAGGACTGCTGCTGGTTGTGTGCAGGTAGAAGGACCCCGCTGGCACGGAGGAAGGTTCTGGGATCCGCTGCTGTGTGACATCTCCCCTCTGTGCCGCTGGGTCATGTAGTGCAGCGTAAACCTCTGCTGACCTTTATACCACCTTGGGGCTCATTCAGACTGGTGCACGCATCTTCAGTCTGCTGGACTGATCTCAGGCCTCGTTCAGATTAGCGGGCTTTTAGCGCATTGGAGGCGCGAACAGAAAGCGCTTCTATTAGAACCAATGGTTTCCTATGGAAGCGTTCAGATGAAGGAAGTTAAGACGTGCTAAATCCTCGCACCCAACAAAGATAGGACATGCGACTGCAAGCTCGCCTCTAAGGTACGTGAAAAGATGGCCCTGATCTATCTTTGGCGCAGGATGCGTGGGGTTTTCACCAGCTCCTATAGGAGATGGATAACACGCGCCTCCGATAGTGTGAACAGGCAATTTTACAGCTAGTAAAATAATCAATCGCCTGTTTAAGCGTTTTTAGCGCAGTATAGCGCGATCTTTATACGCAAACTAACTGCGCTAAAAGCAGACTTGTCTGAATGAGGCCTCAGTGCGTCGTCTGATCGTGCGCCATCTGGGTATCACCTGTTTATCGTGCAAAAAGAAAAAGGAAACGCCCAAGTAGCCCAATTACTGCATTTTATTTTTGTGTGTTGAAAAACTGCATAGTTAAAGAAAAACATCTCTGCACACGCGTGTAACATCCGTGCACACTACATTTTGTGTGCGCTCCTGTATACTTCCAACCCTGATTTATTTTAACCATTAATAACCCGGCCTATTTTTGTCTTAAGGATGTGATCATTTGGGGGAATTTCCATCAACGTGGCCATGTGCGCACCTGTTTTTTGCGTGTTGAGGTGTAGGTTTTATTGGCACTGTTTTTTTGGGTACATATAATGTATTGTACAATTTTTATTAAAAAAATTTTGGAGGGCAAAGAGAAAAAAACTCGTTTTTAAAAAAAGAAAGAAGCCAAAATTATTAATGAATGACAATTTTTTTTTTTTTTGCAGGTTGCTACGGTTACAACAGTACCAAAATTTTTTATATTGCATTTGCGTGTCGGGCCACAGTTTTTGTTACCAATTTGGGTTCCATCTGGCTTTTTCGATCACCCTTAGAGCTTACTCAGACGACCGTATATCGGCTGGGTATTCACGCCGGCCGATATATGGCGTCTCTCTCTGTAGGGGAAGGAGGCTGGAAGAGCCGGGAGCAGTGCACTGAGCTCCGGCCGACCTCAACGCCCCCTGTCCGCCCCATTGGCAATAAGAGGAGGTGGGGCGGTGGCAGAGCTAAGTTACGGGAATTAGCTCCGGCCTGTCCCACCTCCTCTCATTGCAAATAGTGCAGAGGGGTGGAAAGGGGGTAGAGAGTTGGCGGAGAGGGGGCTCCCAACTCTTCCAGCCCTCTCCCCCCGGAGAGAGGGACGCCATATATTGGCCAGCGTGAATACGCGGCTGATATGCGGTCGTCTGATTAAGCCCTTATTTTGTTGCTATTTTTATTTATTTTTAACAAAAAAGCATTTGCTGTAAAAGGTATTGTGAAATTTATTGTACACGTCGTTCTGGACGCAATGAGAACAAATACATATATTTTTTTTTTAGGGTACTTTAACCTGTCATCTTGTAATAAATATGATAATGCATTGCAATGACGTCACAGAGGTCGCAACCTTACTCTGTTAACCCTTTACATGCTGCGACCTACATAGATCATGGCATGTAGGGGGTTAACAGCGGGAATTGATGCGACGGGCGGTCTCTCTGGCGGAGGCTCCAGCGACGGGCGGTCTCTCTGGCGGAGGCTCCAGCGACGGGCGGTCTCTCTGGCGGAGGCTCCAGCGACGGGCGGTCTCTCTGGCGGAGGCTCCAGCGACGGGCGGTCTCTCTGGCGGAGGCTCCAGCGACGGGCGGTCTCTCTGGCGGAGGCTCCAGCGACGGGCGGTCTCTCTGGCGGAGGCTCCAGCGACGGGCGGTCTCTCTGGCGGAGGCTCCAGCGACGGGCGGTCTCTCTGGCGGAGGCTCCAGCGACGGGCGGTCTCTCTGGCGGAGGCTCCAGCGACGGGCGGTCTCTCTGGCGGAGGCTCCAGCGACGGGCGGTCTCTCTGGCGGAGGCTCCAGCGACGGGCGGTCTCTCTGGCGGAGGCTCCAGCGACGGGCGGTCTCTCTGGCGGAGGCTCCAGCGACGGGCGGTCTCTCTGGCGGAGGCTCCAGCGACGGGCGGTCTCTCTGGCGGAGGCTCCAGCGACGGGCGGGCTCTCTGGCGGAGGCTCCAGCGACGGGCGGGCTCTCTGGCGGAGGCTCCAGCGACGGGCGGGCTCTCTGGCGGAGGCTCCAGCGACGGGCGGTCTCTCTGGCGGAGGCTCCAGCGACGGGCGGGCTCTCTGGCGGAGGCTCCAGCGACGGGCGGGCTCTCTGGCGGAGGCTCCAGCGACGGGCGGGCTCTCTGGCGGAGGCTCCAGCGACGGGCGGGCTCTCTGGCGGAGGCTCCAGCGACGGGCGGGCTCTCTGGCGGAGGCTCCAGCGACGGGCGGGCTCTCTGGCGGAGGCTCCAGCGACGGGCGGGCTCTCTGGCGGAGGCTCCAGCGACGGGCGGGCTCTCTGGCGGAGGCTCCAGCGACGGGCGGGCTCTCTGGCGGAGGCTCCAGCGACGGGCGGGCTCTCTGGCGGAGGCTCCAGCGACGGGCGGGCTCTCTGGCGGAGGCTCCAGCGACGGGCGGGCTCTCTGGCGGAGGCTCCAGCGACGGGCGGGCTCTCTGGCGGAGGCTCCAGCGACGGGCGGGCTCTCTGGCGGAGGCTCCAGCGACGGGCGGGCTCTCTGGCGGAGGCTCCAGCGACGGGCGGGCTCTCTGGCGGAGGCTCCAGCGACGGGCGGGCTCTCTGGCGGAGGCTCCAGCGACGGGCGGGCTCTCTGGCGGAGGCTCCAGCGACGGGCGGGCTCTCTGGCGGAGGCTCCAGCGACGGGCGGGCTCTCTGGCGGAGGCTCCAGCGACGGGCGGGCTCTCTGGCGGAGGCTCCAGCGACGGGCGGGCTCTCTGGCGGAGGCTCCAGCGACGGGCGGGCTCTCTGGCGGAGGCTCCAGCGACGGGCGGGCTCTCTGGCGGAGGCTCCAGCGACGGGCGGGCTCTCTGGCGGAGGCTCCAGCGACGGGCGGGCTCTCTGGCGGAGGCTCCAGCGACGGGCGGGCTCTCTGGCGGAGGCTCCAGCGACGGGCGGGCTCTCTGGCGGAGGCTCCAGCGACGGGCGGGCTCTCTGGCGGAGGCTCCAGCGACGGGCGGGCTCTCTGGCGGAGGCTCCAGCGACGGGCGGGCTCTCTGGCGGAGGCTCCAGCGACGGGCGGGCTCTCTGGCGGAGGCTCCAGCGACGGGCGGGCTCTCTGGCGGAGGCTCCAGCGACGGGCGGGCTCTCTGGCGGAGGCTCCAGCGACGGGCGGGCTCTCTGGCGGAGGCTCCAGCGACGGGCGGGCTCTCTGGCGGAGGCTCCAGCGACGGGCGGGCTCTCTGGCGGAGGCTCCAGCGACGGGCGGGCTCTCTGGCGGAGGCTCCAGCGACGGGCGGGCTCTCTGGCGGAGGCTCCAGCGACGGGCGGGCTCTCTGGCGGAGGCTCCAGCGACGGGCGGGCTCTCTGGCGGAGGCTCCAGCGACGGGCGGGCTCTCTGGCGGAGGCTCCAGCGACGGGCGGGCTCTCTGGCGGAGGCTCCAGCGACGGGCGGGCTCTCTGGCGGAGGCTCCAGCGACGGGCGGGCTCTCTGGCGGAGGCTCCAGCGACGGGCGGGCTCTCTGGCGGAGGCTCCAGCGACGGGCGGGCTCTCTGGCGGAGGCTCCAGCGACGGGCGGGCTCTCTGGCGGAGGCTCCAGCGACGGGCGGGCTCTCTGGCGGAGGCTCCAGCGACGGGCGGGCTCTCTGGCGGAGGCTCCAGCGACGGGCGGGCTCTCTGGCGGAGGCTCCAGCGACGGGCGGGCTCTCTGGCGGAGGCTCCAGCGACGGGCGGGCTCTCTGGCGGAGGCTCCAGCGACGGGCGGGCTCTCTGGCGGAGGCTCCAGCGACGGGCGGGCTCTCTGGCGGAGGCTCCAGCGACGGGCGGGCTCTCTGGCGGAGGCTCCAGCGACGGGCGGGCTCTCTGGCGGAGGCTCCAGCGACGGGCGGGCTCTCTGGCGGAGGCTCCAGCGACGGGCGGGCTCTCTGGCGGAGGCTCCAGCGACGGGCGGGCTCTCTGGCGGAGGCTCCAGCGACGGGCGGGCTCTCTGGCGGAGGCTCCAGCGACGGGCGGGCTCTCTGGCGGAGGCTCCAGCGACGGGCGGGCTCTCTGGCGGAGGCTCCAGCGACGGGCGGGCTCTCTGGCGGAGGCTCCAGCGACGGGCGGGCTCTCTGGCGGAGGCTCCAGCGACGGGCGGGCTCTCTGGCGGAGGCTCCAGCGACGGGCGGGCTCTCTGGCGGAGGCTCCAGCGACGGGCGGGCTCTCTGGCGGAGGCTCCAGCGACGGGCGGGCTCTCTGGCGGAGGCTCCAGCGACGGGCGGGCTCTCTGGCGGAGGCTCCAGCGACGGGCGGGCTCTCTGGCGGAGGCTCCAGCGACGGGCGGGCTCTCTGGCGGAGGCTCCAGCGACGGGCGGGCTCTCTGGCGGAGGCTCCAGCGACGGGCGGGCTCTCTGGCGGAGGCTCCAGCGACGGGCGGGCTCTCTGGCGGAGGCTCCAGCGACGGGCGGGCTCTCTGGCGGAGGCTCCAGCGACGGGCGGGCTCTCTGGCGGAGGCTCCAGCGACGGGCGGGCTCTCTGGCGGAGGCTCCAGCGACGGGCGGGCTCTCTGGCGGAGGCTCCAGCGACGGGCGGGCTCTCTGGCGGAGGCTCCAGCGACGGGCGGGCTCTCTGGCGGAGGCTCCAGCGACGGGCGGGCTCTCTGGCGGAGGCTCCAGCGACGGGCGGGCTCTCTGGCGGAGGCTCCAGCGACGGGCGGGCTCTCTGGCGGAGGCTCCAGCGACGGGCGGGCTCTCTGGCGGAGGCTCCAGCGACGGGCGGGCTCTCTGGCGGAGGCTCCAGCGACGGGCGGGCTCTCTGGCGGAGGCTCCAGCGACGGGCGGGCTCTCTGGCGGAGGCTCCAGCGACGGGCGGGCTCTCTGGCGGAGGCTCCAGCGACGGGCGGGCTCTCTGGCGGAGGCTCCAGCGACGGGCGGGCTCTCTGGCGGAGGCTCCAGCGACGGGCGGGCTCTCTGGCGGAGGCTCCAGCGACGGGCGGGCTCTCTGGCGGAGGCTCCAGCGACGGGCGGGCTCTCTGGCGGAGGCTCCAGCGACGGGCGGGCTCTCTGGCGGAGGCTCCAGCGACGGGCGGGCTCTCTGGCGGAGGCTCCAGCGACGGGCGGGCTCTCTGGCGGAGGCTCCAGCGACGGGCGGGCTCTCTGGCGGAGGCTCCAGCGACGGGCGGGCTCTCTGGCGGAGGCTCCAGCGACGGGCGGGCTCTCTGGCGGAGGCTCCAGCGACGGGCGGGCTCTCTGGCGGAGGCTCCAGCGACGGGCGGGCTCTCTGGCGGAGGCTCCAGCGACGGGCGGGCTCTCTGGCGGAGGCTCCAGCGACGGGCGGGCTCTCTGGCGGAGGCTCCAGCGACGGGCGGGCTCTCTGGCGGAGGCTCCAGCGACGGGCGGGCTCTCTGGCGGAGGCTCCAGCGACGGGCGGGCTCTCTGGCGGAGGCTCCAGCGACGGGCGGGCTCTCTGGCGGAGGCTCCAGCGACGGGCGGGCTCTCTGGCGGAGGCTCCAGCGACGGGCGGGCTCTCTGGCGGAGGCTCCAGCGACGGGCGGGCTCTCTGGCGGAGGCTCCAGCGACGGGCGGGCTCTCTGGCGGAGGCTCCAGCGACGGGCGGGCTCTCTGGCGGAGGCTCCAGCGACGGGCGGGCTCTCTGGCGGAGGCTCCAGCGACGGGCGGGCTCTCTGGCGGAGGCTCCAGCGACGGGCGGGCTCTCTGGCGGAGGCTCCAGCGACGGGCGGGCTCTCTGGCGGAGGCTCCAGCGACGGGCGGGCTCTCTGGCGGAGGCTCCAGCGACGGGCGGGCTCTCTGGCGGAGGCTCCAGCGACGGGCGGGCTCTCTGGCGGAGGCTCCAGCGACGGGCGGGCTCTCTGGCGGAGGCTCCAGCGACGGGCGGGCTCTCTGGCGGAGGCTCCAGCGACGGGCGGGCTCTCTGGCGGAGGCTCCAGCGACGGGCGGGCTCTCTGGCGGAGGCTCCAGCGACGGGCGGGCTCTCTGGCGGAGGCTCCAGCGACGGGCGGGCTCTCTGGCGGAGGCTCCAGCGACGGGCGGGCTCTCTGGCGGAGGCTCCAGCGACGGGCGGGCTCTCTGGCGGAGGCTCCAGCGACGGGCGGGCTCTCTGGCGGAGGCTCCAGCGACGGGCGGGCTCTCTGGCGGAGGCTCCAGCGACGGGCGGGCTCTCTGGCGGAGGCTCCAGCGACGGGCGGGCTCTCTGGCGGAGGCTCCAGCGACGGGCGGGCTCTCTGGCGGAGGCTCCAGCGACGGGCGGGCTCTCTGGCGGAGGCTCCAGCGACGGGCGGGCTCTCTGGCGGAGGCTCCAGCGACGGGCGGGCTCTCTGGCGGAGGCTCCAGCGACGGGCGGGCTCTCTGGCGGAGGCTCCAGCGACGGGCGGGCTCTCTGGCGGAGGCTCCAGCGACGGGCGGTCTCTCTGGCGGAGGCTCCAGCGACGGGCGGTCTCTCTGGCGGAGGCTCCAGCGACGGGCGGTCTCTCTGGCGGAGGCTCCAGCGACGGGCGGTCTCTCTGGCGGAGGCTCCAGCGACGGGCGGTCTCTCTGGCGGAGGCTCCAGCGACGGGCGGTCTCTCTGGCGGAGGCTCCAGCGACGGGCGGTCTCTCTGGCGGAGGCTCCAGCGACGGGCGGTCTCTCTGGCGGAGGCTCCAGCGACGGGCGGTCTCTCTGGCGGAGGCTCCAGCGACGGGCGGTCTCTCTGGCGGAGGCTCCAGCGACGGGCGGTCTCTCTGGCGGAGGCTCCAGCGACGGGCGGTCTCTCTGGCGGAGGCTCCAGCGACGGGCGGTCTCTCTGGCGGAGGCTCCAGCGACGGGCGGTCTCTCTGGCGGAGGCTCCAGCGACGGGCGGTCTCTCTGGCGGAGGCTCCAGCGACGGGCGGTCTCTCTGGCGGAGGCTCCAGCGACGGGCGGTCTCTCTGGCGGAGGCTCCAGCGACGGGCGGTCTCTCTGGCGGAGGCTCCAGCGACGGGCGGTCTCTCTGGCGGAGGCTCCAGCGACGGGCGGTCTCTCTGGCGGAGGCTCCAGCGACGGGCGGTCTCTCTGGCGGAGGCTCCAGCGACGGGCGGTCTCTCTGGCGGAGGCTCCAGCGACGGGCGGTCTCTCTGGCGGAGGCTCCAGCGACGGGCGGTCTCTCTGGCGGAGGCTCCAGCGACGGGCGGTCTCTCTGGCGGAGGCTCCAGCGACGGGCGGTCTCTCTTACTGATTTTTGTGCACTTCAACTCCTCGGCAGTGTGACTTTTGTAGAGGTGGGTTATATTGTCTTTGTGTACTAATTAAGAACCCAATCAGTTGTTTGCTGCTGCCCCTCGTATAGCAGCCTTACTATATAAGATTTGCGCGGTTTGGCTGCTGCAGTAACAGTTGACTATGATAAACGGGAGAGAACAGAAGATGCTGATTGTCTTGTTGGCTGGAGTGCCTTCAATGTCATTATTTTGGGTTATGGTTCCTGATATACAGTTGTGCTGACAGCTTTCTGGGTCTGTATACAACCTGAGGATCGCCTGTCTGTTAGTCCATGAGGAAAACGGTAAAACTTGTTCTGATGTTTCTATTGCACGTTCGTATAGCATATCTCCTTGGTCTCAGTGCCCGCTGAGTGCCATCACAAGTGACCCACTACATTATGCCCCTATGTTTAGGGCTGATAAGTCGATTACCCAACATTTCCTTTTACAACGTGTTTGATTGGATTAATTGCCCGTGGGATCTTGGTTCTTTATTTAATGGGGTTTTCCAGGCAGCACCCGCTGTCAGTGCCAGGATACACTATGGTTGCAGCCGTGACCCCTGGGTGATGGTTGGTGGCAGTTTTTGCAGGCATAGCTCTCATTAAAATTAGTGGGAGTTGCACCTGCAATTACAAGCACCAACCACTACAACGGGGTCGGAGCAGCGGCTTCTGTTCCGACCTCGGTGTATCCCGACGTTGATAGTGGGCGCTGCCTGGAAAACTACCTTATGGTCAAGGATATATATGTTAAATGTGCTGTCAGCAGCGATGTGCGTGGATGTTTCTCCCTAGCTGCTTTATACAATGGCTTTATTTGGGCTGATTTTCCCCTAATGGTTGTGTAAGGGAGGTTTCACATCTGTGTTGAGGATTCCGTTCTAGGAGCAGGAAAGTGAAAAATCTCTGACAAGCGGCCCGGGCTCTGTCCAGAGGCGGGGCCAACAGCGCCGGACCAACCCCATTGAGTATATTGGTTTCTACCTGCTTTACGCCCAGCTTTTGGATGGTATGTATTAGTGGTCAGGGGTATAGTATGGTAAAATACATTTCTGGTGCCCAGTATGTATTAGTGGTCAGGCGTATAGTATGGTATAATACATTTCTGGTGCCCGGTGTGTAGTATTGATCAGGGGTATAGTAAGGTATAATACATTTCTGGTGTCCAGTGTGTATTAGTGGTCAGGGGTATAGTATAATATATTTCTGGTGCCCAGTGTGTAGTAGTGATCAGGGGTATAGTATGGTATAATACATTTCTGGGACCTGGTGTGTAGTATTGATCTGGGGTATAGTATGGTACAATGTATTTCTGGTGCCCACTGTGTAGTATTGATCAGGGGTATAGTATGGTACAATATATTTCTGGGGCCCGGTGTGTAGTATTGATCTGGGGTATAGTGTGGTATAATACATTTCTGGTGCCCAGTGTGTAGTATTGATCAGGTGTATAGTATAGTATAATACATTTCTGGGGCCCGGTGTGTATTAGTAGTCAGGGGTATAGTATGGTATAATACATTTCTGGTGCCCAGTGTGTAGTATTGATCTGGGGTATAGTATGGTATAATACATTTCTGGGGCTCGGTGTGTATTAGTGGTCAGGGGTATAGTATGGTATAATACATTTCTGGTGCCCGGTGTGTAGTATTGATCAGGGGTATAGTATGGTATAATATATTTCTGGGGCCTGGTGTGTAGTATTGATCAGGCGTATAGTATGGTATAATACATTTCTGGTGCCCGGTGTGTATTAGTGGTCAGGGGTATAGTATGGTATAATATATTTCTGGTGCCCGGTGTGTATTAGTGGTCAGGGGTATAGTATGGTATAATATATTTCTGGTGCCCAGTGTGTATTAGTGATCAGGGGTATAGTATGGTATAATATATTTCTGGTGCCCGGTGTGTATTAGTGGTCAGGGGTATAGTATGATGTAATACATTTCTGGTGCCCAGTGTGTATTAGTGATCAGGGGTATAGTATGGTATAATACATTTCTGGTGCCCGGTGTGTATTAGTGGTCAGGGGTATAGTCGTACAATATATTTATGGGGCTAGGTGTGTATTATTGGTCAGGCATATAGTATGGTATAATACATATCTGGGGCCCGATGTGTAGTATTGATCAGGCGTATAGTATGGTATAATACATTTCTTGGGCCCGGTGTGTAGTATTGATCAGACGTATAGTATGGTATAATACATTTCTGGGGCCCGGTGTGTAGTATTGATCTGGGGTATAGTATGGTACAATATATTTCTGGTGCCCAGTGTGTAGTATTGATCTGGGGTATAGTATGGTATAATACATTTCTGGTGCCCGGTGTGTAGTATTGATCAGGGGTATAGTATGGTATAATACATTTCTGGGGCCCAGTGTGTAGTATTGATCTGGGGTATAGTATGGTATAATACATTTCTGGGGCCTGGTGTGTAGTATTGATCTGGGGTATAGTATGGTATAATACATTTCTGGGGCCTGGTGTGTAGTATTGATCTGGGGTATAGTATGGTACAATATATTTCTGGTGCCCAGTGTGTAGTATTGATAAGGGGTATAGTATGGTACAATATATTTCTGGGGCCCGGTGTGTAGTATTGATCAGGGGTATAGTATGGTACAATATATTTCTGGTGCCCAGTGTGTAGTATTGATAAGGGGTATAGTATGGTACAATATATTTCTGGGGCCCGGTATGTATTAGTGGTCAGGGGTATAGTATGGTATAATACATCTCTGGTGCCCGGTGTGTAGTATTGATCTGGGGTATAGTATAGTATAATACATTTCTGGTGCCCAGTGTGTAGTATTGATCTGGGGTATAGTATGGTATAATACTTTTCTGGTACCCGGTGTGTAGTATTGATCAGGGGTATAGTATGGTATAATATATTTCTGGTGCCCGGTGTGTAGTATTGATCAGGCGTATAGTATGGTATAATACATTTCTGGTGCCCGGTGTGTATTAGTGGTCAGGGGTATAGTATGGTATAATACATTTCTGGTGCCCGGTGTGTAGTATTGATGAGGGGTATAGTATGGTATAATATATTTCTGGGGCCCAGTGTGTAGTATTGATCAGGGGTATAGTATGGTATAATATATTTCTGGTGCCCGGTGTTTATTGGTCAGGGGTATAGTATGGTATAATATATTTTCAGGGCTCGGTGTTTTGAGTTGCCACCCTCCCATAAATTTACAGACCGTCAGGAGTGCCCGGTAGAGAAAAACACTGTCTGTGATTTTGTGACTTTTTTTTCTTTTATGCAGTGCAAATAAGCCGTCTCTGGGCAGAAAAGGAAGGGGGTTGGAAAGAGGGTGAGCGTTTTAGAAGTGGAATCCCCTGTGCCGCCTGCAGTGTCCGCGGGCAGATCAGAAGGGGCACTAGTGGTGGGTCTTCTGGCCTCTCTTCGCTCCCAGGCGGCTCTTTATTACCTCTTCTGGGAGTTACAATAAAGACACATTTTGGAATATTTTGACCCATGAGTGACACAGCTGTGTCTCCGTGCCCCTTACATGCATGAACACGTCACTATATATGTATAATGCAGTGTGGATATATCCTACATGTAGTAGAGCGGAGTGTGTCATATGTATATCTGACACGTCTGCTACATGCAGGCTCTATACACACATGGCTCTACTGCATATGTACACATCATGAAGAACATTGTATTATCTGCTCAGACACTGGAGACCGGCACATCAGACATGGCTGCCAGATCCTGATTCCTCCCCATCACATGGCCATCACACAAGGTCCTGAGACTTGGGAGAAGAGTGAGGGGTCCTGCAGCTGCAGTGGAGGAGGGTCCCTGTGTATCAGGGCTGATTACTGCATTCAGTGTCTCAGGAGCTGCGCTCTTCTCTTGGTCTCAGTTTTAGAAGTTGGTTTGTTATGTTCGACGTTTCCAAACCCGACATAAACGTACTTATGTGGGCGATGTACAGCTTTTTCACATGAAGCTGCATTAAATTGTGGGTGTGGCCTCTAAAAAGTGGTGTGGTGTATGTCCTCAAAGATTTTGGACCATTCCTGACTCTTTTTTTATATAGCTGTCAAGAAAAAATTGAAAGGTAAGTTGGCAGCTCTGCTGTGTATATTATAATATATTTTGGAGGCGTAGTGTACATTTATTTTTGGGGCGCGATGCATGTTAGAATTTATTTCAGAGGAACCGTGTGCCTTATATTATACCACGCCCCTCAAATATATTATAATACACCCTGAGCCCCAGAAATGCACTCTGTGCCCCTAAAATATACTATACTGTTCCCCTGGAATATATTAATAGAGCTTCTGGGACAGTTTACATAACTTCATTATTTCAGAAGTGCAGTGTGCAATGCAATATATTTTGGGGGTACGGCGTTTTGGTTCTGGGGCACAGTGTAATGGAATATATTTTGGGGGTATGGCGTTTTGGTTCTGGAGCACAGTGTAGTGGAATATATTTTGGGGGTACGGCGTTTTGGTTCTGGGACACACTGAAATGCAATATTTTGGGGGTATGGCGTTTTGGTTCTGGGGCACAGTGTAATGAAATATAGTTTGGGGGTACGGCGTTTTTGGTTCTGGGGCACAGTGTAATGGAATATAGTTTAAGGGTACGGCGTTTTGGTTCTGGGGCACAGTGTAGTGGAATATATTTTGGTGGTACCGCGTTTTGGTTCCGGGGCAGTGTAGTGGCATATATTTTGGGGGTACGGCGTTTTCGTTCTGGGGCACAGTGCAGTGGAATATATTTTGGGGGTACGCCGTTTTGGTTCTTGGTCGCACTGTAGTGGAATATATTTTTGGGGTATGGCGTTTTGGTTCTGGGGCGCAGTGTAGTGGAATATATTTTGGTGGTACGGCATTTTGGTTCTGGGGCGCAGTGTAGTGGAATATATTTTGGGGGCACAGCGTTTTGGTTCTGGGGCACAGTGTAGTTGAATATAGCCTGACGACACAGTTTATAATAATTTCGAGGTGACGGTGTAGTACGTCTCCTGGGAGTCGCTCAGTGTCATTGTGTATTCTGTGTCTGACTGCATCACATCAGTTTGTGGAACTACAACTCTCAGCATGCCCTCGCTGTTCTATAGGTCCTACTGGGATCTGTAGTTCCACAGGTAAAGGCTTTGTGCTGCTGGGAGTATTTGGGGCCTCTTTGTATTGGTGGCACTACTAGGGAGGTATTTTCACTGCACTGTGGGGTCTGGTGCTGCAGGGGGCGTTGTGCGATTCGGGGTATCTAGGGTAATTTGGACACCGCAGGGTGGTATTTGGCCCTGTGTGATACTACTTGTTAGCTGGTGAAGCCAAAGTGGAAACCTCTTGAGGAGCCCTGATGTATTGCATCTACCCAGCAGATAACAGTAATATTATCTCACAGCGACCCGCTGCTCTTCTGCAATGCGGCTGGGGGCGATATTGTATGCGGGCTGGGAGTGATGTGCCCCCGGGGTCCCCCAGTCCGCCCCTCATTGGGGTACATTTCACACGGGGTGTAAATACTCCAAATGTTTTGTGCAGCATTTACTATACAAGCCCGATGGATGATATTGTAATAAATCTACATTGGGGGATTCATGAGTATATCTAAAGGAAAAACTATCTTCGTTGCCCCCGGCAACCAATCACAGCGCAGCTTTCATCTTGTATTCTGTGCTAGTAAAGTGATTGGTTGCCGGGGGCAACGGAGACAGTGTTTCTTCTAGGCAGTTTCATAAATCTGCCCCATAGTGTTGAAGAAATCCCTGGAGGATATGTAATATCCGTCATCTGATAACTGTTTGCTGCAGATCTCACGCTTTACAACAGAAGGGTGAAATCAGCGGCAAACGCCAAAGTTCAAGACAAAATCCACAACATGAAAGTCCGACTTAAATGACGGATTCTGTAAACTCTTTTTACATGAATTGATCGCTTACTATTTCAGGTGATCCTCTGGCTGGTGGTCCCTGGGGCCCGGGCGTTGTGGCAGGCACTGGCGCTCCCTCTGGCTGGTGGTCCCTGAGGCTTCGGTGGTGTTGTGGCCGGCAATGGCACTCCCTCTGGCTGGTGCTCCCTGAGGCTTTGGCGTTGTGGCCAGCAATGGCGCTCCCTCTGGCTGGCGGTCCCTGGTGCTCAGGCGTTGTGGCCAGCAATGGCGCTCCCTCTGGCTGGCGGTCTTTCTGACAGATCTTTGCTGTTGGATCTATTTCCTTGTATGCTTGAATGACTTGCTGGTGCCTCTTGTTTCTTCATCTGCTGGTGGCGCCATATCTAGTCCTCTTCTAGCTTCTCTGGCCGTTACCGCCAAAATCCAACCCAGTTAGGTTCACTTCTTGTCAATGTCCCCAGCAGTTGTCATCTAGCTTCAAGATGGCGTCTGAGTCACGAACTGTCATTATGTGCTATAAGCATTATGATGTCAGACTCTGCCCACTGTAGGCTCCGCCCACTTCAGCCCCCTTCACTCTAGGCTCCGCCTATTTCAGCACTGCGCTGTTCAGAGGCCTATCACTATTATGTCTTCCCCCACAAGCACTGAATAAAAGGGCCCACAACAGCCCCTTCCAATAGTAATAGAAGGGCCCATATCAGCCCCTTCCAATAGTAATAAAAGGGCCCATATCAGCCCCTTCCAATAGTAATAAAAGGGCCCATATCAGCCCCTTCCAATAGTAATAAAAGGGCCCATATCAGCCCCTTCCGATAGTAATGAAAGGGCCCATATCAGCCCCTTCCGATAGTAATAAAAGGGCCCATATCAGCCCCTTCCGATAGTAAGGAAAGGGCCCGCGTCGCCCCCTTCCGATGGTAATGAAAGGGCCCGCGTCGCCCCCTTCCGATGGTAATGAAAGGGGCCACCGTCGCCCCCTTCCGATGGTAATGAAAGGGGCCACCGTCGCCCCCTTCCGATGGTAATGAAAGGGGCCACCGTCGCCCCCTTCCGATGGTAATGAAAGGGGCCACCGTCGCCCCCTTCCGATGGTAATGAAAGGGGCCACCGTCGCCCCCTTCCGATGGTAGTGAAGGGGCCACCGTCGCCCCCTTCCGATGGTAGTGAAGGGGCCACCGTCGCCCCCTTCCGATGGTAGTGAAGGGGCCACCGTCGCCCCCTTCCGATGGTAGTGAAGGGGCCACCGTCGCCCCCTTCCGATGGTAGTGAAGGGGCCACCGTCGCCCCCTTCCGATGGTAGTGAAGGGGCCACCGTCGCCCCCTTCCGATGGTAGTGAAGGGGCCACCGTCGCCCCCTTCCGATGGTAGTGAAGGGGCCACCGTCGCCCCCTTCCGATGGTAGTGAAGGGGCCACCGTCGCCCCCTTCCGATGGTAGTGAAGGGGCCACCGTCGCCCCCTTCCGATGGTAGTGAAGGGGCCACCGTCGCCCCCTTCCGATGGTAGTGAAGGGGCCACCGTCGCCCCCTTCCGATGGTAGTGAAGGGGCCACCGTCGCCCCCTTCCGATGGTAGTGAAGGGGCCACCGTCGCCCCCTTCCGATGGTAGTGAAGGGGCCACCGTCGCCCCCTTCCGATGGTAGTGAAGGGGCCACCGTCGCCCCCTTCCGATGGTAGTGAAGGGGCCACCGTCGCCCCCTTCCGATGGTAGTGAAGGGGCCACCGTCGCCCCCTTCCGATGGTAGTGAAGGGGCCACCGTCGCCCCCTTCCGATGGTAGTGAAGGGGCCACCGTCGCCCCCTTCCGATGGTAGTGAAGGGGCCACCGTCGCCCCCTTCCGATGGTAGTGAAGGGGCCACCGTCGCCCCCTTCCGATGGTAGTGAAGGGGCCACCGTCGCCCCCTTCCGATGGTAGTGAAGGGGCCACCGTCGCCCCCTTCCGATGGTAGTGAAGGGGCCACCGTCGCCCCCTTCCGATGGTAGTGAAGGGGCCACCGTCGCCCCCTTCCGATGGTAGTGAAGGGGCCACCGTCGCCCCCTTCCGATGGTAGTGAAGGGGCCACCGTCGCCCCCTTCCGATGGTAGTGAAGGGGCCACCGTCGCCCCCTTCCGATGGTAGTGAAGGGGCCACCGTCGCCCCCTTCCGATGGTAGTGAAGGGGCCACAGTCGCCCCCTTCCGATGGTAGTGAAGGGGCCACAGTCGCCCCCTTCCGATGGTAGTGAAGGGGCCACCGTCGCCCCCTTCCGATGGTAGTGAAGGGGCCACCGTCGCCCCCTTCCGATGGTAGTGAAGGGGCCACCGTCGCCCCCTTCCGATGGTAGTAATCCGCAGACTCTCGGCAGTCCGGCCCTCACAGGGTCTTACCGTAGTTTCTGTATATGATCAGTGACCATCATTGGCTGAAGTCGTACAACACATGTTTATTTCCAAAAACTCAGATGTTTTACATGGGATTTTATTTTATTTTTTCTATTTCTTTTATTTTTTCTTGCTTTTCAGAACACAAAAATCCCCAGTTTGATCTCGGCCTCTGGGCTCCTTCAGACTGGTGATCGCTACTTTGCCACAGTAAAATCGCCTTTTTTTTTATTTTTTTCACTTTTGAGCGTCGGCGCTGCTCTTTCTGGCTAAAACATTGCTGCCTTTTGCGCGTTTTTCTCAATAGTACTTTTTAATGTTAAAAATGCATCGCACAAATCGCAAGTTTGTGCTATGCGATGCGATAAAAAGGAGGCTCCAGGGGAAAACATGGGAGATTTTAAAAAAAACGTAGAAAGATAGGGCACACTGCAATTTTTTATAAATTTTTTTTTTTTTTCTTCACGCAAAATCATGAGAGTTAAAACATCACAAATGTGAAAAAAAAAACATTTAAAAGCTTGGTTTTTATAATTCTGTGCTTGTATGCGCTCTCACATTGCGCGAGAGTTGCACAATTTTCTCAGAAGTGTGAAGGCACCCTTAGGCCAAGTTCACATTTGTGGCCAAAAATCCTTCCCGACATGCGGTCCTGTGTGGTTATCAGCTGATAGTTGATGGCCGCAGGATTTAGCAGGGAAAATACTATATTGTGCCGCCATTGAGGCTGTTTTTCAGGTAAACAGCAGTTTGGCCACAAAACCCCGCGGTTAATAATAATTTGGATTCCGCACTGAACAGCCGGTCTTGCAGGTTTTGGCTACGATGTGAATTTTTCTGGCTATGCGGCAAAATCCGACTTTCCAACGTAAATGTCATTGAGATGCGACAACCAGCATGCAGCTGCAGTTATCTGTGTAATATCCACAGATAGTGGATAGTGGAAAGTTAACCTCTGGCAGTTTTCCCTCCTCATTTAAACACTCCATCATATCCCCTCTGCTTAAAAAACCAACCCTGGACCCAACTGATGCTGCCAACTACCGACCCATCTCAAACCTCCCCTTCATCTCCAAATTACTAGAACGCCTGGTCTACTCCCGCCTTACATGCTTTCTCTCTGACAACTCGCTCCTCGACCCCCTCCAGTCTAGTTTCCGCTCTCTACACTCGACCGAAACTGCCCTTCCAAAAGTAACAAATGACCTGATGACTGCAAAGTCAAGAGGTGATTACTCCCTACTAATCCTCCTTGACCTGTCTGCTGCATTTGACACGGTCGACCATAATCTCCTTCTCACTATGTTCCACTCTATTGGTCTTAAAGGGGTTGTCTCACGAAATCAAGTGGGGTTATACACTTCTGTATGGCCATATTAATGCACTTTGTAATATACATCGTGCATTAAATATGAGCCATACAGAAGTTATCCACTTACCTGCTCCGTTGCTAGCGTCCCCGTCGCCATGGTTCCGTCTAATTTCGATGTCTTCTTGCTTTTTGAGACGCGCTTGCACAGATGGGTCTTCTCCCTTCGGCTCGGCTCGGCAGCATCGGCGTTTTGGCTCCGCCCCCTTGTACGCGTCATCGCGTAGCCCCACCCCATGACGTGTGTCGGTTCCAGCCTCCTGATCGGCTGGAATCGGCATGTGACGGGGGCGGAGCTACGCGATGACGCGTACAAGGGGGCGGAGCCAAATCGCTGATGCTGCTGAGACGAAGGGAGAAGACCCATCTGCGCAAGCGCGTCTAAAAAAGCAAGAAGACACCGAAATTAGATGGCACCATGGCGACGGGGACGCTAGCAACGGAGCAGGTAAGTGAATAACTTCTGTATGGCTCATATTTAATGCACGATGTATATTACAAAGTGCATTAATATGGCCATACAGAAGTGTATAACCCAACTTGATTTCGCGAGACAACCCGTTTAAGGATACTGCTCTCTCCTGTTTCTCTTCTTACCTCTCTGACCGCTCTTTCAGTGTTTCCTTTGCTGGTTCTATCTCTGCTCCACTTCCTCTCGCTGTTGGGGTACCCCAGGGCTCGGTCTTTGGTCCCCTTCTTTTCTCTATCTATACTGCCCCAATTGTATAAACCATCCACAAATTTGGCCTCCAATACCATCTCTACGCTGATGACACCCAACTATACACCTCCTCTCGGGAGATCTCTGGACCATTCCTCCAAAATATCACGACTGTCTGTCCGCTGTCTCTAACACTATGTCCTCCCTTTTTCTCAAACTAAACCTCTCTAAAACTGACCACCTTGTCTTTCCACCTTCTAACCGACCTCCCCTCAACATCTCCATTCCAGTGTCTGGCACCATCATATCCCCCAGACGGCATGCCCGATGCCTTGGGGTCACACTGGACAGTGAACTCTCCTTTGCCCCCCATATCCAATCTCTGGCCCAAACATGCCACATGCACCTCAGAAATATTGCTAAAATACGTCCGTTCCTAATCACGGACACGCTAAAGACGCTCGTGGTTGCCCTCATCCACTCCCGGCTTGACTACTGCAACTCGCTACTCATCAGCCTCCCCTGTACTAGACTCGCTCCGCTCCAATCCATACTAAATGCAGCAGCTAGACTCCTTTTTCTATCCAGTCGTTATTCAGACGCCTCTGCATTATGCCAGTCGCTGCATTGGCTGCCCATCCACTGCAGAACTAAATTTAAACTCCTCTACCTCACTCACAAAGCTCTGCATGGCGCTGCACCACCATACATCGCCTCCCTACTGTCAGTACACCACCCAGCCCGCTCACTCCGATTGGCTAACACACTCAGACTAAACACCCCTGTAATACGAACCTCACATGCTCGCCTCCAGGACTTCACCAGAGCAGCACCCATCCTCTGGAATGCTCTACCCCAAGGCATCCGGACAATTCCCATGCACGAAATTTCAGACGTGCCTTAAAAACGCACCTTTTCAGGGAAGCATACCAAATCTCCTGACCTAGTCCCTTGCCCCTCCCTATGGTGCTCCACCCTGTTTGCCTTCTGATAAATGATCTGTACATGAAATTTCCTATTGCCTGTGTTCCCCACCCCTGCACCTCCTGTACCACCCTCAACCCATTTGTGTCTAACCCAATGTATCTCACATTGTAATTGTTGCAATTGTTGTATTGTTTTGCATTTATCCATGCCTGAAAGCGCTGCGGAATAAGTTGGCGCTATACAAATAAAGATTATTATCCAGAAGGGCGAGATGGCGCTCCTGCTGTTCCTGCTACAGCCAAGTATGCAGAATGTATTTGTTTTCTGTGTTGATACACAATATGGTGTTATTGTAATCGCAGGTATATATATATTTGTATTACTTCTAGACAAACACCACAACATAGTTTAATAAGTAACATTTACCATAGGTGTGTTTTTATTTATTTTTTTGGGACCCCACACAGTAAATACATTTAGAGGTCATTTTTTACACTTTTACTAGCAAATTTCAAAAGCTGTTTTTTTTTTTTTTTTAAATTTTAATGACAAATTCAGTTCTGAGACGTATTTTAACCCTTTCCCGTCCCATGACGTAAGGGTACATCCTGGAGGCGGGGTATTTTCCGCAAAATGATGTACCCTTACATCATAGGGATAGCGCGAGATCATAGCAGATCTCGCGCTATCCCGCAGCGGGAGCCAGCTGTCACTAGTAGCCGGCGTCCCGCTACGACAGGGAAAGGGTTCACAAAGGGAGCGCGCTCCCTCTGTGACTCCAGCCGACTCTCGCGGTAACATCGCGAGAGACCGGCAGGTTGCTATGGCAACAGGACGCCAGTTACCGGCGTCCTGTATTGTCATAGCCTGTGATCGCTATAGTAAGCGATAAGGCATGGCAGGAGAGAAGTTCTGCCATGCCTTTTTGTAGCAATCTGCAGTCCTGCTGTGTAAGTCCCTCAGAGGGACACAGATTGTGTAAAAAGAAGAGGAAAAACAAGTACAAAAAATAAAAATGTAAAAAAAAAATGTTAAACCCTTTTTTTTATGCTTTTTCTCATATTAGCATAAAAAAAATCCCACATATTTGGTATTGACTGTCCGTAACGACGCGTACAATAAATTAAACATGCTTTTCATCCTGTGCGGCAAAAAGCGTTAAAAAAAATGCTAAACTGAGGGAAAAATGCTAATTTTTAGCATTTTGTCTCCCAAAAACCACAAAAGTGATGAACGTGTACCCTAAAATGGTACCAATAAAAACTACAGATCGTCTTGCAAAAAATAAGCCCTCACAGAGCTCCGTCCATGGAAAAATAAGTTAATAAGTTATAGGACTTTGAATGCAGTGAGTTTAGAAAAAAAATTATTTCCAAAAAAGGGTTTTTATTGTGGAAAAGTAGAAAAATCTAAAAAAATATAACAATTTTGGTATCGTTGTAACCGTACCGACCCGCAGAAAAAAATGTAGTGTCATTTATGCTGCATAATTAACGCTTAAAAAAAAATAAAAAATCTATGCCAGAATTGATGCGTTTTCTCTCCCTACGATCATTAAAAAAAATACTAAAAGTTTTACGATCTAGTCTGTGCACCCAAAAATGGTACCAATAAAAACTACAGTTTGCCACGCAAAAAACAAGTTCCTGCTCCTGGCTCTTCCATCCTCCCCCCCCCCCTGCAGATGAGGACGACGTATATCGGCTCAGCGTGAAAACCGAGCCGATATACGTTCGTGTGAATGCAGCCCACGGGGTTAAGGGCCTATATATCAGAAACCCACATGACGCACCCAAGCTTTAAAACTGCACCCGTCAAAGGATTCAAAATGGTATTTTGGAAGGTTATTGACCCTTTAGATCAGTGGTTCTTAACCTTGCTGCAGGTGCTGTACCCAGAAAGTTTCAGATATGTTTTCACTGAACCTTTGAAAAAAAAATCATTTTATTTTTCCAATTACAAATTCAAAACCCCGGTATATTGGGGTAACCAGATTTTTCCAGGGTCAAAGCGGGACAGAGGGGTGTGGTCAGGGGGTGGGGCTTATCAATGTATGATTTTATTTCTGTCATAAAGACTGGGAGCAAATTCTGCAGACTTTCTGCTTCCAAAAAAACTGTCCCATTAACCCTTTCCAATCCAATTTTAGATTCAGGGTTTCCTAAAAGGCTTTCTCTTTCTGCAGTTATACAACAGTGCCATCTGCTGGCTAAAGCCAGTGTGTGCGCGCCAGAGAGGCTCCGGCAGCAGAGTGGCTGGCCATAGACAGTAAGCATATCCTGATGGCTGTCTTCTGACATTGGAGCTGTTCATGCTTCAATCAGAATATAGGAAGACATCAGACAGTGGATTGGAAAGGGTTACAATCCGTATCATTGGTGCAAACTGGCTAACTTCCCAGCAGTCTGTAGTGGTTCCACCTGACGAGTATCCCCTCACCAGCGGCACCGCACCTGACCAGGCCGGACGGTCACTATGATAATTACCGATTATAGTGGTTTTTGTGCTCCCCAACTCCTCGGCAGTGTGACTCTTGTAGAGGTGGGTTATATTGTCTTTGTGTACTAATTAAGAACCCAATTAGCGGTTTGCTGCTGCCCCTCGTATAGCAGCCTTACTATATAAGATTTGCGCGGTTTGGCTGCTGCAGTAACAATTGACTATGATAAACGGGAGAGAACAGAAGATGCTGATTGTCTTGTTGGCTGGAGTGCCTTCAATGCCATTATTTTAGGTTATGGTTCCTGATATATATATACAGTTGTGCTGACAGCTTTCTGGGTCTGTATACAACCTGAGGATCGCATGTCTGTTAGTCCATGAGGAAAACGGTAAAACTTGTTCTGATGTTTCTATTGCACGTTCGTATAGCATATCTCCTTGGTCTCAGTGCCCGCTGAGTGCCATCACAAGTGACCCACTACATTATGCCCTTATGTTAAGGGCTGATAAGTCGATTACCCAACATCTTCATTTAGAACGTTTTTGATTGGATTAATTGCCCCGTGGGGTCGTGAATCTTTATTTAATGGGGTTTTCCAGGCAGCACCCACCGTCAGTGCCAGGATACACTATGGTTGCAGCCGTGATCCCTTGGTGGTGGTTGGTGCCAGTATTTGCAGGCATAGCTGTCATTAAAATTAGTGGGAGTTGCGCCTGCAATTACAAGCACCAACCACTACAAAGGGGTCGGAGCAGCGGCTTCTGTTCCGACACCGGTGTATGCTGACGTTGATAGTGGGCTCTTCCTGGAAAACCACCTTATAGTCAAGCATATAGGAGCTCTTCACTCCTGTGATACATGTGCTGTCAGCAGCGATGTGCGTGGATGTTTCTCCCTAGCTGCTATATACAATGGCTTTATTTTGGCTGATTTTCCCCTAATGGTTGTGTAAGGGAGGTTTCACATCTGTGTTGAGCATTCCATTCTAGGAGCAGGAAAGTGAAAAATCTCTGACAAGCGGCCCGGGCTCTGTCCAGAGGCGGGGCCAACAGCGCCGGACCGACCCATATGAGTATATTGGGTTCTACCTGCTTTCCGCCCAGCTTTTGGATGGTATGGTCGGGCGTATAGTATGGTATAATACATTTCTGGTGCCCAGTGTGTAGTATTGATCTGGGGTATAGTATGGTATAATATATTTCTGGTGCCCAGTGTGTAGTATTGATCAGGGGTCTAGTATGGTATAATATATTTCTGGTGCCCAGTGTGTAGTATTGATCTGGGGTATAGTATGGTATAATACATTTCTGGGGCCCAGTGTGTAGTATTGGTCAGGCGTATAGTATGGTATAATATATTTCTGGGGCCCGGTGTGTATTAGTGGTCAGGGGTATAGTATGGTATAATACATTTCTGGTGCCCAGTGTGTATTAGTGATCAGGAGTATAGTATGGTATAATACATTTCTGGTGCCCGGTGTGTAGTATTGATCAGGGGTATAGTATGGTACAATATATTTCTGGTGCCCAGTGTGTAGTATTGATCTGGGGTATAGTATGGTATAATACATTTCTGGGGCCCGGTGTGTAGTATTTATCAGACGTATAGTATGGTATAATACATTTCTGGTGCCCGGTGTGTAGTATTGATCAGGCGTATAGTATGGTATAATACATTTCTGGTGCCCGGTGTGTAGTATTTATCAGACGTATAGTATGGTATAATACATTTCTGGTGCCCAGTGTGTAGTATTGATCTGGGGTATAGTATGGTATAATACATTTCTGGTGCCCAGTGTGTAGTATTGATCAGGGGTATAGTATGGTATAATATATTTCTGGTGCCCGGTGTGTATTAGTGATCAGGGGTATAGTAGTACAATATATTTCTGGGGCCCGGTGTGTATTAGTGGTCAGGGGTATAGTATGGTAAAATACATTTCTGGTGCCCAGTGTGTAGTATTGATCAGGGGTATAGTATGGTATAATACATTTCTGGGGCCCGGTGTGTATTAGTGGTCAGGGGTATAGTATGGTATAATACATTTCTGGTGCCCGGTGTGTATTAGTGATCAGGGGTATAGTAGTACAATACATTTCTGGTGCCCGGTGTGTATTAGTGGTCAGGGGTATAGTATGGTACAATATATTTCTGGTGCCCAGTGTGTAGTATTGATCTGGGGTATAGTGTGGTATAATACATTTCTGGGGCTCGGTGTGTAGTATTGATCAGGGGTATAGTAGTACAATATATTTCTGGTGACCGGTGTTTATTGGTCAGGGGTATAGTATGGTATAATACATTTCTGGGGCCCGGTGTGTAGTATTGATCAGGGGTATAGTATGGTATAATATATTTCTGGTGCCCCGTGTGTAGTATTGATCAGGCGTATAGTATGGTATAATATATTTCTGGTGCCCAGTGTATAGTATTGATCTGGGGTATAGTATGGTATAATATATTTTCGGGGCACAGTGTTTCGGGTTGCCACCCTTCCATAAATTTACAGACCGTCAGTAGTGCCCGGTAGAGAAAAACACTGTCTGTGATTTTGTGACTTTTTTTTTCTTTTATGCAGGGCAAATAAGCCGTCTCTGGGCAGAAAAGGAAGGGGGTTGGAAAGAGGGTGAGCGTTTTAGAAGTGGAATCCCCTGTGCCGCCTGCAGGGTCAGCGGGCAGATCAGAAGGGGCACTAGTGGTGGGTATTCTGGCCTCTCTTCGCTCCCAGGCGGCTCTTTATTGCCACTTCTGGGAGTTACAATAAAGACACATTTTGGAATATTTTGACCCATGAGTGACACAGCTGTGTCTCCGTGCCCCTTACATGCATGAACACGTCACTATATATGTATAATGCAGTGTGGATATGTCCTACATGTAGTAGAGCGGAGTGTGTCATATGTATATCTGACACGCCTGCTACATGCAGGCTCTATACACACATGGCTCTACTGCATATGTACACATCATGAAGAACATTGTATTATCTGCTCAGACACTGGAGACCGGCACATCAGACATGGCTGCCAGATCCTGATTCCTCCCCATCACATGGCCATCACACAAGGTCCTGAGACTTGGGAGAAGAGTGAGGGGTCCTGCAGCTGCAGTGGAGGAGGGTCCCTGTGTATCAGGGCTGATTACTGCATTCAGTGTCTCAGGAGCTGCGCTCTTCTCTTGGTCTCAGTTTTAGAAGTTGGTTTGTTATGTTCGACGTTTCCAAACCCGACAAACGTACTTATGTGGGCGATGTACAGCTTTTTCACATGAAGCAGCATTAAATTGTGGGTGTGGCCTCTAAAAAAGTGGTGTGGTGTATGTCCTCAAAGATTTTGGACCATTCCTGACTTTTTTTTTATACAGTTGTCAAGAAAAAATTGAAAGGTAAGTTGGCAGCTCTGCTGTGTATATTAGAATATATTTTGGAGGCGTAGTGTACATTTATTTTTGGGGCACGATGCATGTTAGAATTTATTTCAGAGGCACCGTGTGCATTATATTATACCGCGCCCCTCAAATATATTATAATACACCCTGAGCCCCAGAAATGTACTCTGTGCCCATAAAATATACTATACTGTTCCCCTGGAATATATTAATAGAGCTTCTGGGACAGTTTACATAACTTCATTATTTCAGAAGTGCAGTGTGCAATGCAATATATTTGGGGGTACGGCGTTTTGGTTCTGGGGCACAGTGTAGTGGCATATATTTTGGGGGTACGGCGTTTTGGTTCTGGGGCGCAGTGTAGTGGAATATATTTTGGGGGTAGGGCGTTTTGGTTCTGGGGCACAGTGTAGTGGCATATATTTTGGGGGTACGGCATTTTGGTTCTGGGGCGCAGTGTAGTGGCATATATTTTGGGGGTAGGGCGTTTTGGTTCTGGGGCGCACTGTAGTGGCATATATTTTGGGGGTACGGCGTTTTGGGGCGCACTGTAGTGGCATATATTTTGGGGGTAGGGCGTTTTGGTTCTCGGGCGCAGTGTAGTGGCATATATTTTGGGGTACGGCGTTTTGGTTCCAGGGCACAGTGTAATGGCATATATTTTGGGGGTACTGCGTTTTGGTTCTGGGGCACAGTGCAGTGGAATATATTTTGGGGGTACTGCGTTTTGGTTCTGGGGCACAGTGCAGTGGAATATATTTTGGGGGTACGGCGTTTTGGTTCTGGGGCACAGTGCAGTGGAATATATTTTGGGGTTACGCCGTTTTGGTTCTGGGGCACAGTGTAATGGAATATATTTTGGGGGTACGGCGTTTTGGTTCTGGGGCACAGTGCAGTGGCATATATTTTGGGGGTACTGCGTTTTGGTTCTGGGGCACAGTGCAGTGGAATATAGCCTGGCGACAGTTTATAATAATTTCGAGGTGACGGTGTAGGACGTCACCTGGGAGTCGCTCAGTGTCATTGTGTATGCTGTGTCTGACTGCATCACATCAGTTTGTGGAACTACAACTCTCAGCATGCCCTCACTGTTCTATAGGTCCTACTGGGATCTGTAGTTCCACAGGTAAAGGCTTTGTGCTGCTGGGAGTATTTGGGGCCTCTTGGTATTGGTGGCACTACTAGGGAGGTATTTTCACTGCACTGTGGGGTCTGGTGCTACAGGGGGCGTTGTGCGATGCGGGGTATCTAGGGTAATTTGGACACCGCAGGGTGGTATTTGGCCCTGTGTGATACTACTTGTTAGCTGGTGAAGCCAGAGTGGAAACCTCTTGAGGAGCCCTGATGTATTGCATCTACCCAGCAGATAACAGTAATATTTACCATCCTCGCTGGGGCGACTCTGCATCTCCAACATGAAGCACGTATCTCACAGCGACCCGCTGCTCTTCTGCAATGTGGCTGGGGGCGATATTGTATGCGGGCTGGGAGTGATGTGCCCCCGGGGTCTCCCAGTCCGCCCCTCATTAGGGTACATTTCACACGGGGTGTAAATACTCCAAATGTTTTGTGCAGCATTTACTATACAAGCCCGGTGGATGATATTGTAATAAATCTACATCGGGGGATTCATGAGTATATCTAAAGGGAAAACTATCTCCGTTGCCCCCGGCAACCAATCACAGCGCAGCTTTCATCTTGTATTCTGTGCTAGTAAAGTGATTGGTTGCCGGGGGCAACGGAGACAGTGTTTCTTCTAGGCAGTTTCATAAATCTGCCCCATAGTGTTGAAGAAATCCCTGCAGGATATGTAATATCCGTCATCTGATAACTGTTTGCTGCAGATCTCACGTTTTACAACAGAAGGGTGAAATCAGCGGCAAACGCCAAAGTTCAAGAGAAAATCCACAACATGAAAGTCCGACTTAAATGACGGATTCTGTAAACTCTTGTTACATGAATTGATCTCTTACTATTTCAGGTGATCCTCTGGCTGGTGGTCCCTGCGGCTCAGGCGTTGTGGCCAGCAATGGCGCTCCCTCTGGCTGGTGGTCCCTGGGGCTCGGGCGTTGTGGCCGGCAATGGCGCTCCCTCTGGCTGGTGGTCCCTGGGGCTTTGGCGTTGTGGCCAGCAATGGCGCTCCCTCTAGCTGGTCGTCCCTGGGGCTCAGGCGTTGTGGCCAGCAATGGCGCTCCCTCTGGCTGGCGATCTTTCTGACAGATCTTTGCTGTTGGATCTATTTCCTTGTATGCTTGAAGGACTTGCTGGCGCCTCTTGTTTCTTCATCTGCCGGTGGCGCCATATCTAGTCCTCTTCTAGCTTCTCTGGCCGTTACCGCCAAAATCCAACCCAGTTAGGTTCACTTCTTGTCAATGTCCCCAGCAGTTGTCATCTAGCTTCAAGATGGCGTCTGAGTCACCAACTGTCATTATGTCCTATAAGCATTATGATGTCAGGCTCCTCCCACTGTAGGCTCCGCCCACCCCAGGCTCCACCCACTTCAGCCCTGCGCTGTTCAGAGGCCTATCACTATTATGTCTTGCCCCACAAGCACTGAATAAAAGGGCCCATATCAGCCCCCTTCCGATAGTAATGAAAGGGCCCATATCAGCCCCCTTCCGATAGTAATGAAAGGGCCCGTATCAGCCCCCTTCCGATAGTAATGAAAGGGCCCACGTCGCCCCCTTCCGATAGTAATGAAAGGGCCCGTATCAGCCCCTTCCTACAGTAGTAATCTGCAGACTCTCGGCAGTCCGGCCCTCACAGGCTCTTGCCGTAGTTTCTGTATATGATCAGTGACCATCATCGGCTGAAGTCATACAACACAGTTTGATTTTGGCCTCTGGGCTCCTTCAGACTGGTGCTCACTATTTTGCCACAGTAAATTCGCCTTTTTTTTCTGCAACTTTTGAGCGCCTGCACTGCTCTTTCTAGATA
Source organism: Eleutherodactylus coqui (assembly GCF_035609145.1). NCBI lineage: Eukaryota > Metazoa > Chordata > Amphibia > Anura > Eleutherodactylidae > Eleutherodactylus > Eleutherodactylus coqui. The sequence continues at coordinate 38,063,386 of NC_089845.1, forward strand.
AAACATTGCTGCCTTTTGCGCGTTTTTCTCAATAGTACTTTTTAATGTTAAAAATGCAGCGCACAAATCGCAAGTCTGTGCTATGTGATGTGATAAAAAGGAGGCTCCAGGGGAAACATGGGAGATTTTAAAAATCGTAGAACGATGGGGCACACTGCGATTTTTTTTTTTCTTAATTTTTCTTCACGCAAAATCGTATGAGTGAAAACATCACAAATGTGGAAAAAAAATTAAAATCTTGGGTTTTATAGTTCTGTGCTTTTATGCGCTCTCACATTGCGCGAGAGTTGCACGATTTTTCACAAGTGTGAAGGCACCCTTAGGCCAAGTTCACATTTGTGGCCAAAAATCCTCCCCGACATGCGGTCCTGTGTGGTTATCAGCTGATAGTGATCCCACACAGTAAATACATTTAGAAGTCATTTTTTTAGCATGCCGTAAAATGTATAATGAAACGGCAAATGACTGGGAGGGAGATAGGAGTTAGAGGGTTAATAGTGAGAACAGATTTAGGGGGTGGAGTCAAGACAGGAAGTGGAGGGGGGAGGAAGCAGAGGAAGAAGCAGGTCAGAAGAGGCAGCACATCCGCGGAGACGGACGGAGCGGGACAAGACGCCAGAAAGACTGAGAGAAAGAAAAATCCGAAAGTAAAGTTAGCAAAGAGAAAAGGCAGAAGAGAGAAGTCCAGGAGAAAAGCGGAGCCAGCAGAACTAAGAAGGAAAGAGCAGCAGGCAGCATAGAGGGAGAGAGCAGGGGGAAGAGGTTACAGGAGCAGGTAGAGGGGGGCCGTCAGAGGGGGGAAGGAAGCCTTTTAGCCCAGAGCGCAGCAGAGCCTGCAGCATCAGCAGCATGGGGTGCAGCATAGAGGGTAGCATAAGGCCTCATGTCCACGGGGAAAATCAGATCCGCTGCAGATTCTCCATAGAGAATCTGCAGCGGGTCCCTCCTGCCCCGCGGACATGAGCGCTGAAAAAAGGAATTTAAAAGCATTTACCCATCCGCAGCAGGCGGGGAAAGCCTTCTCTTCCTCACGGCCGGATCTTCTTTTTCGGCCGGCGGATGAATTCGTCACGCCGGCGGCACGTCGCCGACGTGCCGCGCGCATGCGCCGGGCACATCCGTCGAGCCAAAGCAAGAAAGATCCGGCCGTGAGGAAAAGAAGACCTTCCCCGTCCGCTCCGGTTGAGTAATTCTTTTAAATTCCTATTTTAGGTCTCGACGGAGAGAAGATGGAGCCGCGGCGAAGGGAAGAACCCGAGCGGGTGAGTAAATTCCGTATTTTGTCTCCCGCGGATCTGGACGGCTTCCATAGGCTTCAATAGAAGCCTGCGGGAGCCGTCCCCGCGGGAGACCCGCACGAAAATGGAGCATGGTCCAGATTTTTTCATGCTCCATTTTTTTTTTTTTAAATCCCTTTTATTGACCATCCGCGGGTATTTATCTACCCCGCGGGTGGTCAGTGCATCCCTAAGGGGTGCGGATCCGCGGGCAGGAAAAGAGTTAAAATCCGCTGCGGATTTTAATTCTTATTTTGCCCGTGGACATGAGCCCTAAGAGACAGGGAAAGCTTAATAGAAGAAACTGGGGCATCTAGTATCCAGAGGCTGGCAGGCAGCGCGTGCCCACGCCAGCTACCGCCTGCGGGATCCAGCACTCAGCGCAGTTGCTTTATTAATCCCCGTTACCTCGGCGCCCTAGCCGGGCACGAGCGCACGCAGTCCCAAACGTCAGGTCAACGTCACGCCAGCAGACAAGGTCAGGGCGCTAGGCGCAGGCAGCGCGAGAGAGCCAGGCTCAAGCAGCGTGGTAGCAGACAGCCTACAGGTCTAGAGCAGGAGTGGGCAGGGTACAGCAGCAGCGTTAGGGAGCGCGTGTCAGCTAGAGGCGGCAGGAGCAGCAGTCCGGAGGAGTCACAGCAGTCGGTAAGCCACCACATAAGGTCGGCTCCGCAACTGTCACGCCACGATAGGGATATAATACGCCGCAGGAGGCACATTTATTCGCAGGAGGGGTCAGATCGGGACTACCCTGGAACGTCGCAAGCAGGAAGGGCGCAAGAGGCTCCGCGCGAGGTCAGACGGCAGCCTTCGACCGGACAAGATATGCGACGACGCAAAGGAATCACAGCGAGGACCACGCCCTTGGCATCGCCGGAGGTCGGTCGAGCTGGTGAGTCGGTTTTTGTGGATGCTTGGAAAAATGTTATGGATCCCGCTAAGGCGGTTGACACGGGAGATTTGGTCACAGTCTTGAAATCGCTGTTGAACAAAGTTGATCCCAAAGAAGGGCTTTCAGTGTCCTGCTTTCCAGGGGGTTCAGTCCCGCCTGCGAGTAATTGTGGTATTGGTTCAACAGAGAATGCGGGAAGTGATCCGGCAGAAGGCTTAAAATATGCCGATTCGCCTTTCTGTGGTGTTGCCCCTTTAGGGGTAGGTTTGTCAGAGGATCTGGTGGATAAAAAAAAAAAAATAAATAAAAAAATTGCATACCGCCCAATATTTTTTACGGTATACGTCTGAGCAGAGTAGCGCAGTTGGCCACATTATTCTATCTAACAGACTTGTCCGTAGCTGCCCAGTTTGATACCGCTCCCATTGAATTTATCTGCTTCCAACGCTGATCTTGAGCAGGTGACCCCTGCCAAATCAATTATTGATTACCTTTTCTGAGGATAGGTAATCAATACTAAAAGTCCCGGAAGGCACCTGCTTCTAGTGATCTTTAACATATGGGCTGATATAATGTAAACCTCTGCGCCTTTCAGACTCCTTCCCTTCCTTCAAGTAGTTACATAAAACTATTTGAATGGAAATAGGTTTTGGGCCGGCTGCACACGGGCAGGTTGGATTCCACATGCGGAGGCCCGTAGCAGAATCCGCCCCTCCCCGGCCGGTGTTCGCGCATGCCTTTATTTTCTTGTTCTTTTCTGTACTGTGGATGGTCCGCACGGCTCGCCGTCGGCCATGCGCAGTACAGATTTCCATGCGGAATTCACAGGAAAATGGAGTGTGCTGCTTTTTTTTTTTTTTTTTTTTCCATCCGTGAGCAGAAAATGCAGTTGGTTTCCGCTCTTGTGCAATCACTTTTGTATAGCCTACTATGGGCGGTATTTGCTACGGAATGCGGAGGCGGGCGCCCACTCCACATTTGGTAATTCAAATCCGCTCGTGTCCAGATTTCCTTTTTATTGTACAAAGTTTAGTAAATGAGGAATGTTTGCAAACCTAAATTTATTGTTTCTAACAACGATCATTTATTTTAGAATTTCGGAGCGGAAAAAAGAGACCTCACAAGGAGTGTGACGATCCTCCCACCGTGCGTTCCTCGTCTTCTTCCTACACGAATGTCATGGAATCCCACCAGCACAGCTCATCTGGAGGGTCTTCACGTTCCTCTTCCATTGCAGCCACTTACACAAATGTTAACAATCCCAAAGAAAGATCCTATGTTCCCGAGATGTTTGGGGGAGAGATCCGTACGGTAACGGATACGCCTCATATCTCGCAGAATAGTTTAAAGGACAAGACTTCAAAAATTCAGGAAAAGGACTCGCTAAAAGGCACTTGTACAGCAGAAACTTCTGAAGTAGGTGCTGTGGAAAATCCTGCCAATCCTGGACCATCGTCCTCGGATGGCAACTGCTTCTCTGAAGCTCGTTCAGAGAGGCCTTCATCCAGCCATGCACAAGGAAAAACCTCTAAAACCCTAAGTCCGGACATACTTCATCTCCTGAAAGGGAAAGATGCAAATACTGTGACAAATATCCTGCGGACACTTTCTCCCTTTTATCCTGCTCTTCAAGGTAAGTGTAAGAAACACAACCCACACTGCACGGCATCAGATGAAACCCAGGGAACCAACCAGATGGCAGTAGATTTGTATATAGTTGTGCCAATCAGATGGCAGTAGATGTGTATATAGCGCCCACCTCGTGGCCGTGTAATATGTAGGCACATCTCTAGAGTGTATAAAAGTGGTTGGCTGCATTTCTCGTCACCACTGGTATATGCAAAGAGAAAGTTCTATAAAATGGCGCAGTCCTTGGTACAGGATGCTTCTACACTAGCCGATAGTTAGCCAAGTGATGGCACAAAAGGCAGTACTATTAGTGATTGACATCCCTGTAAATACAGTCCTTCACAGATAGCTGTCAATCACTGATAGGACTGGCCATCGGACTATGCTGGGACCAGTGGATGTGTGAGGCCACACAAGGGGTCCGAGCTCAGGACGTCACCGACAGACCATCATTGGAGAAGAGCATCTGATTGTCCGACAAGCACAAGCAGCTCCAAATGTTTCATTGTCCAAAGAGACGAGCTAACGGCGGCACAGCTGAGTACTAGAGTCTCCCTGTCCCCCATATCCAATCTTGTATCCAAGCTAGAGGCAGTACAACAGGGTACTAGAGCCTCCATGTCATCCAGTATCACATCTCGTATCCAAGGTACAGATGGTACAGCAGGGTACTAGAGCCTCAATGCCCGCCTATATTACATCTTGTATCCAAGCTAGAGGCGGGATAACATGGTACTAGAGCCTCCATGCCCATCTGTATCACATCTTGTATCCAAGCTAGAGGTGGGCCAACAGGGTACTAGAGCCTCCATGCCCATCTGTATCACATCTTGTATCCAAGCTAGAGGCAATACAATAGGGTACTAGAGCCTCCATGCCCCCATATCCCATCTTCTATCTAAGCTACAGGCTGTACAGCAGGATACTAGAGCCTCCATGCCCTCCGTATCACATCTTGTATCCAAGCTAGAGGCGGGATAACAGGGTACTAGAGCCTCCATGCCCATCTGTTTCACATCTTGTATCCAAGCTAGAGGTGGTACAACAGGGTACTAGAGCCTCCGTGCCCACCTGTATAACATCTTGTATCCAAGCTAGAAGTGGTACAGCAGGGTACTAGAGCCTCCCTACAAGGGGTCAGTTCTCCACACTAAATGATCCTTTTGGTCAGATATTGTAATCACTTACATCAGCGTTAAAATCCCAAAGAGAAAATTTGATTAGATTCCGACAACTTCTCCCGGGTGCCTGAGCGTATATTATTAATACAGTATACTTGTGGTGTTTTTGTTTCTTTTTTTGTCAGTTTTTTTTTCTCTTATTACAGAAGTAAACCTTGAGATTCTTGCCCAGGTCCTTGTTAACACTGGAGCGCTCGACTAAGGTTCCACAATATCAACTAATGAAATGTTGCATAAAAGATCTAGTTCTAGTTCCCATTTCTTCATCTTGAGTTACCAAGTGTAGCTGGCAATGTTCGGTCTGTTTGGTTTCCTATTCAGTGGATTGCTTTCATTATAATGAAGTTTTCCAAATTCAGTTTCCTAATAAACGCTCTTGAAAACCCAACTTGGAGAATTGTGTTTTGTTTGCAGTTATTCACAATGTATGTTCAGTTGCTGCTATAGTGTTATATCTAGTCTGTACAATCTGAAGCAATTAGTGTATAGACTATTGTGTCAGGATATTTGATTGCTGGTCTGATTGTATCCTAAACTAACACCTAGTGCAGAATAAAGGTGGAACAACCTCTTCTGATGCTTCAAGGTGGGTGTTTTAGAATGTGCCCTACCACCCTCGGTCCCTAAAATTACCTGCAAAAGTTGTAAGTAAAGGCCCGTTTACACGCAAAGACAGTCTTTGAAAGATTGATAGTTTTAGTGATCATTTTGCATAAAGTGCTAATGGACACTTTGTGTAAAAGGGCCTATAGGAGCGGTTTGCAGATTCCAGCTTGTGCTTGGTTCTCGCATGGGCTGTCAGCAGAATACAATGTAATCTCCGACTCATGCAGAATGCAGTGTGCTGTCCCTGTTATCTCTCTTCGGCTGAACGATGGATTTTAAGCTCTCATTAAAATCCTCGTTTAACTGAAGAGTGAACGATGGCAGCATTTACACTGAACGATTAACACCCATATGCCATAGTTTGAAGGACTTTTGAGTGATAATTGTTGCGTGTAAATGGGCTTAATATGTATTGTAGGATGAAAAAAGACATCAGTCCATTCAACTCAGCCTTTTGTCAAACACTCAACAAGAAATTTACCAGGTGGTATTAGCTGCATAAAGTGGAATATTGGCTAAACAAAGCTCATTCTAGGCGAGTTCCACAGATTCGGTCTAGGACTAGAAACTTTTCAGGTGGTATTTAGCCAAAATGAAATAGAATTCCTGCTGAACCAACCGGATTCTGGATGAAGGTTCAAGAGTTGTTAGATTCTGTCTATGACTAAACGCGTTTCACCAAGCCGGTACTTGGGTCCTCAGGAGCCCAATAAACTTTGAAAATGAGGTAGATTGTCACTCCGTAAATGTCTCATTCATTCACAACAGTTACTGTGGGTATGCACACCATTCGGGCACCTTCACCCTGGTGATCACGATACCACCGCAAGAAAAATCGCAGTTTTACTCATGAGATGTCTGAGCGGCAGTGATGCTTTTTCTTGCAATAAACAATAGGAGTGTCTAATGTTAAAAACACAACCTGCACTAAACAAGATCAATGAGAAAAGAAAAAGCAAGATATGCATGTATAGCAAATAGGTACATGAGGCGAGCCGTGACACCAAGCAGCGAAGTAGAAGGTGTCTGTTGCGTCCACGTGGCACTAGAACACCACGGGCACAGAGCGGCATTCACACAGAACCACAAAAGGACACCGTATAATGCTGGTTAAAACTACACCACACCAGCCATGAGAAGATGGAAGTAACTTGCCCCTTACTAGTACCCCCTGCCTAAATGTGGAGTTAGCGTCCTGAAAAGGACGCCCCAATGGTCTCCTCCTAGGACCTGGCTATGCCTATTAAAATACCTGGAGGGAAACACTTAAGTGCTGCTTTACGTTCCTCTCGCTGTGTTTACCTGTAAGAAGACAACTTTCACTAATAGAGGCTCCAACCACCAACTGAACTGAATAAACAGCAATGGACAAGGGGAGGGGTAGGAATCTAAAGCCCTCGCCTGCTGAAAGGTAGCACAGAGAAGGCACCAACCCTCTCTCAAAGGAGGACTCTCAGAATACCAGCATGCAGATGACGTGCTGCCTAATAGCAGCCCCCACACAACGTATGTCACTCAATGACCTGCGGAGTGACATGCCACGACACTATCCTGACCGACAAGCTGCGACCGTGTCTAAACGTGGTGACGAGTGCCGATCAATAAGACTGGAGCTTATTTTACCTGGTCGTCTCACAGATCAATTCACACAGTATGGAGGCCGAAGGATTGTTCATGCGATCGTTAGTCCCACATGCTGTTTCATCACGACCAGCAGCACATCTCCTGTTTACATGGGAATGTGCTGCTGACCATGATTTTTATGCCACATGAAAGGTGATCACTAGAGATGAGCGAACGTACTCGTCCGAGCTTGATATTCGTGCGAATATTAGGGTGTTCGGGATGCTCGTTACTCGTAACGAGCACCACGCGGTGTTCTGGTTACTTTCAGTTTCCTCTCTGAGACGTTAGCGCGCTTTTCTGGCCAATTGAAAGACAGGGAAGGCATTACAACTTCCCCCTGTGACGTTCAAGCCCTATACCACCCCCCTGCTGTGAGTGGCTGGGGCGATCAGATGTCACCCGAGTATAAAAGTCGGCCCCTCCCGCGGCTCGCCACACATGCCTTGTGAGTTAGCTGAGGGAAAGTACTATCGTGCTGGTGCTGCTGTAGGGAGAGCGTTAGGAGTCAGTGTAGGCTTCAAGAACCCCAAAGGTCCTTCTTAGGGCCACATCTACCTGTGTGCAGGCTGCTGCTAGCAGTGTTTTTGTTTTTGTTTTTTCCCTCAAAATCGGCAGTGCAGAGCATTGCACCCGGCATTAGGGACAGAAGTGGTGCATAGGCAGGGAGAGTGTTAGGAGTGAGTGTAGCCTTCAAGAACCTCAACGGTCCTTTCTAGGGCCAAATTTAAGCGTGTGCAGTACTGTGCTGGCTGCTGTTAGCAGTGTTGCATTTTTTTTTTTCTTCTAAAAATCGTCTGTGCAGAGCATTGCACCCTCCATTGATACTACAGGGACAGAATTGTGTAGGCAGGGCCACAACACAGTTATTGTTCATTGAATATACGCAGTGGGTCCTTCCCTTTGCAAAAAAGGAAAAGAAATTATATTTGGCCTGCCTGTGTCAGTCCTAAGGTCTCCGTGTACGTGTGTGCTGCGTGGACAACGTACAAAAATCAGACGCAACCAGCTACGGTTTACTGCAGGCTTGCGCCATTGTCTTTCCTGACTGGCAAATACCTGCTCTGCTAGAGTTAATAACTCTGCTACACTAAAGTTGTGTGTCACTTTTTCAGGGCCACACTACAGTTCTAAAAGTTATTGTTCATTGAATATACGCAGTGGGTCCTTCCCTTTGCAAAAAAGCGAAAACATTATATTTGGCCTGCAGGCTTGCGCCAATTTATTTCCTGCCTGGGAAATCAAATCACTGGTAATACAGCATGCTGAGGGGTAGGGGTAAGCCTAGAGAACGTGGACGTGGCCGAGGACGCGTAGGCCCAAGTGAGGGTGTGGGCACAGGCCGAGCTCCTGATCCAGGTGTGTCGCAGCCGACTGCTGCGCGATTAGGAGAGAGGCACGTTTCTGGCGTCCCCACATTCATCGCCCAATTAATGGGTCCACGCGGGAGACCTTTATTAGAAAATGAGCAGTGTGAGCAGGTCCTGTCCTGGATGGCAGAAAGTGCTTCGAGCAACCCATCGTCCAGCCACAGTTCTGCGCCGTCCAATGCTGCAAATCCGAATCCTCTGTCTGCTGCTCCTCCTTCCTCCCAGCCTCCTCACTCCACTACAATGACACCTGCTCAGGAGCGGGAACACTCCCAGGAACTGTTCTCGGGCCCCTGCTTAGATTGGGCAGCAGTGGTTCCTCTCCCACCAGAGGAGTTTATCGTCACTGATGCCCAACCATTCGAAAGTTCCCGGGGTCCGGGGGAAGAGGCTGGGGACTTCCGCCAACTGTCTCAAGAACTTTCTGTGGGTGAGGAGGACGATGACGATGAGACACAGTTGTCTTGCAGTGAGGTAGTAGTAAGGGCAGTAAGTCCAAGGGAGCAGCGCACAGAGGATTCGGAGGAAGAGCAGCAGGACGATGAGGTGACTGACCCCACCTGGTGTGCAACGCCTACTCAGGACAGGTCTTCAGAGGGGGAGGCAAGGGCATCAGCAGGGCAGGTTGCAAGAGGCAGTGCGGTGGCCAGGGGTAGAGGCAGGGCCAGACCGAATAATCCACCAAGTGTTTCCCAAAGCACACCCTCGCGCCATGCCACCCTGCAGAGGCCGAGGTGCTCTAAGGTCTGGCAGTTTTTCACAGAGACGCCTGACGACCGACGAACAGTGGTGTGCAACCTTTGTCGCGCCAAGATCAGCCGGGGAGCCACCACCAACAGCCTCACCACCACCACCATGCGCAGACATATGATGGCCAAGCACCCCACAAGGTGGGACGAAGGCCGTTCACCGCCTCCGGTTTGCACCGCTGCCTCTCCCCCTGTGCCCCAACCTGCCACTGAGATCCAACCTCCCTCTCAGGACACAGGCACAACCGTCTCATGGCCTGCACCCACACCCTCACCTCCGCTGTCCTCGGCCCCATCCAGCAATGTCTCGCACCGCACAGTCCAGCCGTCGCTAGCGCAAGTACGCCACCACGCACCCGCACGCTCAATCGTTAACCGTCCACATAGCCAAATTTATCAGCCTTGAGATGCTGCCGTATAGGGTTGTGGAAACGGAGTCTTTCAAAGCTATGATGGCGGCGGCGGCGGCGGCGGCCCCGCGCTACTCAGTTCCCAGTCGCCACTACTTTTCCCGATGTGCCGTCCCAGCCCTGCACGACCACGTCTCCCGCAACATTGTACGCGCCCTCACCAATGCGGTTAGTGGCAAGGTCCACTTAACTACGGACACGTGGACAAGCACAGGCGGGCAGGGCCACTACATCTCCCTGACGGCACATTGGGTGAATTTAGTGGAGGCTGGGACAGAGTCAGAGCCTGGGACCGCTCACGTCCTACCCACCCCCAGAATTGCGGGCCCCAGCTCGGTGGTGGTATCTGCGGCGGTGTATGCTTCTTCCACTAAAGCACCCTCCTCCTCCTCCTCAACCTCTGTCTCGCAATCTAGATGTGTCAGCAGCAGCAGGACGTCGCCAGCAGTCGGTGTCGCGCGGCGTGGCAGCACAGCGGTGGGCAAGCGTCAGCAGGCCGTGCTGAAACTACTCAGCTTAGGAGTTGGAGGCACACGGCCCACGAATTGCTGCAGGGTCTGACAGAGCAGACGGACCGTTGGCTTGCGCCGCTGAGCCTCCAACCGGGCATGGTCGTGTGTGACAACGGCCGTAACCTGGTGGCGGCTCTGCAGCTCGGCAGCCTCACGCACGTGCCATGCCTGGCCCACGTCTTTAATTTGGTGGTTCAGCGCTTTCTGAAAAGCTACCCACGCTTGTCAGACCTGCTCGTAAAGGTGCGCCGGCTCTGCGCACATTTCCGCACATCCCACACGGACGCTGCCACCCTGCGCACCCTGCAACATCGCTTTAATCTGCCAGTTCACCAACTGCTGTGCGACGTGCCCACACGGTGGAACTCTACGCTCCACATGTTGGCTAGGCTCTATGAGCAGCATAGAGCTATAGTGGAATACCAACTCCAACATGGGCGGCGCAGTGGGAGTCAGCCTCCTCAATTCTTTTCAGAAGAGTGGGCCTGGTTGGCAGACATCTGCCAGGTCCTTCGAAACTTTGAGCAGTCTACCCAGGTGGTGAGCGGCGATGCTGCAATCATTAGCGTCACCATTCCTCTGCTATGCATCTTGAGAACTTCCCTGCAAACCATAAAGGCAGCCGCTTTACGCTCGGAAACCGAGCCGGCGGAAGACATTATGTCGCTGGATAGTCAGAGCACCCTCCTGTCTATATCTCAGCGCGTTCAGAAGGAGGAGGAGGAGGATGAGGAGGAGGGGGAAGAGACAGCTTGGCCCACTGCTGACGGTACCCATGCTGCTTGCCTGTCATCATTTCAGCGTGTATGGCCGGAGGAGGAGGAGGAGGAGGAGGATCCTGAAAGTGATCTTCCTAGTGCGGACAGCCATGTGTTGCGTACAGGTACCCTGGCACACATGGCTGACTTCATGTTAGGATGCCTTTCTCGTGACCCTCGCATTCAACGCATTCTGGCCACTACGGATTACTGGGTGTACACACTGCTCGACCCACGCTATAAGGAGAACCTTCCCAGTCTCATTCCCGAAGAGGAAAGGGGTTCGAGAGTGTTGCTATACCACAGGACCCTGGCGGACAAGCTGATGGTAAAATTCCCATCCGACAGCGCTAGTGGCAGAAGGCGCAGTTCAAAGGGCCAGGTAGCAGGGGAGGTGCGTAGATTGAGCAGCATGTACAGCCCAGACAGTGCAACAGTCTTTAAGGGCCTGGCCAGCTTTATGGCTCCCCAGCAAGACTGTGTCACCGCTCCCCAGTCAAGGCTGAGTCGGCGGGAGCACTGTAAAAGGATGGTGAGGGAGTACGTAACCGATCGCACGACCGTCCTCTGTGACGCCTCTGCCCCCTACAACTACTGGGTGTCGAAGCTGGACACGTGCCTTGAACTAGCGCTGTATGCCCTGGAGGTGCTTGCTTGTCCTGCGGCTAGCGTCTTGTCGGAGAGGGTGTTTAGTGCGGCTGGGGGAATCATCACAGATAAGCGTACCCGCCTGTCAACCGACAGTGCCGACAGGCTAACACTCATCAAGATGAACAAAGCCTGGATTTCCCCAGACTTCTCTTCTCCACCAGCGGACAGCAGCGATACGTAAGCAATACGTATTATGCACCCGCGGATGGAAGCTACGTTCTCGCTCACCATCCAAAACGGGGACATTTCTGCTTCATCAATCTGTGTCTAATATTCCTCCTCCTCCTCCTGCTCCTCCTCCTGAAACCTCACGTAATCACGCTGAACGGGCAATGTTTCTTAGGGCCACAAGGCTCACTCATCTAATTTTTCGAAACAATTTTTATATGTTTCAATGCTCTTAAAAGCGTTGAAACTTTAACTTGAACCAAGTTAAACTGGGCTGCCTCCAGGCCTAGTTACCACTTAAGCCACATTAACCAAAGCGATTAATGGGTTTCACCTGCCATCTTGGTTGGGCATGGCCAATTTTTACTGAGGTACATTAGTACTGTTGGTACACCAATTTTTTGGGGCCCTCACCTACAGTGTAATCATAGCAATTTGTATGTTCTTCACCTACACTCATGGTACAGAAAGGTGTGTGTGGGGTTGGCCTACACTTTAGCTACATAGATGTAACTTGGGCCTTGGCTATACTGCAGCTACTGAAATGGAACTAAGACTGCGCTCCCACTATACTGCTGCTTCGGAATTGTTACTGGGGCCTGTCTTGAGTGCTACTATTGCTGACATGGAACGAAGACTGCGCTCCCACTATACTGCTGCTTCGGAATTGTTACTGGGGCCTGTCTTGAGTGCTACTATTGCTGACATGGAACGAAGACTGCGCTCCCACTATACTGCTGCTTCGGAATTGTTACTGGGGCCTGTCTTGAGTGCTACTATTGCTGACATGGAACGAAGACTGCGCTCCCGCTATAATGCTGCTTCGGAATTGTTACTGGGGCCTGTCTTGAGTGCTACTATTGCTGACATGGAACGAAGACTGCGCTCCCGCTATAATGCTGCTTCGGAATTGTTACTGGGGCCTGTCTTGAGTGCTACTATTGCTGACATGGAACGAAGACTGCGCTCCCACTATAATGCTGCTAGTGATATGTTAGTGGGGCCTGTCCTAATGCTACGGCTGAAATGTTACGAATTCTGGGCTCTGCCTATACCGCTGCTAATGGTATGTCTCTGGGGTGTGGAAACAGAGGCTTCCCAAAGACATGATGGCGGCGAGGCCATTTTCCACCAACGCGGTTACTGTTAAGGTGCATATAACCACGGACACGTGTAGAGGACACGTAGTGCCTCAAAAACATCCCCCTCCTCCTCCAACAGGGAAAACAAACATTCTTGGCAAATGCCTTTGCATTGGTTCGTCTGGTGGCAGTCCAAGAATTTCACCTTTACCGACACTACAAGAGAGCCCCCCCACCATCCCCCCGCCACGGCCCACTTAATCCTGGCCACATTCCGAAAACCAACAAAATAAAACCGCGCTACTAGGTCCGCAGTCACCACCACATTCCCACCAACGCGGTTACTGTTAAGGTACATATTACCAGTCTGACTGGGGCATGCAGAGACACCTTGACAGAATGAATAGTGTGTGGCACATAGGTTCCCCATTGCTATGCCCACGTGTGCAGCTCCTGATGGCGGTGGCACAGGATTCTATTTCTCATTGCTTCTGTACAGCATTGTGGGCTATCGCCCCACCACTTTTAAAGAGGGTCGCTGCCTAGCCGTGCCAACCCCTCTGCAGTGTGTGCCTGTGGTTCCTCCTCATGGCAGACGCACTTCTAAATAGACATGAGGGTGGTGTGGCATTAGGGCAGCTGAAGGCTGCGCAGGGACACTTTGGTGTGCGCTGTGGGGGGGAGGGGGGGGGGGGCGGTTGGGCAGCATGTAACCCAGGAGAAGTGGCAGCGGAGTGTCATGCAGGCAGTGATTGTGCTTTGTTGTAGCTAGTGTGGTGCTTAGCAAAGGTATGCATTGCTAATGAGGGCTTTTCAGAAGTAAAAGTTGTTGGGAGGGGGGGGGGCCACTCTTGCCGCTATTGTGGCTTAATAGTGGGACCTGTGAACTTGAGATGCAGCCCAACACGTAGCCCCTCGCCTGCCCTATCCGTTGCTGTGTCGTTCCCATCACTTTCTTGAATTGCCCAGATTTTCACACATGAAAACCTTAGCGAGCATCGGCGAAATACAAAAATGCTCGGGTCGCCCATTGACTTCAATGGGGTTCGTTATTCGAAACGAACCCTCGAGCATCGCGAAAAGTTCGTTCCGAGTAACGAGCACCCGAGCATTTTGGTGCTCGCTCATCTCTAGTGATCACCTGACAAACATTCACTTACCTATCATGTTATTGGCGGCACCTACACATCGCCTGTAGAGATGAGCGAGCGTACTCGGATAAGCACTACTCGCTCAAGTAATTGGCTTTATCCGAGTATCGCTGTGCTCGGGTCTAAAGATTCGGGTGCCGCTGCGGCTGACAGGTGAGTCGCAGCGGGGAGCAGGGGAGAGCGGGCGGGAGAGAAGGAGAGAAAAATCTCCCCTCCGTTCCTCCCCGCTCTCCCCTGCAGCTCCCCGCTCCGTGCCGGCACCCGAATCTTTAGACCCGAGCACAGCGATACTCGGATAAAGCCAATTACTCGAGCGAGTAGTGCTTATCCGAGTACGCTCGCTCATCTCTAATCGCCTGATGAGCGGGCAACAAACACTAATGAATGGTTTTGTCTGAACATCTGACCGTGTAAAAAGCCCTTTACGATGCTCGTTTCTCTCCCCTTCCCCTAATGGGCATTGTGATTCTCTGCAGTGAACCCATATTGTGGTGCGCCAGCTGCGATCGTGAAGTGGGTCCAGGGTGACATTACCGCATTATTCCCACCCCATGGAAGCGCAGAGTTGGTGCAAACATCTTTTCATTTCTATGCTGGGTGCCAACATGAAAACATCTCCCCATTGTATATATGGGCTGATTGGTCAGCTAGGTAGCCCCCTCCCTGTCCACCAATCAGCCAGTGTGAAAGTATATGTATGTCCTCTCAGAGGGCACCGGGTATTCATCTTCATTGTAGAGTTCTGGTCTCGGCATCCGCACGCTTTCAGATAAGTCCCTGGCATCTTTAGTAACATCTTTTCCTAGTGCTGCTCTATCAATTGTTACCTCCCCTATCACCACCTATGGACACTATAGATGCCCCCAGGTACCGGACGGTAGGGCTACCCTCATTAGGGTGATTGCCCCAATTTAGACAGGTTCCGTCACACCAGTTTGGTTCATGTTGGCGTTGCTATTCCCATTTTTGTTATCCTTATTAACCCGTTTTGTGTTCTTGTTAAAATATAATTTTAAGCTAAACACAAGGGACTGTAGTAAACATCCGAGTAGGACATACAAGGGGCGACTGTGAGGGGCGCCATATTTGCGCCCTGCATGGACATAACCTATCTGCACACCCAGCATCCTACTGGACACTGGAAGCTGTGTATGGACCTCCCTTTACAATGAGCTATATGGCTGCCTGTTTCCACGGCACGGATCCTGTATAGGAAAGGGATATGGACAGACTTATAAATACATCTACATTAGAAACCCGCAGGGATGGGAGGCTGTTTCCGTATGAAAACCCCTCATATCCAGGGGTTTCCACAGGGACTGTGAGGCCGATATCACCCTCGCCAGTGTGAGGGAGTCCTGACTCTCCCTAGCGGCGCGCCACTAAACATAACATAGGAACTTTAACCTTGCCTGATAGGTCACACAATGTATCACACTAACATTTTAGGATTTTACGGTGGGGATGTCACAAATCTAATGACACCAAAATGACACCACTTGTAATATACTTTGTAGAATTTCCATAAACCAACCTCCTAACCCCGAGAACCAATTGGCAGGGTTAAGAAAGCTAAACCATCCCTGATCTTCATCTTGTTTTATGCTGGCAGCTATTTTCAATATACTTTTTGACATATGATTCTATATCCAAGTTCTATTAGCAACTTCCGAATGTTTTTCATATTTTTCATTTCCATAATATATTACATATACAACCAGATAATCTAATGTCACATTTATTACACTGTTCCCTATATTTTCATTTGCTATCAACATAAAACCAATCTTGTCAAATCTGGGCTTGAAAAACAAAAAATTCAAAAAAAAAACGTTAGATGTTGAATACAAATGTCTCTTCCTGTAAAATTGTTTCTTCTTCTCTTGATCTTCTTTAGATCCTAAACCTATAGGATCTCCGATGCAGGGAAGCAGGGGGATTATTATGCCCTCACTGCTTCCCCTGGTTAGCCAAAGAACAGACCCTAAGTAGGAATCTGTCCCTGCCCATTTAATTGGTATCAAACAATCTTCTCCATTCTCCATATCCAGAAGTATCCACAGCTGACTATAGAGCCCCTTTATTCCAATGTTGCAGATGCCCTCTCTACACCACTTTGTTGCCCAAGGTCTTCAGGGAGGAGCTGTGAGGCTTAGCCCTCCTTTGACGTCATCAACTGGCGGTCAGCATTCTGCAGAACATCTGAGGTTCACTCCGATGACAGTGTAGCAGCAGTCAGGCACACTTGTCAGTTCTTCAGGCTCAGTTGGATAGTCTCAGCGTATGGACAGATGCAGCATGCACTTAGAGAAGATGAAATTTCAAATCACAATTGCAATGTGTCCAAATGCCCTGGTGGAAATGACTCAGTTCATAAATTTACTCAGTCCCAAATAAACTTGATGCAGAATAAATCAGTCTATGGCAAATCAAACAGAAACAAAATCACAATCTGGGGTCTTGTGTGCTTTTCTTCACCCCTTCATAAAAATAGATAAAATAAAAATCTGTGGGTCAAATTTATCAATAAAACAATCTCTGCCCAGAGGGACCGCAGTAATTGTCTGTTGTGGCAAAGGAATATTTCTAATATTCCTAATCTTTCTACATTTCAGCACAAATACCTTCTACATACAGTAGACATAAAACTCAAGAATTTTACTATGTAAACAAACAATATAATATCAAACATTGCAAATCAATCAAGTTTACAATACAATAATCTCAGGCCTCATGTCCACGGGCAAAAGAAGAATTAAAGTCCGCAGCGGATTTTAACTCTTCTCCTGCCCACGGATCCGCATCCCATAGGGATGCATTGACCAGCCGCGGGTAGATAAATACCCGCGGATGGTTAATAAAAGTGATTTAAAAAGAAATGGAGCATGAAAAAATCTGGACCATGCTCCATTTTCATGCGGGAATTTACTCACCCGCTCGGGTTCTTCCCTTCGCCGCGGCTCCATCTTCTCTCCGTCGTGGCCAGATCTTTTTTCTTCGGGCCGGCACATGCGCAGGGCACGTCACCCGGCCGCGACGCAGAGAACATGACGCCACGGCGAAGGGAAGATCCGGAGCGGGCGAAAGGTAAGTTAATTCTTATTTTCAGCACTCATGTCCGCGGGGCAGGAGGGACCCGCTATGGATTCTCCATGGAGAATCCGGAGCGGGCCTGATTTTCTCCGTGGACATGAGGCCTTATTAGATTGATCAAAATCATCATCAGTACAGTTACTTATTTTTCACATATTATCAAACACTGCGAACCTGTTAAGCAAATTTTATAACACAATATTCCTAGATTTGTCATGATCCTCTTCATTAGTAGTTATGTATTTACCACATCCCATTCCTAGATTTGTAATAACACGTTTCCGTAATTAAGATTGTCATGCAATATACATTCACATAACTTTTCCACAAAACAGAACCCAAATAGATATTCTATTAGTCCAACTCATGGAAATACATTTGTACATAGTAATATCCCAGCACACAGTCACAATTATGTGTATCTCACACTCACACTTATTAGGGTCCCAATCAACTCCCGCCTTGGCCACTACAGTATGAACCTTTTTCTTATTTACTCTATCATTTCCCTTGCTCTCTGGTGACTGCCCCTGCGTGTGTGCTTTAACCTTTATTATGGCCACCTGTTCTGGCAACATGATGGCCTGCATTAATCTACCTACTGATACACCATTCTTGATGGGCTTGCCTTGTGCCGTGAGAAAGCTCCTGGACCGCCAGATGGGTCCATAATCGTGTGCAGTACCAAAGGCGTACCTGGAATCAGTGTAGATGTTAGCAGTGGTACCTTCGTACAGGCCTCCGTTAGAGCACGGAGCTCAGCCTCCTGCGCTGACATGTGTGGCGGCAGTGGTTTTTGTACAAGCATCTCATTCAGTGTGACTACTTCAAATCCCCCATCGGAACCAAGTTTCCCACTTGTTCCCCAATCAGCATTTTTCTTGTGGGAAACTAAAGGGATACTGTTTGACCCAGGGGTGCGTATCCTGGCTTCAGATTTACCATCATAGGGAGTATATTCAATTTCCCTATGTCTGTCTTGGAGGTGGCTTACTATTTGTCAGGACCTGCGGAAAGCTGAGTTTCTACAGTAGCTGTCAAGACAAATACATGAGCCGGATCTACCAAGAGAGCAGTTAGTTTACAAACCTCTTCTGAACTGTCACCTGAGGTCTCAACCCGTACCGATCCATCTGGTGAGAATTTGATGGATGCAGATAAGGCTTGTAAGTAGAGATGAGCGAACGTACTCGTCCGAGCTTGATACTCATTCGAGTACCACGCGATGTTCGAGTTACTTTCACTTTCATCTCTGAGACGTTAGCGCGCTTTTCTGGCCAATAGAAAGACAGGGAAGACGTTACAACTTCCCCCTGCGACGTTCAAGCCCTATACCACCCCCCTGCAGTGAGTGGCTGGCGAGATCAGGTGTCACCCGAGTATATAAATCGGCCCCTCCCGCGGCTCGCCACAGATGCATTCTGACAGAGATCAGGGACAGTTCTGCTGGTGCCGGAGCTGCTATAGGGAGAGTGTTAGGAGTATTTTAGGCTTCAAGAACCCCAACGGTCCTTCTTAGGGCCACATCTAACCGTGTGCAGTAGTGTGGAGGCTGCTTTTTGCAGTGTTGCACTTTTTTTTTTTTTTGTATATCGGCCATGCAGAGCACTGCGCCCTGCAGTAATTATACATACTCCAGGGCCAGTAGTGGACGTGAGGCAGGGACAGAAGACATATTTATTGAGTGGGCCTTTCCAAAAACATTTGGGAAAAAAAATCTATTTGGGCTGCCTGTGACTATCCTCTGTGTACTGGGTCTGTGCTGGGGGTAGTTGTCCTCCTAATTCATACGCAGCCAGCTAAGTGTTACAGCAGGCTTGCGCAAAATTATTTCCTGGCTCTGCTGTGCGTTCCGTAAGCGAAGTCAGCCTCCAACCACAGGCCAATAAGTGGCACATTTAATTACAGTGTTCTGTTTCTGCACTACTGGTAATACAGCATGCTGAGGGGTAGGGGTAGGCCTAGAGGACGTGGACGCGGGCGAGGACGTGAAGTCAGGGTGTGGGCACAGGCCGAGCCAGTGCGGTGGACAGGGGTAGAGGCAGGGCCAGACCGAATAATCCACCAACTGTTTCCCAAAGCGCCCCCTCGCGCCATGCCACCCTGCAGAGGTCAAGGTGCTCTACGGTGTGGCAGTTTTTCACAGAGACGCCTGACGACCGACGAACAGTGGTGTGCAACCTTTGTCGCGCCAAGATCAGCTGGGGAGCCACCACCACCAGCATGTGCAGGCATATAATGGCCAAGCACCCCACACGGTGGGACGAAGGCCGTTCACCGCCTCCGGTTTGCACCACTGCCTCTCCCCCTGTGCCCCAACCTGCCACTGAGATCCAACCCCCCTCTGAGGACACAGGCACTACCGTCTCCTGGCCTGCACCCACACCCTCACCTCCGCTGTCCTCGGCCCCATCCAGCAATGTCTCTCAGCGCAGCGTCCAGACATCGCTAGCGCCACTGTTTGAGCGCAAGCGCAAGTACGCCGCCACGCACCCGCACGCTCAAGCGTTAAACGTGCACATAGCCAAATTGATCAGCCTGGAGATGCTGCCGTATAGGCTTGTGGAAACGGAGGCTTTCAAAAGCATAATGGCGGCGGTGGCCCCGCGCTACTCGGTTCCCAGTTGCCACTACTTTTCCCGATGTGCCGTCCCAGCCCTGCACGACCACGTCTCCCGCAACATTGTACGCGCCCTCACCAACGCGGTTACTGCCAAGGTCCACTTAACAACGGACACGTCGACAAGCACAGGCGGGCAGGGCCACTATATCTCCCTGACGGCACATTGGGTGAATTTAGTGGAGGCTGGGATCGAGTCAGAGCCTGGGACCGCTCACGTCCTACCCACCCCCAGAATTGCGGGCCCTAGCTCGGTGCTGGTATCTGCGGCGGTGTATGCTTCCTCCACTAAACCACCCTCCTCCTCCTCCAACGTAACCTCTGTCTTGCAATCAAGATGTGTCAGCAGCAGCAGCACGTCGCCAGCAGGCCGTGCTGAAACTACTCAGCTTAGGAGAGAAGAGGCACACGGCCCACGAATTGCTGCAGGGTCTGACAGAGCAGACCGCTGGCTTGCGCCGCTGAGCCTCCAACCGGGCATGGTCGTGTGTGACAACGGCCGTAACCTGGTGGCGGCTCTGCAGCTCGGCAGCCTCACGCACGTGCCATGCCTGGCCCATGTCTTTAATTTGGTGGTTCAGTGCTTTCTGAAAAGCTACCCACACTTGTCATACCTGCTCGGAAAGGTGCGCTGGGTCTGCGCACATTTCCGCAACTCCAAGACGGACGCTGCCACCCAGCGGACCCTGCAACATCGGTTTAATTTGCCAGTGCACCGACTGCTGTGCGACGTGCCCACACGGTGGAACTCTACGCTCCACATGTTGGCTAGGCTCTATGAGCAGCGTAGAGCTATAGTGGAATACCAACTCCAACATGGGCGGCGTAGTGGGAGTCAGCCTCCTCAATTCTTTACAGAAGAGTGGGCCTGGTTGGCAGACATCTGCCAGGTCCTTGAAAACTTTGAGGAGTCTACCCAGATGGTGAGCGGGGATGCTGCAATCATTAGCGTCACCATTCCTCTGCTATGCCTCTTGAGAAGTTCCCTGCAAAGCATAAAGGCAGACGCTTTGCGCTCTGAAACGGAGGCGTGGGAAGACAGTATGTCGCTGGATAGTCAGAGCACCCTCATGTCTATATCTCAGCGCGTTGAGGAGGAGGAGGAGGAGGGGGAGGAGCTTGAGGAGGAGGGGGAAGAGACAGCTTGGCCCACTGCTGAGGGTACACATGCTGCTTGCCTGTCATCCTTTCAGCGTGTATGGCCAGAGGAGGAGGAGGAGGATCCTGAAAGTGATCTTCCTAGTGAGGACAGCCATTTGTTGCGTACAGGTACCCTGGCACGCATGGCTGACTTCATGTTAGGATGCCTTTCTCATGACCCTCGCGTTACACGCATTCTGGCCACTACGGATTACTGGGTGTACACACTGCTCGACCCACGGTATAAGGAGAACCTTTCCACTCTCATTCCCGAAGAGGAAAGGGGTTCGAGAATGATGCTATACCACAGGGCGCTGGTGGACAAACTGATGGTAAACTTCCCATCCGACAGCGCTAGTGGCCGAAGGCGCAGTTCCGAGGGCCAGGTAGCAGGGGAGGTGCGGAGATCGAGCAGCATGTACAGTGCAGGCAGGGGAACATTCTCCAAGGCCTTTGCCAGCTTTATGGCTCCCCAGCAAGACTGTGTCACCGCTCCCCAGTCAAGGCTGAGTTGGCGGGAGCACTGTAAAAGGATGGTGAGGGAGAACGTAGCCGATCGCACGACCGTCCTCGGTGACGCCTCTGCCCCCTAAAACTACTGGGTGTCGAAGCTGGACACGTGGCCTGAACTCGCGCTGTATGCCCTGGAGGTGCTTGCTTGTCCAGCGGCTAGCGTCTTGTCAGAGAGGGTGTTTAGTGCGGCTGAGGGAATCATCACGGATAAGCGTACCCGCCTGTCAACCGACAGTGCCGACAGGCTTACACTCATCAAGATGAACAAAGCCTGGATTTCCCCAGACTTCTCTTCTCCACCAGCGGACAGCAGCGATACCTAAACAATACGTAGGCTGCACCCACGGATGGAAGCATCGTTCTCTATCACCATCAAAAACGGGGACCTTTTAGCTTCATCAATTTGTGTATGATATTCCTCCTCCTCCTGCTCCTCCTCCTGAAACCTCACGTAATCACGCCGAACGGGCAATTTTTCTTAGGCCCACAAGGCTCAGTCATATAATTTTTCTAAACAATTTTTATACGTTTCAATACTCATTAAAGCGTTGAAACTTGCACCTGAACCAATTTTTATTTTAACTGGGCTGCCTCCAGGCCTAGTCACAAATTAAGCCACATTAACCACAGCGATTAATGGGTTTCACCTGCCCTCTTGGTTGGGCATGGGCAATTTTTCTGAGGTACATTAGTACTGTTGGTACACCAATTTTTTGGGGCCCTCACCTACAGTGTAATCCAATTAATTTTTGGCCCACCTGCATTACAGCTGACGTTACATCAGCTGTGCTGGGCACTGCAATGGGATATATTTATGTACCGCCGGTGGGTTCCAGGGAGCCACCCATGTTCTCGGTCCACACGGAGTTGTAACTACATGTGTCCACTTCTAAAGAAAAGGGCCAGAACGTGCCACGAGGGGCACATAGGTGGAGGCCCTGCATGACAGGGTTGGCAGGAAACGAAAAGGCAAGCATAGGGTTAATTGATAAGTTGAGGACGGGAGTGTCAGATAGTTGGCAGTTTAAGGGGATTGGTTAGGGAGTGAAAAGGGGGGCAGTGGGGGGAGTAGATAAAAGGGGGTAATTTGGGCGGGAGCGCCATCTTTTGAAGTAGTTTAGAGCCCACCCACTCTCCCAATTTTTTGTTTTAGGATATAGGTCTATTGAAAAAAAAAAGATATTTTAATTTTCGCTAGCTATATATTATAGATATGCATAGATATACATGAGTCAGTATGTTTATGGCGTGAAATGTGTAGGTATTGACCATGTCATGGCAGTCGGCGGCAGGCGGGGGGGGGGGGGGGGTCCTTGGAGGCAGTTTATAGTGGGTGGAAGGAGTTACGGTGGGGACGGCCTCACCTGGAGCCGTTATCACCCTAATGGTATCTTGGTTGGGTCTGGCGCGGTGGTGAAGGCCAGGGAAGTGATCCCGGTTGGCCTATATTATTATATGTTTATAGCCTCCCAGAGGGGGCTTTTTGGGCCTCCGAGCCGGGAGTACGGTTGGAGGCCAAGGTACGGTTCGGTTTATGTTATTATTATTATTCGCCAGACCCTTATTATTTCCTGGTTGGGTCTCCAAGGGCCTCCCCCCCGTATAGTTTAACGGATAATGTGTTAACTTTAGTTTTATTTTAATAAAGGCTGCTGTGGCCAAAATATTTCCAACTAAGAAGTTGTTTGGACGATTATTAATAAGAGGGGAAAGACTTATTTAATGCCGGGTGAGTCGGTCATACCCTGGTCAAGAACCCCAGTCTGACTGGGGCATGCAGTGTGGGCCGAAGCCCACCTGCATTAAACATGACATTACCTCAGCTGTGCTGGGCACTGCAATGGGATATATTTATGTACCGCCGGTGGCTTCCTGGCACCCACCCATGCTGTCGATCCACAGGGACTTCACAATAGGGAGTTGTACCTGCCTTTGTCTATGAATTAAAAACCCCGGTCAGGTTGGGGCATGCAGTGTGGGCCGAAGCCCACCTGCATTTAATCTGACGTTAGCTCTGCTGTCCAAGGCACTGCAATGGGATACATTTATGTACACCCGGTGGGTTCCAGGGAGCCACCCATGCTGTGGGTGCACACGGAATTCCCATTGCGGAGTTGTACCTGCCTGTGACTATTTATAAAAAACCGCGGTTGACTGGGGCATGCAGACACCTTGACAGAATGAATAGTGTGTGGCACATAGGTTCCCCATTGCTATGCCCATGTGTGCAGCTCCTGATGGCGGTGGCACAGGATTATATTTCTCATTGCTTCTGTACAGCATTGTGGGCTATCACCTCACCCCTTTTAAAGAGGGTCGCTGCCTGGCGGTGCCAACCCTCTGCAGTGTGTGCCTGCCGTTCCTCCTCATGGCAGATGCACTTATAAATAGACATGAGGGTGGCGTAGTATCAGGGTAGCTGAAGGCTGCGCAGGGACACTTTGGTGTGCGCTGTGGACACTGGGTTGTGCAGGGGGGGGGGGGGGGTTGGGCAGCATGTAACCCAGGAGAAGTGGCAGCGGAGTGTCATGCAGGCAGTGATTGTGCTTTGTTGGAGGTAGTGTGGTGCTTAGCTAAGGTATGCATTGCTAATGAGGGCTTTTCAGAAGTAAAAGTTGTTGGGGGGGGGCACTCTTGCCGCTATTGTGGCTTAATAGTGGGACCTGGGAACTTGAGATGCAGCCCAACATGTAGCCCCTCGCCTGCCCGATCCGTTCTGTGCCGTTCCCATCACTTTCTTGAATTTCCCAGATTTTCACCAATGAAAACCTTAGCGAGCATCGGCGATATACAAAAATGCTCGGGTCGCCCATTGACTTCAATGGGGTTCGTTACTCGAAACGAACCCTCGAGCATCGCAAAATTTTCGTCCCGAGTAACGAGCACCCGAGCATTTTGGTGCTCGCTCATCTCTAATAATGATGCCAGCTGCAGTCCTATGTAACACCACAGATAACACACACTGATAACAGTGAGAAGAGATACCGATGTCACCTGCAGTCCTATGTAACACTGCAGATAACACACAGTGATAGCGCTGAAGAGAGATAACGATGTTACCTGCAGTCCTATGTAACACCACATATTAGACGCAGTGATAATGCGGGGGACAGATGGCGATGTCAACTGCAGTCCAATGTAACACCAGAGATAACACACAGTGCTAACGGTGAGGAGGGATAATGATGCCAGCTGCAGTCCAGCTGTAACACCACAGAATACATGAAGTGACAATGCTGAGGAGACATACCGATGTCACCTACAGTCCTATGTAACACCAGAGAAAAAACACGGTGATAACGCTGAGAAGAGATAACGATTACAACTGCAGTCCCTTGTAACACCACTGATAACACACAGTGATAATGCTTAGGAAAGATAATGATGCAACTGGCAGTCCTATGTAACACAAGAGATAACACAGTGATAATGCTGAGGAGAGATAATGATCTCACATGCAGTCCTATGTAACATCAGAGATAACACAGTCATAATGATGAGGAGGGATAATGATGCCAGCTGCAGTCCTATGTAACAGCACAGATAACACGCAATGACAATGCTGAGGAGACATACCAACGTCACCTGCAGTCCTCTGTAACACCAGAGATAACACACAGCGATAACGATGAGCAGGGATAATTATGCCAGCTGCAGTCCTATGTAACAACACAGATAACACAGAGTGATAACGCTGAAGAGAGATAACAATGTTGCCTGCAGTCCTGTGTACCACCACAGATAACACACGGTGATAACACTGAGGACAGATAACGATGTCACCTGCAGTCCTATGTAACACCACAGATAGTATTAAGGAACGCCGGCAGTGGCTGTTTGTTGCTGCTGACAACCAGTGGTAACTGCTCCGATAAGCCCCACGGCTCATTAGAGCTGTTAACCCTCTAAATGCTGCTGTCAATTCTGATAGCGGCATTTAAATCCCCTGAATGATGTTCGGGGGTACCGTACGCCCCCCCTTGTGATGAAATCGCAGGGAGCCGTGCGGGTGTCATCGCAGCGGGTGCCAGTCTATCAAGCTACCTCACCCATGGGTGGCTAGATGGACTGTCTGCCCGATCGCAGTATGATGTAATGCTATGGCCTCTTCCAGACAACGCTGGGTGGCAGTTACCTATATATGTATATGTGAAGTTGTCACGCGTGACGCCATTGTTCCTTCTCACTGTAGATTATCCGGCGGTTGAATAAAGACCGGTCAGGGAGGAGAACACAGGATGATATCAGGCCTACAGTCTCAGTTATCTGCAGTGCTCCGCTCCTGGACACACACACTGTCCGGGACTCTGAATAACTCCGGAGGACCAACACCACTCTCCTCTGACACTCACTCTGACTTCTGTGGTTGGCTCTGCATGGCGGACTCCTCACTCCTGGCTCTCTTCAGAGGAGGTTCCTGGCATGGAAGGCCTCAGGATATCTCTCCTCTTCTTCCATATCTTCACCACATGAGGGTTGAAGGTACCCCCATGTGGTCGGCACTGCACTCTCGACCACTGAAGATGATGAACCCCCCTACCACACCCCAATCACTCACATTTATAGGGTACAGACATCACGTGAAGAGACTTTCCCAGACATATCCCAGCCACATTCAGACATTAACCTCTTACATGCTGCAGCTGTGCAACACACAACAAGAGACAAGACAGCATCCACATTAAAGACATGACATGTATGACATTTATGGAGGGGCCAGAAATAGGTGTTTGGGGCCACTATACTATTACAGAGGGCAGTGTGGGAGCTGTGGATAATAGAGACTCTTCGATTGGATTTTGAGCTCTGTGTTTCCAACAGACCGCCTTGATATTAGGGGTGTGTTAATCTGTGTATTATGTTACATGATTTGTATTTCTATTTACCGGGACTGTTCTTGTGGCTCTATAAAGTATTGTGCACAATGTATTAGTAGTTCTAGCATCCAGCTAGTAGTGTAAGGCCGGCTGCACACGGCCGTGACGGGTTCCGCCGCGAAATTCCGCGGCAGAGCCCATCACGGCGCCCCCCAGGAGACCCCATACTTACGAGCGGATCCGGCGTCCTCGCTCCCGCATGATGCTTCCCCGCCCACCGCCGCGTCATGTGACGCGGCGGCAGTAGGCAGGAAAGCGTTTTCACGCTATCTTCCGCTGTGCTACAGCAGAAGATAGCGTGAACGGATGGCTTCCATTGACTGCAATGGAAGCCGTCCATGCGTACATTCGCGGCAAATAGAGCATGCCGCGGATGAGGACGGGAGAATTCACGGTGCGGAATTCCGCGGTGGAATTCCGCACCGTGAGCAGTGAGCTATTAGGTTCAATAGAACCTAATAGCTGCAGGCAACGCAGCGGATTTTCGCCGCGAATTACGTGGCAGAAATCCGTTCGTGGGAAGGAGGCCTTAATATTAGGGGTGTGTTATTCTGTGTATTATGTTACATGATTTGTATTTCTATTTACCGGGACTGTTCTTGTGGCACTATAAAGTATTGTGCACAATGTATTAGTAGTTCTAGCATCCAGCTAGTAGTGTAATTACTCACTTGTCATGTTACTGTTATTCACTTATATCGCTTTGTTTATAAATAAATATTGTACATTTTGGTTACTCCATCGTATCCTGAACTCTGCGTCACAAGACCACCACCCGCTACAATACAGCCTAACTCGCTCTGCTGCTCCTCCCTTTTGAGGACTGTGGGCATCAGAGCAATCAGATCACCAAATCTGCCTCCAGATTCTGCAGCAATAACCCTCCATAGCATGCATGCTCCATTTTACTGCGGTTCCCGCATGGACGGCTTCCGTTGACATTGCGGACGGGCTGCGGATTCTGTGAGAAAGCTGGAGATTTAAAAAAAAACAACAAAACCCTGTACTGCGCATGAACGCCGGGGTGACGTCCGGCATGTCCGCACACATCCACAGTACAGAAGAAAGAAGACGCAGGTACGCAGGATTGCCGGGCGCAGGCACTGGCGGATTCTGTGAGGGACTCCCCATGCGGAATCGACATGAGGCCATAGGCTGGGTTTGATTTCTGCCACATTGTGCAGTCAAGGTCAGCTGGCCATCATATGGCTATACTCACAGAACAGCTTACCGTGCTGCACAGCAGCCACACGTTGGGGTTTGTTTACAGCCCAAGTTTAATGACTAATTTAAAAGGTGAAAGATGTACCGTGTTTCCCCGATAGTAAGACACCCCCGATTGTAAGACGTATCGGGGGTGTCAGGGGGGGTCGGCCAATGTAAGCCGTACCCCGAAAGTAAGACATACCGTAGAAAAAAAAAAATCATTACTCACCTCCCCCGGCGTTCTGTCGCGCTCCGGCAGGATGTCGCTCGCTCCTCGTCCCCCGGCGCAGCATTGCTTTCTGAATGCGGGGGCTTGAAATCCCCGCCTCCAGAAAGCTAATACACACGCCGTCAGCCAGTTACAGAATGGCTGTGATTGGCTGAAGGCGCACGTGGCTTCAGCCAATCACACTATTCAATGACATCATTGAATGGCTGTGATTGGCTGAAGCCACGTGCGCCTTCAGCCAATCACAGCCATTCAATGATGTCATTGAATAGTGTGATTGGCTGAAGCCACGTGCGCCTTCAGCCAATCACAGCCATTCTGTAACTGGCTGACGGCATGTGTATTAGCTTTCTGGAGGCGGGGATTTCAAGCCCCCGCATTCAGAAAGCAATGCTGCGCCGGGGACGAGGAGCGAGCGACATCCTGCCGGAGCGCGACAGAACACCGGGGGAGGTGAGTAATGATTTTTTTTTATTATAAGACATACCCCGAAAGTAAGACATAGTCTGGCTTTTGGGGATAAAAAGAAAGTAAGACACTGTCTTACTTTCGGGGAAACACGGTAGAATAATCTCATGAGGAATAAATATATTTAAGCCCGCGATGTTCCCGAGTCGCCGGGTCACAGGACATAAGAGGAGCTGATTCCAGCTGTCTGGATAGTCATCTATGATGGAATACCTGCGGATGTCGTTTTACCCCGTCGTGTGGATCGCATGTGTGGGGAAAAAAATGCAGCATGCTCTATTTTCTGCTGATTCCCGCACGGACGGCTTCCAATTAAGCCAAGGGAAGCGTCCGATCTGCGGCACAGCCACAGCTGACACTGCAGGCGTGCTGCGGATCCGCAGGAAAGCAAGACAATTAAAAACAAATGCACTGTGCAAGCTGCAGCATGCCAACCGGCGCCCCGAGCGACTCCGCCATGCGGAAGAAAGAAGATCCGTCTGAGATGGAGAAGACCGGCACCGCAGGCGAACAAGTAAGAAAATGTACATAAAATGTCTATGGCTGCGGGCACAGGTGGACTCCGCTGCGGGATTCCACACTTGGAATCCGTCCGTACCCGTGGACATGAGGCCTAACTGCTATGGGGAGGGAGTTTATCTGCGTCCGGAGCTCGGGAAAGAAGACAGCTGGCTCTATTAAAGCATTAGAGGTCACTACAAGGATTTCTGCCAACTGGATTTCTGCGCTGCAGCGTATGTTTTACACGATACACCCGTGTGAATGACGAGAAAACGCTAATTAATCTCAGGACTCAATCGCAGACAATCTTCCATGATGAGTGTAAAGACTCATCGCCCGTGTGAATGAGGCCTATGAGTCATAGACGCCCCATATAACACTCCCAGCGTGTTATACAGAGCTTAATGGCTCTAACGGTGCATTCAGATGTAACGATTATCATTCAAAAAATCATTAAAATGAGCAAAAGTGACCGATAATCGTCTGCTTTAAACGTGAGCCACTGACCGAAATATAAATGAGAATCGCTCACTCCGTTCGCCGTTCAGTATCAGCACTAACAATCACGGTTGGCTCCTTCACTTCTCGTTCCGGTCAAACTCCCCCCGCTATGTGCTTACATAGGAATGTGAAACACTGAACCAGAAGTGAATGATTCTCAGTGATGATCTGCCTGTCCAAACAGGCTACACGAGTGCGAATGAGTTAGCCGTGACGTCACTCGCTCCTTCGATGGGTCACATGAGCATCGTCTTGTCTAAAAGGGGCATTAGACGATCTTGTAACCAATTTTAGGGATTTTGGTGAACTTCCAGTTTGGTTCAAACTCATTCAGACCAAATTAAACTTTTTCTAAAACTTCGGTGAACTGGCCAAAACAAACTTTTCAAGCGTCCACTTATAGCTGCTCCTTAGATCAGGTTCCAGGACCGCCGCCTCCTGGGAGGAACAGGCGCTACACAGGACTATTAGTAAAATGCGGACCACTCCAGTGCTTTGGTATAAACATATATAGTTTTATTGACACTCATTTTGTTTCTCAGCATCTGTTGGTGGCTGCTCTTTTTCGGCAGCAGATGGTGGCTGCCATTTTTTGGTGGCAGGCGGTGGCTGCTGTTTTTCAGCATCTGTCGATAGTTGGTGTTTTTTGGCAGCCGGTGATGACTGATGGTTTATGCGGCCGGCGGCTGCGGGTGTTTTTCAGCATCTGTTGGCGGATGGTCTTTTTTTGCAGCTGGAGCTGGCTGGTGTTTTTTTGCTGGATGGCGGATGGTTTTGTTGGATGGTCACGTTTTTGGCAGTAAGTGGTGGCTGGTGTTTTTCGCCAGTGGGTGATGTTTTCGGCGGCAGGTGATGGCTGTTATTTTTTGGCAGCAGATGGTGGCTGCAGTTTTTCGGTGGCAAGTGGTGGTATCTATCTATCTATCTATCTATCTATCTATCTATCTATCTAATATCTATCTATCTATCTATCTATCTATCTATCTATCTATCTATCTAATATCTATCTATCTATCTAATATCTATCTAATATCTATCTAATATCTATCTATCTAATCTAACTATGTATCTAACCACGGTCCTCTGTTTTCTGGGGCATCACAGCAGACTCTGTAAAAAAAAAAAAGCAATATCACTACACTAATACTGTGTGTATATAGATAGATATGTGTGTGTATATAGATAGATATGTGTGTATATATATATAGATAGATATGTGTGTGTATATATATAGATAGATATGTGTGTGTATATATATATAGATAGATATGTGTGTGTATATAGATAGATATGTGTGTATATAGATAGATATGTGTGTATATAGATAGATATGTGTGTATATATATATATAGATAGATATGTGTGTGTATATAGATAGATATGTGTGTATATATATATAGATATGTGTGTATATAGATAGATATGTGTGTATATATATAGATATATGTGTATATAGATAGATATGTGTGTGTATATAGATAGATATGTGTGTATATAGATAGATATATGTGTGTATATAGATAGATATGTGTGTGTATATATAGATATATGTGTGTATATAGATAGATATGTGTGTATATATATAGATATGTGTTGTCTGCACTAGTGTGCATTTAGAATCGTCCGAAAAAAGAAAACGGTTCATGCTCTAATACGCTCCATAGCGGCAGGTGTATTAGCGCATGCGCCCGTGTGCTTCTGCCCTAAGGGAGTGAAATAGTACATACGTGTAGCAACAGAGGACGACGATCACGAGGAATAGAAGTGGGGCTGCAACAATGATGTACCGGGGTATAGATTGTAATCTCTCTTCTATTTCCTCTATCTCCGAGTCTAAACTCCTCCGGACTCCTAAAACAAAGGGAACAATTTATTTAGTGATTTCACCAGTTTTGTGCAACAAAAAAAAGTAAATTTTGGCACAAACCTTTTTCTATGTAAAGATTTATGATTTTTTACTATTATTTGCTGCTGTCATCGCTTTTTAAGAAAGTGAGTGGGATTTGGTGAAAGGGGTGGGGCTTCCTACAGACCAACAGCTTTACAGAAATTGTCAAAAATTATATCTACAGGATAGGGGATAACTTGCCTATCGTGGGTGTTTCACTGCTGAGCCCCCTGCCGATCATGAGAACGGGTCTCCTGTGTCTCGCTCTGCCCATCACTATGGGAGTCGCTTCTGCCTTTGCAGTGAAGTCACTGTGAACGGATCGCCGGCTGAGCATGCGCGGTCGGTGCTCTATGCATATCAATGGACTGACCGAAAT
Source organism: Eleutherodactylus coqui (assembly GCF_035609145.1). Taxonomy (NCBI): domain Eukaryota; kingdom Metazoa; phylum Chordata; class Amphibia; order Anura; family Eleutherodactylidae; genus Eleutherodactylus; species Eleutherodactylus coqui. The sequence continues at coordinate 38,094,860 of NC_089845.1, forward strand.
AGCTGAGCAGATACTGCAGCCCCATTGAAAGTGAATGTGCGACCGTCGCTCCGTTCAGTCTCCTCCTCACTGCGGGGGTGCAGTAGCCCCCCAGTGTGGAGGACAGGGGGCACGGGCTCCCTGTTCTCGAGACCGGCAGGGGTCTCAGCGATGATAGTGGCCTCACAGCCCTGTGCCCACTCCGCTATATAGCTGAGATAGGGTTATATAAACTTTCTACACGGTGGGTACTTACTCACTAGATCTTGACTCTCCAACGGGCCCCTGCTCTCCTCCTCTGCTGCTTGCAGGGGAATCGGATAGGAAGCAGCAGAGGACAGAAAAATAAAAATGACCAAAAGTCCAAACATCTTGTCAGTGAAAACGCTGCAAGTGGAATGAAGGTCTTCAGAACAAGTACTGGAGTATTGTCCAGAACACGGTGATGTCATAATAGTCACTGCATCATCCCTATGTGACTTCCCCCTCTATGACACATCACCTGCCACATTACTACAATATTAACCCCTTAGTGACTCGGCCTATTTATTGGGATTTTCATCTCCACTTTATAAAGCCATAACTTTCTTATGCGGAATAAGTTGGCGCCATACAAATAAAGATGAGTGTTATTTTCCCATTGACACGGCCGTATGAGGGCTTGTTTGTTGGATCTCCAGCTGTAGTTTTAATTGGTACCATTTTGTGGTACATGTAGTGTATAACTTTTATTAATTTTTTTGGGGGGGGGAGCAGGGTGGGAAAACGCATCAATGATATTCCTTGATGCGGGTCGTTATGATTTCGATACCAAATGATACATTATTTTTAGGTTTTTCCACTTTGGACCATAAAAACACTTTCTTTTGGAAAAGTTTTTTTCTTTGCATCGCTGCATGCAAAGTCCCAGAACTGTTTGATGTTTCCATGGACGAGTTCTGGGAGGGCTTGTTTTTGCAGGATGAGCTGTAGTTTGTTTTTTGTATCATTTTCAATATCTATGACTTTTTCTAACAAAACATAAGCTTATTGGTTCTGGTTTTTTAGCTTTAATTTTTTAAAATAACGTTTTCTGTGAGAGATAAAAAGTCTGTTTGATTGATTGTATGTCGTTACGGATACGCCAATGCCAAAAATGTATATTTTTATTCACCTTTTCAAACTGACAAAGAGAAAAGTGAGCAAAAAGGGGTTTTTTTTGTTTGTATTTTTTTTTTGTTTAACTTTTCTAATATATTTTTTTATGTCCGGTAGGGAATTTAAACCTAATACTTCTGCCCCCATATTTCCTATAACTCCTAAAAAGAAATAACCAAGATATAAAGTCCCAATATTTGTACATGTGCGGTGCTTGTATTTGTCTTGTAGCTTCTGACTTGATAATGGCCCTGTGCAGCTGAGATGTATGTTGTATTTTAACATGGCCTATTTTGGGCTTAAGGACCCAAGGATTTTTGGCGGATTTTCTTCTCCATTTATCAAAAGTCATAATTTTTTAAATTTTCCATCGGCCAAATAAGGGCTTGTTTTTTCCGTAGCGAACTGTAGTTTTTATCGGCATCATTTTTGGGTACATTGACTATTTTCTAAAACTTTTTTTTTTATTATAGCAGGGAGAGAAAACGCATCAATTCTGCCATAGATTTTTTATTTTTTTTACAGCATTAATCATGCAGCATAAATGACGCAATCCTTTTTTTCTGCAGGCCGGTACGGTTGCAATGATACCAAAATGCTTACATTTTTTTTAGGTTTTTCAACTTTTCTGCAATAAAAACCCTTTTTTTGGAAATCTTTTTTTTTCTAAATCACTGCCTTCAAAGTCCTGTAACTTTTTCATTTTTTGATGTACGGAGCTCTATGAGGGCTTATTTTTTGTGATACGAGCTGTAGTTTTTATTGGTACCATTTTGGGGTGCATACGGCTTTTTGATCACTTTTATTGCGTTTTTAGTGAGGCAAAATGTTAGCATTTTGCCTCAGTTTTTTAGCGTTTTTTCCCCGCTTTATTCTGTGCACAATCAAAAGCCTGTGCAGCTTATTGTACGCATTGTTACGGACGCGACAATACCAAATATGTGGGGGTTTTAATTGAGAAAAAGCATTAAAAAGGTTTTTTTTTAAAACTTTTTCTTACATTTTTTTTATTCATTTTTTAAATCTTTTTTTTCACACAACTTGTGTCCCCCTGGGGGACTTTCTCCACAGTACTGCTGATCGCTGTGATAAGGCTACTGCCCTGCCATGCCTTATCACTTATACAGCGATCTGAGGCACTGGCAACACAGGACATAAGTTTACATCCTGTTGCGGAAAGTACCCCCACTACGAGGACATAAACTTACGCCCTGGAGCGGGAAGGGGTTAAAGGAAGAGATGAATAGAGATCCCTTTTGGATGTTTCTGGTGCCTCGGATCCGCTTGTTTTACTTTTTCCTACCTGCAGTTCTGTGGAAAGATGGAGGTTGCTGTGAGTGGTGCATGGAGGCTGCAACGAGTGGTGCATGGAGGCTGCAACGAGTGGTGCATGGAGTCTGCAACGAGTGGGGCATGGAGGCTTCAACGAGTGGTTGACGGAGGCTGCAACGAGTGGTGCATGGAGGCTGCAACGAGTGGTGCATGGAGGCTGCAACGAGTGGTGCATGGAGGCTGCAGCGAGTGGTGCATGTCGGCTGCAGCGAGTGGTGCATGTCGGCTGCAGCGAGTGGTGCATGTCGGCTGCAGCGAGTTGGGCATGGAGGCTTCAACGAGTGGTTGACGCAGGCTGCAACGAGTGGTGCATGGAGGCTGCAACGAGTGGTGCATGGAGCTGCAATGAGTGGTGCATGTCGGCTGCAGCGAGTGGTGCATGTCGGCTGCAGCGAGTGGTGCATGGAGGCTGCAGCGAGTGGTGCATGGAGGCTGCAATGAATCCTACAATAGAACTAGTGGGGACTACTTGTATGATACATCGTGGTTGCTGTCTGTAAATGCAGCTATTTTCCCATCATGTGAAGGAATATGCACTGAAGCCTCCGAGCCGAACCTCTAGGGGGCAGAAGCTTGGCCCCAGATAGTAAAGCAAAAGAAGGACTTTAGTGGCTTTGGCTAAGATCACCCCCCGTGGTTTGTCTTCGCGCCGAACTAAACTTTCAGCAAAGCTCAACCTACAGCAGCATTTGACTCTTTTGGTTCACTCAACACTTTTCTTGAGGAACCAGATCAGAACAAGAGGGACAGTCTGAGATTAGTTGGAGGAAGAGAAGACAAGCAATGTCAGGGAATGTTATGTGACTGAAAGAGTAGTGGATGCTTGGAACAAACTCCCAGCAGACGGGGTTGGAGCATCAACAATAAATGACTTCAGGCTGCCTGGGATAAGCACATATCCATCCGCAGAGAGAACTAATAGAAGGGCGGACTAGATGGACCGCGGGGGCTTTTATCAGGTCATGTTTCTAAACAAAACCCTTTATAGGATGCCAGTAGGATGACGCCTTGAGCCTCCTTCACACGGGCCATTTTGCGCGCAGTTTTATGCATGCAGAATCGCTCACGCAAATTGCATCCAAAAGAACCCACTGATTTCACTTGATTTTACATGGAGCATGTTTGTGCCCACATTTCTGTCGGGCGAAAGTATTTGTGACATGCTCTATTATTGTGCGTATTTACACACCCCGGGCTCCATAGGAGTCAAAGTGGCGCAATTACGCAGGGACGTTTGATTACCGGGGTCTAAGTAGAAGTGTAAAACAAAGATCAGGCAGCATCAGATGAATTTTTCAAGATAGCTTCAGACTCTTTATTCCTCCATCAAAGGAAAACCTGCGCCGTTTCGGTCACTATGGTGACCTTTCTCAAGCATGGTTAACCAGTACAAACTGACACATATAAATACACCAACTATACAATGACAGACACAATTCAGGTGTGGACCAACTAACCCACCATTAACCCCATGTGTGCATATACATACCTCACATTGGTACGGACAGCTTCAAGTCCATGTGGAGACATCCCAGAGTCATGCACAGGTTAACAGGGGTTGAACCTCATACAAGATACCTCACATACGGCATCAGATGGTATGTAAATTAACCTCCTCTATAATGAAAAAGCACCTATTACTTACTTTGCTATTGAGCAATCTGGCTGCTGTCAAAAAAATCATCCTTACCTTTAGGGTGCATTCACACGAACGTATATCGGCTCGGTTTTCACGCTGAGCCGGTATACGTTGTCCTCGGGTGCAGGGGGGGGGGAGATGGAAGAGCCAAGTGCAGGAACTGAGCTCCCGCCCCCTCTCTACCTCCTCTCTGCCCCTCTGCACTATTTGCAATGAGAGGAGGCGGAATGGGGGCGGGGCGAAAGTTTGGAAATTAGCCCCGCCCCCGTCCCGCCTATCCCCATTGCAAATAGTGCAGAAGGGCGGAGAGGAGGCAGAGAGGGGGCGGGAGCACAGTTCCTGGCCCTGGCTCTTCCATCCTCCCCCCCCCCTGCACACGAGGACAACGTATATCAGCTCGGCGTAAAACCCGAGCCGATATACGTTCATGTGAATGCACCCTTATACATATAACAACATGTTTAAAGACTCTATTAAGTCAGTGGGAGTATTCTTATTAAATCCCCGCCAAGTCATAATCATGCGCATCATAGCGCTCACATAATGACGTAGGCATGTATATTTAGATCGCACAAACACTAGTGTTATAAGAACCTTGTGTGGTGCAGAGTGAAAGTTCCTGCCCATGACCCGAAGGCTGCAAGTTCAATCCCCACATGTGTCAGGTAGCTGGCTCAAGATCGATTCAATCCTCCACCCCCCCCGATGCCGGCAAAATAAGGACCCAACCCGGCGGGGGGCAGCAAGCAATCACTACCCGAAAGCGCTGCGGAACAAGTCAGCACCACACAAATACCAAGATTTACTTTATTTTACTAGTGCACACTCATGATAATGCCGATCTCCAACCAGATCTAGATAATTGATTAGAACACTAATGTCGCTCAGATAATAAAATTAGGGTATTAGATAGTTCATATTTGTTTTAGAACAAATTTATTTTAGTGTAACAATAAGCCAAATGTCAGAATCTAATCTTAGAGGGGAAAGGGGAAAGGGGAATCCATGAGTGCAATCAATACCAATAGGGAGTAAGAACCACCTTGATATACATTTATCAAAGTGATTGTTGAATACAATATCAACATCTATTCCCACTAAGAAAAATCGAGTCATCAACAGAAAGCTGCCAAGTGTCTTATTTTTATTAATTGTTCCATTATTACATTATCTCAATCATCCATATAATAAAGAAAACATTTTGGGAAAATTTTTTTTTTTCAAAAAAGACGGCAGAATCCCTGTAGATGTCACCACATGGAATCAAGACAGTCCACCCACCTGTGGGTACAAAACAGAATAAAATAACATATACATATATACATTAAAAACTATATTAAAAAATGTATATTCATTCTACATTCAGTGTATCAATTAAGAACCTATACTGTATCAATATTTTTAAGATCTTCATATTAATCACGATCACTTACAGGGGAGAACCTTTCCACCTTTCTGTAAAATTACTACCAATACAGATCATCTCATATATGGGGTGCCACATGGTACTCTATATTGAGCCCCTTAGGTTGCAATGTATCTAGTATATATATCCACTTAAGCTCCTTCCTTTTGAGTAGTAGCTCTCTGTCGCCCCTCCTCTCCAGTGGAGGAACATGGTCTATGATTTTATATCTGAGTTGGCTCACAGAGTGCCTACACTCAAGGAAGTGCTTGACAACAGGTAGTTCTTTCATCTCAGTTCTGATAGTACTCTTATGTTTGTTTATGCGGGAGCGTACTTCCTGTATTGTCTCCCCTACATATGCTTTACCACAAGGACAAGTAATCAGATAGATTACAAATTTGGACCTGCAGGTAAAGTATTCCTTAATTCTGAATGTACGTCCCGTGTGTGGATGTTGGAACGTATCACCTTTTACAAGGTTGCTACAATTCGAACAGTTCAGACATGGGTAATTTCCTGGTTTCAAAGGTCCAAGAGTTCTTTGTATAGTTCGTTCTTTTGTTTTAAACAATGGTGTCACTAGTTGATCACGTAAGTTGCGTGATCTTCTATATGCCATCATTGGAAAATTCGTGAACTCTGGTACATTATCACAAGTCCTCATCAGAATAGGCCAATTTTTGTGTAGGATATCCCTAATTTTTCCACTGTCAGCCCCATAGGTTGAAATAAAGGGAACCCTTTGAGAATTCTTCTCCTTAGTTCGTGGAACAAGGAGCTCATCCCTTTGTTTTAATAAAGCCTTATTCATTTGATCCCGTGTTAGGGAAGAAGGATATCCTCTATCCAAAAACTTTCTATTCATTTCCTCCATCCTTCTCTCTATCAAAGTATCATCTGTGGGGCGTGGCTAAGCGGCCATGAAGAACAGTCGCACCTAAAGGCAGCTCCGTGGAGACCCCATTAATCCTGTCACATCCTTCCTTCCCTGAGGCACTAAACTTAAGTACTGGCGCCCGGAGACTGCACTGGTGCCGGTGGTCGTGCTGGCGGGGTCCCTGGTGCAACTTCTGGGCTGTTTTGAGTGAGAGGCGGGAGGTCCGGACCTGGGCCTGCAAGCTACACGTGCCGCGCGCTAGGAGACCGGCACACGTGGAACACGGCGGCAGGAGAGATAACGCTGCGGCTCCCTCCCTGCTGAGCATCCCTGAAGCAACTGGTGGGTGAGATCCACGATACGGACAAGGAGCTGAGCGTCGGGTGCAGTGCGGCACCTCCCCCACCTTTGCCTGAGAGGCTGCGGGGGAGCGCGGGGACGCTGACGGGCACTCACCAGTCCTGCAGGCAGAACACTGACGTGGAGGCTGTGAGGTGAACGGTGACGGGGCTGGGATTCTCCTCGGGAGTCCCTTACTGCTGCGGAAGCTGAGAGTGGGTGCCGAGGCTGAGGAGACGGCCCCTCCTCCATCCTGACAGGCGGCTGCTGCTTAGCTGAAGCGTGGGGGAAGAAAACTGCTACAGCACACAGCGGGAGACTGAGAATCCCAGGTGGGCTCTCTCCAGCTTCAAACAGACCAGCTCTGTGGGGGGCTTTACAGCATCCTGAGGTCACAGCACGGCTGGCAATCAAGTTACTGCACTACTACTCCCAGTGGACAGACATCAGCTGGAGGTAGGCACTGTATTACTACTACTCCCAGTGGACACTTGTAGCTAGAGAGTCATTTTGCCACTACTGCTACTCCCAGCGGACACGTCACTGCTGCAGATAGAGCCACTCTTACACCACTACTACTGCTCCTAGCGGACACGTCACTGCTGCAGATAGAGCCACTCTGCCACCACTACTACTGCTCCTAGCGGACACGTCACTGCTGCAGATAGAGCCACTCTGCCACCACTACTACTGCTCCTAGCGGACACGTCACTGCTGCAGATAGAGCCACTCTGCCACCACTACTACTGCTCCTAGCGGACACGTCACTGCTGGAGATAGAGCCACTCTGCCACCACTACTACTGCTCCTAGCGGACAGGTCACTGCTGCAGATAGAGCCACTCTGCCACCACTACTACTGCTCCTAGCGGACAGGTCACTGCTGCAGATAGAGCCACTCTGCCACCACTACTACTGCTCCTAGCGGACACGTCACTGCTGCAGATAGAGCCACTCTGCCACCACTACTACTGCTCCTAGCGGACAGGTCACTGCTGCAGATAGAGCCACTCTGCCACCACTACTACTGCTCCTAGCGGACACGTCACTGCTGGAGATAGAGCCACTCTGCCACCACTACTACTGCTCCTAGCGGACACGTCACTGCTGCAGATAGAGCCACTCTGCCACCACTACTACTGCTCCTAGCGGACACGTCACTGCTGGAGATAGAGCCACTCTGCCACCACTACTACTGCTCCTAGCGGACACGTCACTGCTGCAGATAGAGCCACTCTGCCACCACTACTACTGCTCCTAGCGGACACGTCACTGCTGGAGATAGAGCCACTCTGCCACCACTACTACTGCTCCTAGCGGACACGTCACTGCTGCAGATAGAGCCACTCTGCCACCACTACTACTGCTCCTAGCGGACACGTCACTGCTGCAGATAGAGCCACTCTGCCACCACTACTACTGCTCCTAGCGGACACGTCACTGCTGCAGATAGAGCCACTCTGCCACCACTACTACTGCTCCTAGCGGACACGTCACTGCTGCAGATAGAGCCACTCTGCCACCACTACTACTGCTCCTAGCAGACACGTCACTGCTGCAGATAGAGCCACTCTGCCACCACTACTACTGCTCCTAGCGGACACGTCACTGCTGCAGATAGAGCCACTCTGCCACCACTACTACTGCTCCTAGCGGACACGTCACTGCTGGAGATAGAGCCACTCTGCCACCACTACTACTGCTCCTAGCGGACACGTCACTGCTGCAGATAGAGCCACTCTGCCACCACTACTACTGCTCCTAGCGGACAGGTCACTGCTGCAGATAGAGCCACTCTGCCACCACTACTACTGCTCCTAGCGGACACGTCACTGCTGGAGATAGAGCCACTCTGCCACCACTACTACTGCTCCTAGCGGACACGTCACTGCTGCAGATAGAGCCACTCTGCCACCACTACTACTGCTCCTAGCGGACACGTCACTGCTGGAGATAGAGCCACTCTGCCACCACTACTACTGCTCCTAGCGGACACGTCACTGCTGCAGATAGAGCCACTCTGCCACCACTACTACTGCTCCTAGCGGACACGTCACTGCTGGAGATAGAGCCACTCTGCCACCACTACTACTGCTCCTAGCGGACACGTCACTGCTGCAGATAGAGCCACTCTGCCACCACTACTACTGCTCCTAGCGGACACGTCACTGCTGCAGATAGAGCCACTCTGCCACCACTACTACTGCTCCTAGCGGACACGTCACTGCTGCAGATAGAGCCACTCTGCCACCACTACTACTGCTCCTAGCGGACACGTCACTGCTGCAGATAGAGCCACTCTGCCACCACTACTACTGCTCCTAGCGGACACGTCACTGCTGCAGATAGAGCCACTCTGCCACCACTACTACTGCTCCTAGTGGACACGTCACTGCTGCAGATAGAGCCACTCTGCCACCACTACTACTGCTCCTAGCGGACACGTCACTGCTGGAGATAGAGCCACTCTGCCACCACTACTACTGCTCCTAGCGGACACGTCACTGCTGGAGATAGAGCCACTCTGCCACCACTACTACTGCTCCTAGCGGACACGTCACTGCTGGAGACAGATATTCTGCTACTACTACTCCTAGTGGACGCATTACAGCTACAGATAGAGTGACTCTGCTGCTGCTACTACTACTCCTAGCGGACACATTACAACTAGAAACAGGGCCATTCTACTACTAATCCTAGCGGACGCACACAGTGGAAGAGAGAGCTGTTCTGCTACTACTACTCCCCCCAACGGACACATCACGGCTGGGGAGAGGGGACACTTTACCACTCCTAGAGGACACAACCCAGCTGGAAATAGTCACTCTACTACTACTCCTAGTGGACGCATCGCAGCTGGAAATAGTGTCACTTCACCACTACTACCACTCCAAACGGTCATACCACAGCTGGAGATAGTTTTTCTAGTACTACCACTCCTGGTGATCACAACCCAGCTGGAGCCAGTGACACTTTCTACCTAAAAAGACCTGTGTATGCCTTTAGTGTACCCCAGTAGAGTGGGTGACATCAGACTTAGTGGTGGGTCCTGCTGACCGCAATCATATCGACACCGGTGTCCTGCCGGCGAGGGAGCCGTAGAACCTCAAAAATTAGCCGCAAATCTAATATACCAATAGCAGAGCGGCTACGTGAATTTGCTCACGAACAACCTGATGATGCTAGCCACGCACCCTCTGATCCACTGAAACGGCCACCCCCCTCGCCAGGCTCTAGCACGCTTCTACCCTCTGACTCGGAACCTACACTACGGCAAGTTACGGCCCAACTGCTAGATGCCATTAAATGTTCTACTACCTCATTAAAGGGGTTGTCTCGCGGCAGCAAGTGGGGTTAAGCACTTCTGTATGGCCATATTAATGCACTTTGTAATGTACATCGTGCATTAAATATGAGCCATACAGAAGTTATTCACTTACCTGCTCCGTTGCTAGCGTCCCCGTCGCCATGGTTCCGTCTAATTTCGGTGTCTTCTTGCCTTTTTAGACGCGCTTGCGCAGATCCGTCTTCTCCCTTCTTCTCCCTTCGGCTCCGCTCGGCAGCATCGGCATTTTGGCTCCGCCCCCTTGCACGCATCATCGCGTAGCTCCGCCCCATGATGTGTGCCGGTTCCAGCCTCCTGATTGGCTGGAATCGGCACCTGACGGGGCGGAGCTACGCGATGATGCGTGCAAGGGGGCGGAGACAAAATGCCGATGCTGCCGAGCGGAGCCGAAGGGAGAAGAAGGGAGAAGACGGATCTGCGCAAGCGCGTCTAAAAAGGCAAGAAGACACCGAAATTAGACGGAACCATGGCGACGGGGACGCTAGCAACGGAGCAGGTAAGTGAATAACTTCTGTATGGCTCATATTTAATGCACGATGTATATTACAAAGTGCATTAATATGGCCATACGGAAGTGTATAACCCCACTTGCTGCCGCGGGACAACCCCTTTAACGAGCAAAATTGAGGAAGTTAAAATTGACGTGGGCCTCCTGCGACAGGATATGCAGAACCTTAGGGAGCGAGTCGGAGAGACTGAGGCCCGCATCTCACAGGTGGAAGATACTCTAACTCCAATACCAGCTAAATTGACCGAAGTGGAGAAGATGGCCGGTCTATGGTCTCAACGAGCTGATGACCTCGAAAACAGACTAAGAAGAAACAATCTTCGAATCTTAGGCCTGCCGGAGCGTGTTGAGGGACAAAACCCGTGTGCGTTTATGGAGGGGTGGCTGAAAGACCTTCTTCCAGAGGCGGCCTTTTCTTCGGCCTTCGCCATTGAACGGGCACATAGAGTTCCATCTCGGCCCCCACCTCCGGGTGCCCCACCGCGACCGATGCTGGCACGATTACTCAGTAGCAGGGACAGAGACGCCGCCCTACAAGCTGCTAGACGTAAAGGGGCACTTAAATTCAACAACACCACCATCTCCATTTTTCCCGACTTCTCGGCCACTCTTCAAAAAACGAGGGCATCCTTTGTCAACGTCAAGCGTCGGCTGAGAGAAGCTGCTATCCAGTATTCCATGATGTATCCTGCCCGTCTGCGAGTCATTCATGGCGACCGCACTATCTTCTTCTCTACACCTGCGGAGGCTGAGACCTGGTTGGAGCGACTCCCGGGATCGCCCAGACGTTGACCTGGAGCTCCAGGAGTTCAAGAACTGGTAACCTAAGTGTTGTGACCCTGTCGGAAGTCTGCCCTCTCTACCTCGTATTTAACACCTTCAACTCCTTTCTGTTCCCCTACCCTGTGTGGACTGGGCAGTACTACGTGACAGAGACCTTTTGGGACTTCTTCTCCCACGCCTCAGGGAATTATCATTATAACGGTTATATATGTTTTTCCGGGATCCACGGACTTTATGCTTGGTGCGAAATGTGAGATTGTGCCCTATATATTGCCATCTGAAAGGTGCACTCTCTCCCCCTATATTTACTATGTTGCATGAACTAAATACCAATGTTCTCCTCATTCTAAGTAATCGGGCACACATGCAACTTCAAGTTTGGTTTATAACGTTTAGTTATGTTTTTTTTCAAGTTTTGCAAGGATTGGTGCAGCACAATGTATGGATATGTGATTGGAGGGGATTTGTAGAGGTTGGGATGCTCCTGGGCCACTACTGGGGGTCCACCTCCTTTAACTTAGGGATTATCCTACTACTACATGTAAAGTATAATATTAATGTCTAATTTCACTATGCTGTCCTGGAATGTCCGGGGGCTGGGCTCTCCCAGAAAACGCTCTATGGTTTTCTCACAGGTGAGGCGCTGTAACCCGCATATTACATGTCTCCAGGAGACCCATCTGACTCCAGAGTCTATATCATGGTTGCGTAAGCCCTGGGTCCAGTGGTCCATCCACGCTACCCACACTTCATACTCCAGGGGAGTATCCATCCTGATACACAAGCGACTTAGATGGGAGCCTGGTCGGACCCTGAGAGACCCTGAGGGGAGATATGTCTTTATACAGGCCTGGGTTGAGTCAAATCCATATGTTATCCTTGGGGTCTACCTGCCGCCACCGGCAAACCTGACTGTCCTTCATCAGGCAGCCCAGTTTGCGGCTCAGTTCCCAAACGCTGCTGTTGTCTGTATGGGTGATTTTAACATGTTGCTTGACACAACATTAGATAAATTTAGCACTACTCTGCCAATTTCTATTAACCCACACCCTACAACACTAACTACATTTTCTCAGTAGGTAGGCTGGCAGGAGGTTTGGAGAGCTAAACATCTAGCGGATTGGGAGTTTTCGTGCCACTCAGCCGGCAGCAACTCTCTGTCACGCATTGATTACATTTTCGGTAACGCCCGTGCTTGTTCAACTGTAGCGAAAGTACAATACCTTCCTAGGGGTGTGTCGGACCATTCTCCCCTTTGGGCTGAATTTGCTATAGCAAATAGTAAGACTAATAGACATGGTTGGAGAATACATCCCTTCTGGCTAAGTCTATTTGACCCACACGATCGTATTCCCGACCAGCTTGCCACCTTTCTTGAAATAAATAGCCCTGATACTGACCCGGCACTACTCTGGGAGACCCTTAAGGCCTTTCTCAGAGGCTGCCTTCGCTCCTCTATATCATTTATTAAACGCAATACTTCCCGATGTGAGCAGGTGATGGCATCCGAATATTCCAAATTGGAAGCGACTTATGTCGCAGACCCCTCAGATGACAATAGAACAAGGTGGTTGAGTCAGGGAAGACAATATCTTATATATGAGCAGGAGAAGGCCCGTAGGTCTACTTTCTTTGCTAAGCAAAAATATTATGAACAAGGTAATCAATCCAGCAGCTTGCTGGCTCTGTTAGTCCATCAGAATTCAGCGTCTCCCTCTATACTACGTATCAAATCTGATTCCGGAGAAGTCCTTATTGACGGGGATCAGATTGGGATGCGATTTCAACAGTTCTACACTGAGTTGTACAACACCAAATTCCAGCATTCTCAGGAAACCCTGAACAATTTCCTAAATAAGCCTACATTCCCGACACTCACACAGGATCAACAAGCATTTATGGATGCACCCTTTACCCTGACTGAATTAACGGAAGCGCTTTCGGGAATGTCCAACGGTAGATCGCCAGGCCCTGATGGCATTCCAATTGAGGTATATGCCAAATACCAAAACATATTGCTCCCTACATTACTTGCAACATACAATGCGGCCTATGAGAACGGAGATCTCCCTCCATCCTTCTACGAAGCAACAATAGTATTAATTCTAAAACCGGATAAAGATCCCCTAGACTGTGGTTCCTACAGGCCAATTTCCCTACTTAATACTGATTACAAACTCCTAACTAAAATGCTGGCTAATCGTCTCAATACCATAATACTGGATTTAATCCACCCGGATCAAACTGGATTTATGCCCGGAAAATCCACTAGAGAGAATTTGAGGAGGGCCCAAGTGGTGACGCAGATAGGGGCGGCCAGAGAAGAGGATTGGGCCTTGGCCTCCTTAGATGCAGCAAAGGCATTCGATTCCATTGAATGGCCCTTTCTCTTCCAAGTTTTACGGAGATTTGGTTTCGGCGAGACGTTTATACGCTGGATCACTCTTCTGTACAAATCCCCCCTAGCAGCTATTTCCATTAATGGATCCTGTTCTCCCTACTTCCGACTACATAGAGGAACTAGACAGGGGTGTCCCCTCTCCCCCATACTATTTGCCCTGGCCATTGAGCCGTTGGCAATGATTCTACGAGAAACCCAGTTATACAGGGGTGTCACAGTGGGGGATAGGGAAGATCGAGTGGCTTTATATGCCGATGATCTCTTGCTTTTCTTGGCGGACCCTGAGGCAACCCTCCCCCATGTGATAAATCTTATTAATACTTTTGGTGAATTCTCGGGCCTTCAAATCAACTGGACTAAATCAGCCCTGATGCCTGTTTCTCGTGAGAGTCGTCTGGGCGATATTGACTCACTTTGCGGCCTCCGGATCTCAAACCAGTTTAAATACTTGGGGTTACAGATAACCAATGATGTGGGAAAGTCTCTAGAGCTAAATGTATACCCCCTCATAGATTTATTCAGGTCTAAGTTTAAAATATGGGGCTCCCTACCGCTCTCGGTAGCGGGGCGAATCAATCTTATCAAACTAATAGTATTACCAAAATACTTATACATAATGCAGCATGCGTCGCTGCATATCCTGTCCCGCTTCTTTAAATCCATGCAGTCCCTGATGTCTTCCTTTATTTGGGGAAATTCCCGCCCCAAACTACGAATCTCTACACTTCAGAGGCCGAAGCAAGACGCGGGCGCTGCCCTGCCAGATTTGTTCATTTACTATGTGGCAGGCCAGCTAATTCACTTGAGAAGCTGGCTGAGTGATGACCCTCTCCCCAACTCTGAGGCGCATCTGGCACATTATCTTAAAATCCCTAGATTGTGGCCCATGCTGGAATCTCCTTCTACCCTAACAGGCAAAATGCTACCAATTCATAGGTTGGCCTCTCAGGTCTGGCGGCAGGCCAAGTCAATTGGCAATTTTATGGACATAATAGCTGACACTCCCCTTTGGCGTAATCATGGGCTCCCAGAATTACTCCGACTGGAGGACGCCCACATTTGGGAACAATATGGCATCCGGACCCTGGCAGACCTCTATCCACAGAACACCTTGTCCTCATTTGAGCAGCTACAAAATAAATATGATCTGCCCCGTTCCCATTTTTATAGATTTCTCCAGGTCAGACACGCTTTAGAGGCGCAGTTCCCGCCACCCAGACCTGCTATTTCTCATTACCCCTTAATAGGCATCCTTCGCTCCCAAGGCCCCCGGGGCCTCATATCGGCACTATACTCCCACCTCATCTCAATACGAGCCTCTCAGGATATACCCTCTGCCCTAACAAAATGGAGGACACTGATACCGACACTAACAGACGATACGTTCCAAGAGCTCCTGGAATCTCCTCTATATGTATCCCCAGCAGCCAATAATAAAATGATCCAGCTGTATATAGTGTATCAGTGCTATCTCACTCCAGCGAGATTGTACAAAATGGGCAGAATACAGTCTACAAACTGCATTAGGTGTTCCTGCGAATATTCAGATTTTTGGCACATGATGTGGGAGTGTCCTGTTATTGAAAGTTTCTGGGGGGAGGTCACAGGTTTCCTCTCTGAACTTGTGGAAGTCCCTGTTCCACCGAGCCCAGAGATCTGCTTATTTGGAATACTAGATAAAGAAAGCTGGCAACACCATAAAAAGATTTTTCTGAGGGAATCTTTGTTCCTTGCTAGAAAAACGATTGCATTGCGGTGGATGGATCGTAAGAACCCCTCACTCTCAATGTGGAGGAAGCTGGTCAATTCGGTGGTGTCATATTATTATATAGTCTACAAGGGACGCAAGTGTCCTGAGAAATTTGATAAAGTGTGGGGTCTGTGGTGCGATTCCCCCCTCACGTTATATTTACCACAATTAATGGCTTCATCCATTCTGGAGCTCAGACGTGCCCCATAGTGGATACATGTTCTGTAGCGGGACCTGTGGCCTCGGAGATTTGGCTTCTGTGTACCTGATCAGGTTTTACAGAATTAATGTGTTATTTATGTTGTACTGCATTGACTGAACTTCTATACCAACCTAATTATACAGTGATGTGTATTATCTACGTGCTGCACCTTCCTGCGATTGTAAGTTTCTCTATGCTGTTTAATTTTCAATAAAACGAGTTTAAAAAAAAAAAAGTATCATCTGTATTCCTCCTCACTCGTAGGAACTGGCTGAATGGCAGCGACTCCAGCATCCGTCTTGAATGATTACTGTCAAACCTCAACAGGTTATTTCTATCTGTTGGTTTAGAAAAAATATCAGTACAAATTCTGTCGCCCTGTTTTTCAATTTTTAAATCCAAAAACTGAATGCTCTGTGTTGAGTAATTAAGGGTAAATTGAAGACCTGGGTCAATGCCATTGAGCCAGTCCCTGAATCGAAGTAGTTCGCATTCCGTCCCCTCCCACGCCAAAAAAGTCGTCTATAAAACGAACCCAACATTTGATCTGTTGCACATACTGGGATAAGAAGATATGTTGTTCCTCAAAATACCTCATAAAGGTATTCGCATAACTAGGCGCCATATTTGACCCCATGGCTGTGCCCTGTCGCTGCCTGTAATACCGCCCCCCAAAAACAAAATAGTTTTTGTGGAGGATAAAACTAAGCAGCGACAGGGCAAAGCTTCTACCAACTGGGGAGATATCAGATCTATCCAGAAAAAATTGTACTGCATTCAGACCTTGTTCAGGTCCTATTGATGTGTATAGAGCTACAACGTCAAATGTGACTAGAATGGTTGAGGGCGTAAATGTGAGGTTTGTCAAGATGGTCAGGAAGTGACTAGTGTCTCTAATAAAGGAGGCAGCATTAACCGCAAATTCCCGGAGTATCCTATCCAGAAATATAGAGGGTCTGCAAAACAGAGAGTCGCAACCGGAGACGATGGGTCTCCCAGGGGGGTCAATTAAACTTTTATGTATTTTTTGGAGTATATAAATTGTGGGCACTCTGGGATGATCAATAATCAGATAGCGTGCTAATCCATTGTCAATTACCCCATCGGTCAAAGCCTCATTTACCAAAATCTTTAGTTCAGTGTGAAACACATCAGTTGGATCATTTTCCAATAATTCATACACAGCACAATCATGAATTTGCCTTAGAACCTCTGTACAATATTTATCTCTGTCAAGAATGACAATGGCTCCGCCCTTATCTGCTGGTTTAATAATAATACCCTCATCCTTAGAGAGAGTTTCAAGGGCTTTTTTGTCAATCCTGGAGAGATTATTAGTATTTTTCGATTTCCTCAATCGTGACTGTTCTTTTAAGATTCTTGCATCATTCTTAACCATCTTTGCAAATGTTTCGATACCTGGATTGTTATTAGGCGGAGTATACTGACTCCTGTTTCGCAGTCCAACACCAACCAGGGAAAACACCCCACGGGGGTTGGACTGCGAAACAGCAGAGGTAGGTGGCTGTGAGGCAAAGTGGGATTTAAGGCGAAGATTCCTAAAGAATCTTTCTAGGTCCAGATCAAGTTGGAACCAATCAGTTACTGTTTTTGGGCAAAAAGACAATCCCTTTTCCAATACAGATAATTCATCTTTGGTCAATACCCTGGTGGAAATATTTACCACAAGTCCCTTCTCGGTTGTCTCTATTTCGGTGGAAGGTGTCGATTCCCGGACCTTGTTTTCATGTTGTATCTGCCTCTTGCGGGAACGTTGATGCTTGATCCCGCCTCGCCGTGCGCTAGATCGCGTTGTTCCATTTCTCTGTTGAGGGAATTTGTTGAACCCATCTGGCCTAAAAAAAGAGCCATTAGTGACAGAGCCCCTCTGTGAACTTTCACCAGAGTTGGAAGTATCAGACATGAAGCCACTAGTGTTAAAGTTTCTTTGCTTCCTCTTTCTTTGACGATTTTTAGGCAATTTGTAGTCACTAGGGACACTCTTGGTTGCTTTATCTTTATGCCAGCTATAAACATGTCCAGCAGTGTAGTCATTAGCATCCCTGAACCACGTATTGCACACCCCAGGCTCAATAGGAGTCAAATGGCGCAATTTCACGGGGACGTTTGATTATCTGGTCTAAGTAGGCTGGCCAGGCTACTAATTAGGCCGCTTCTCCTGTTCAAACATGGCGCAGGTGTGTCCCACGCCAATGTAAATGGGCCCGGCAGCTGAAAAAAAGTACAGGAAAGAGAGTGTATTCGCCTGCGAGGGGACGTGATCGCGCTCCGCTCAGAGCACAATTACAACACGTTGTCACAAGTGCTAAAACGTCACGCTCATCTGCAGGAGAGAGATTTGTGGTCGTGAGATGCCCGGATATAAACCCGATTCTTTTGAATGGGGTCATACACATGAGCAGTTATTTCCCGCAACACATCATGGGGGGGAAACAACGCGGCATGTTACCTATTGTATCCATTGGGGCCGGCAAAAGCATCACGCCGCCTGCAAGGTACACAGGAGTGCGATGTGATGTTTCCCATTGACCCGCCTCACATCTGTGGCTCACGGCATGTTGGCGAGCGTGATATCAGGACAGGCTCACGGCCCGGTAT
Source organism: Eleutherodactylus coqui (assembly GCF_035609145.1). Taxonomy (NCBI): domain Eukaryota; kingdom Metazoa; phylum Chordata; class Amphibia; order Anura; family Eleutherodactylidae; genus Eleutherodactylus; species Eleutherodactylus coqui. The sequence goes on from NC_089845.1 coordinate 38,113,179, forward strand.
CGCACTTGCCCGGGTGAAATCAGCCTTACTTTGCATGAAGCGAAGCAGAACCACCAGAACCACCCAGTAGACCATATAATGTGAACCCTCCTGTATATCATGCACATGATCCTCAGCCGCCACGTGTTTATACCATTGTGTGATCTCACGCTGCGGAGGAACGGGAAGTGTTTTTGGAGGTCTGATCCTTCCTGTCTGGAAGATTTGAGCCTTTTATTTACTGCACAATTAACAATGCAAAAATACTAAAAGGGAGAACATAAAAGTTTGTTAAATGCATTCTAGTCTAATCTATCATCCTCAATCTTGGGTCATGCTGACTAACATCATAAACTTTATGGCTATGTGTATTCTGCTCCTATGCAGACCAATGTGTTTCCATGGTTACAGAGTGCAAACAGTTTGTGTGCAGCCTGATCTTGCAGTCATGGGCGTCCTAAATGGGTGTGCAAACTGTGATATTGTATAGGGCACACAGCAGCTTCTGCTGAAGGAAGGGCCATAGATGTCCTGGTAGTGGAAGCTTGTAGCCACCAAGAATCTCAGTATTAGTTGTATTATTTAGACTGCATGCAGCATATTATTAGTTTAGGCTAATTTTATATTTGGGGGTAATTGGTTATAGTACCACAGTATGTAAAGCTGACATGCAGCATCCCATAGGGAGACCCTGGACACCTGACATACGTGGGGAGCTGGGAGGGTAAAGTGCTGACTTGCCATGGTGGCACTTACCATGCGCCTTTGCGGAGGAACACATGCAGCCAAGGCCAGAGCAACACTGCAGTCCACCTAGGACACCTATAGGATTGGGAATGCCCACCAAACTGGAGAAACGGGGGGGGGGGGGGGAATTGTCACACGTGATGCCATTGTTCCTGCATATGCTGGTACGACCCTCGGTGGATAAGAAATGCATCCACAAACAGTTCTTTAGTACCATGGGTCTCTGGGAATGGTCAGAGCCCGGTATTAACGTTACTTGAATAATTGTAAGTGAAATAATACAAGGCAGTTCAATAAAAGACTTCACAGTGCAGGTAGATGAACAGACTTCAAAGATTATTAACTTGCAGTACCTCCACACGGCTCTTCTAGATTTACACGTGTGAACAGAGATTATTGACTTGAAGTACCTCCACCCAGCCATGGAGACATGTGGGTGTAACAAATAAAGGGTATACCTCTACGCGGTGATCTAGACTTCAGATGGCAGCGTAGGAAAAAAGAAGAGGTAGTACCTCTGCACTGGCCTCGTATAAACACAGATTAGAACTCACTGATGCTCTTTTTCTCTCTCTCCGGGGCTCACTCTCCTTACATCCAGTTCACAAGCAATACAGGAAATTTTCCCTCCTCTTCCATGCTTCGACACATGAGGGCTGAAGGTGCTCTCATATGTCTGGACCTCCTGAACAGCCACACTCCTGAAGACATGAACCCCTGAGGCCTCACGTCCACGGGGAAAATCAGGCCCGCTACGGATTTTCCATGGAGAATCTGTAGCGGGTCCCTCCTGCCCCACGGACATGAGGCATTAAAATAACTCACCTGCTGTGGGCCGTGCGTGTCTTCCCTTCTTCGCGGCCGGATCTTCTCTCTTCGGCCCGGCAGATGTGCTTGGCACGTCGGCCGCGTGCCACGCGCATGCGCTGGGCACATCCGTCGGGCCGAAGAAAGAAGATCCTGCCGCGAAGGAAGGAAGATCTGCATCGACCGGAGCAGTTGAGTTTAATTCAGGCGCGGGTATCCTGCGGATCTGGACAGCTTCCATAGGCTTCAATAGAAGCCTGCGGGAGCCGTCCCCGCGGGAGACCCGCACCTAAATGGAGCATGTCCATTTTTTTTCATGCTCCAGAAATGTTTTAATTCACTTCTATTGACCATCCGCAGGTATTTATCTACCCGCGGGTGGTCAATGCATCCCTATGGGACGCGGATCCGCGTGTGGGTGATCCGCTGCGGATTTTAATTGTTCTTTTCCCCGTGGACATGAACCCCTTAGTGCTCTCAATCACTCACATTTATAAACTCTCTCATACCGCACGACAGGACAGACTTGATACATTTACATTCAGGCTTTGGATTTTATTAAAAGTTAACCTCTTAAGCGCTGCAGCTGTGCAACACATACTGGAAATGACAAGACAGCTTTGCACAGTGCATAAACATAAGACATACATGTATGACATTTATGGAGAGGACCAGGATGAAGTTCTGGGTCACTACAGAGATATAAAAAAAACATGCATACATCCAGTTCAGCCTATTATCCTGCAATGTTGATCCAGAGGAACCCCTCCCCAAACCAATGTTCCTCATTTTAGGGAAAAAAATGACTTCCCAATTTCAATCTGGCAATCAGAATAATCCCCGGATCACCGACCCTTCTGAAGTATTCAGTGACTATAACATGTAATATTTTAACACTCAAGAGAGGCGTTCAGGCCCCGTTTGTACTCTTCTAGTGGGTTCTCCATCACCACGTCCTCAGGCAGAGAGTTCAGAAGTAACACTGCTCTTACAGTAAAGAACCCCCTTCTCTGGTGTAGAAGCCTTGTTTTCTCTAGATGTAGAGAGCACCCCCTTGTTACTGTCCTGGCTATATATATATGATGGGTGGCATCTCTGTACTGACCCCTGATATATTTAAACATAGTTATTAGAGCGCCCCCTTGTTACAGTCCTGGGTATAATAGATGATGGGAGAGATCTCTGTACTGACCCCTGATATATCTATACATAGTTATTAGAGCGCCCCCTTGTTACAGCTCTGGATATAAATAGATGATGGGCGGGATCTCTGTTCTGACCCCTGATATATTTATATATAGTTATTAGAGCCCCCCTTGTTACAGTCCTGGGTATAATAGATGATGGGCGGGATCTCTGTACTGACCCCTGATGTATACATAGTTATTAGAGTGCCCCCTTGTTACAGTCCTGGGTATAACAGATGATGCGAGAGATCTCTGTACTGACCCCTGATATATTTATACATAGTTATTAGAGCGCCTTCTTGTTACAGTCCTGGGTATAATAGATGATGGGAGAGATCTCTGTACTGACCCCTGATATATTTATATATAGTTATTAGAGCGCCCTTTGTTACAGTCCTGGGTATAATAGATGATGGACGGGATCTCTGTATTGACCCCTGATATATTTTTATATAGTTATTAGAGCGCCCCCTTGTTACAGTCCTCGGTTTATGTATTGTGGGGGGTCTTCAACGGAGACCAGTGCGGATGTTGCCTGAGTCCAAATTCAAAGGAAAGTTATAACGAGTACTTGGAGAACCATAAGAATACACTATACACACAGCATGTGAATCAAAATGAATTCTGCTTTATTAGGAGAAACACACAGCTTATATATTACATATACAACCAGATAATCTAATGTCACATGTATTACACCGTTCCCTATATTTTCATTTGCTATCAACATAAAACCAATCTTGTCAAATCAGGGCTTGAAAAACAAAAAATTCAAAAAAAACGTTAGATGTTGAATACAAATGTCTCTTCCTGTAAAATTGTTTCTTCTTCTCTTGATCTTCTTTAGATCCTAAACCTATAGGATCTCCGATACAGGGAAGCAGGGGGATTATTATGCCCTCACTGCTTCCCCTGGTTAGCCAAAGAACAGACCCTAAGTAGGAATCTGTCCATGTCCATTTAATTGGTATCAAACAATCTTCTCCATTCTCCATATCCAGAAGTATCCACAGCTGACTATAGAGCCCCTTTATTCCAATGTTGCAGATGCCCTCTCTACACCACTTTGTTGCCCAAGGTCTTCAGGGAGGAGCTGTGAGGCTTAGCCCTCCTTTGACGTCATCAACTGGCGGTCAGCATTCTGCAGAACATCTGAGGTTCACTCCGATGACAGTGTAGCAGTAGTCAGGCACACTTGTCAGTTCTTCAGGCTCAGTTGGATAGTCTCAGCGTATGGACAGATGCAGCATGCACTTAGAGAAGATGAAATTTCAAATCACAATTGCAAAAGTCCAAATGCCCTGGTGGAAATGAGTCAGTTCATAAATTTACTCAGTCCCAAATAAACTTGATGCAGAATAAATCAGTCTATGGCAAATCAAACAGAAACAAAATCACAATCTGGGGTCTTGTGTGCTTTTCTTCACCCCTTCGTAAAAATAGATAAAATAAAAATCTGTAGGTCAAATTTATCAATAAAACAATCTCTGCCCAGAGGGACCGCAGTAATTGTCTGTTGTGGCAAATGAATATTTCTAATATTCCTAATCTTTCTACATTTCAGCACAAATACCTTCTACATACAGTAGACATAAAATTCAAGAATTTTACTATGTAAACAAACAATATAATATCAAACATTGCAAATCAATCAAGTTTACAATACAATAATCTCAGGCCTCATGTCCACGGGCAAAAGAAGAATTAAAATCCGCAGCGGATTTTAACTCTTCTCCTGCCCACGGATCCGCATCCCATAGGGATGCATTGACCACCCGCGGGGTAGATAAATACCCGCGGATGGTCAATAAAAGTGATTTAAAAAAAAATGGAGCATGAAAAAATCTGGACCATGCTCCATTTTCATGCGGGAATTTACTCACCCGCTCGGGTTCTTCCCTTCGCCGCGGCTCCATCTTCTCTCTGTCGCGGCCAGATCTTTTTTCTTCGGGCCAGCACATGCGCAGGGCACGTCACCCGGCCGCGACGCAGAGAACATGACGCCACGGCGAAGGGAAGATCCGGAGCAGGCGAAAGGTAAGTTAATTCTTATTTTCAGCGCTCATGTCCGCAGGGCAGGAGAGACCCGCTACGGATTCTCCATGGAGAATCCGGAGCGGGCCTGATTTTCCCCGTGGACATGAGGCCTTATTAGATTGATCAAAATCATCATCAGCACAGTTACTTATTTTTCACATGTTATCAAACACTGCGAACCACGTTAAGCAAATTTTATAACACAATATTCCTAGATTTGTCATGATCCTCTTCATTAGTAGTTATGTATTTACCACATCCCATTCCTAGATTTGTAATAACACGTTTCCGTAATTAAGATTGTCATGCAATATACATTCACATAACTTTTCCACAAAACAGAACCCAAATAGATATTCTATTAGTCCAACTCATGTAAATACATTTGTACATACTAATATCCCAGCACACAGTCACAATTATGTGTATCTCACACTCACACTTATTAGGGTCCGAATCAACTCCCGCCTTGGCCACCACAGTATGAACCTTTTTCTTATTTACTCTATCATTCCCCTTGCTCTCTGGTGACTGCCCCTGCATGTGTGCTTTAACCTTTATTATGGCCACCTGTTCTGGCAACATGATGGCCTGCATTAATCTACCTACTGATACACCATTCTTGATGGGCTTGCCTTGTGCCGTGAGAAAGCTCCTGGACCGCCAGATGGGTCCATAATCGTGTGCAGTACCAAAGGCGTACCTGGAATCAGTGTAGATGTTAGCAGTGGTACAGGCCTCCGTTAGAGCACGGAGCTCAGCCTCCTGCGCTGACATGTGTGGCGGCAGTAGTTTTTGTACAAGCATCTCATTCAGTGTGACTACTTCAAATCCCCCATCGGAACCAAGTTTCCCACTTGTTCCCCAATCAGCATTTTTCTTGTGGGAAACTAAAGGGATACTGTTTGACCCAGGGGTGCGTATCCTGGCTTCAGATTTACCATCATAGGGGGTATATTCAATTTCCCTATGTCTGTCTTGGAGGTGGCTTACTATTTGTCAGGACCTGCGGAAAGCTGAGTTTCTGCAGTAGCTGTCAAGACAAATACATGAGCCGGATCTACCAAGAGAGCAGTTAGTTTACAAACCTCTTCTGAACTGTCACCTGAGGTCTCAACCCGTACCGATCCATCTGGTGAGAATTTGATGGATGCAGATAAGGCTTGTAAGTAGAGATGAGCGAACGTACTCGTCCGAGCTTGATACTCATTTGAGTACCACGCGATGTTCGAGTTACTTTCACTTTCATCTCTGAGACGTTAGCGCGCTTTTCTGGCCAATAGAAAGACAGGGAAGGCGTTACAACTTCCCCCTGCGACGTTCAAGCCCTATACCACCCCCCTGCAGTGAGTGGCTGGCGAGATCAGGTGTCACCCGAGTATATAAATCGGCCCCTCCCGCGGCTCGCCACAGATGCGTTCTGACATAGCTTAGGGAAAGTGCTGTCTTGCTGGAGTTGCTATAGGGAGAGTGTTAGGAGTATTTTAGGCTTCAAGAACCCCAACGGTCCTTCTTAGGGCCACATCTAACCGTGTGCAGTAGTGTGGAGGCTGCTTTTCGCAGTGTTGCATTTTTTTTTTTTTTTGTATATCGGCCATGCAGAGCACTGCGCCCTGCAGTAATTATACATACTCCAGGGCCAGTAGTGGTCGTGAGGCAGGGACAGAAGACATATTTATTGAGTGGGCCTTTCCAAAAACATTTGGGAAAAAAAATCTATTTGGGCTGCCTGTGACTATCCTCTGTGTACTGGGTCTGTGCTGGGGGTAGTTGTCCTCCTAATTCATACACAGCCAGCTAAGTGTTACAGCAGGCTTGCGCAAAATTATTTCCTGGCTCTGCTGTGCGTTCCGTAAGCGAAGTCAGCCTCCAACCACAGGCCAATAAGTGGCACATTTAATTACAGTGTTCTGTTTCTGCACTACTGGTAATACAGCATGCTGAGGGGTAGGGGTAGGCCTAGAGGACGTGGACGCGGGCGAGGACGTGAAGTCAGGGTGTGGGCACAGGCCGAGCCAGTGCGGTGGACAGGGGTAGAGGCAGGGCCAGACCGAATAATCCACCAACTGTTTCCCAAAGCGCCCCCTCGCGCCATGCCACCCTGCAGAGGTCAAGGTGCTCTACGGTGTGGCAGTTTTTCACAGAGACGCCTGACGACCGACGAACAGTGGTGTGCAACCTTTGTCGCGCCAAGATCAGCTGGGGAGCCACCACCACCAGCATGTGCAGGCATATAATGGCCAAGCACCCCACACGGTGGGACGAAGGCCGTTCACCGCCTCCGGTTTGCACCACTGCCTCTCCCCCTGTGCCCCAACCTGCCACTGAGATCCAACCCCCCTCTGAGGACACAGGCACTACCGTCTCCTGGCCTGCACCCACACCCTCACCTCCGCTGTCCTCGGCCCCATCCAGCAATGTCTCTCAGCGCAGCGTCCAGACATCGCTAGCGCCACTGTTTGAGCGCAAGCGCAAGTACGCCGCCACGCACCCGCACGCTCAAGCGTTAAACGTGCACATAGCCAAATTGATCAGCCTGGAGATGCTGCCGTATAGGCTTGTGGAAACGGAGGCTTTCAAAAGCATAATGGCGGCGGTGGCCCCGCGCTACTCGGTTCGCAGTTGCCACTACTTTTCCCGATGTGCCGTCCCAGCCCTGCACGACCACGTCTCCCGCAACATTGTACGCGCCCTCACCAACGCGGTTACTGCCAAGGTCCACTTAACAACGGACACGTGGACAAGCACAGGCGGGCAGGGCCACTATATCTCCCTGACGGCACATTGGGTGAATTTAGTGGAGGCTGGGACCGAGTCAGAGCCTGGGACCGCTCACGTCCTACCCACCCCCAGAATTGCGGGCCCTAGCTCGGTGCTGGTATCTGCGGCGGTGTATGCTTCCTCCACTAAACCACCCTCCTCCTCCTCCAACGTAACCTCTGTCTTGCAATCAAGATGTGTCAGCAGCAGCAGCACGTCGCCAGCAGGCCGTGCTGAAACTACTTAGCTTAGGAGAGAAGAGGCACACGGCCCACGAATTGCTGCAGGGTCTGACAGAGCAGACCGCTGGCTTGCGCCGCTGAGCCTCCAACCGGGCATGGTCGTGTGTGACAACGGCCGTAACCTGGTGGCGGCTCTGCAGCTCGGCAGCCTCACGCACGTGCCATGCCTGGCCCATGTCTTTAATTTGGTGGTTCAGTGCTTTCTGAAAAGCTACCCACACTTGTCATACCTGCTCGGAAAGGTGCGCTGGGTCTGCGCACATTTCCGCAACTCCAAGACGGACGCTGCCACCCAGCGGACCCTGCAACATCGGTTTAATTTGCCAGTGCACCGACTGCTGTGCGACGTGCCCACACGGTGGAACTCTACGCTCCACATGTTGGCTAGGCTCTATGAGCAGCGTAGAGCTATAGTGGAATACCAACTCCAACATGGGCGGCGTAGTGGGAGTCAGCCTCCTCAATTCTTTACAGAAGAGTGGGCCTGGTTGGCAGACATCTGCCAGGTCCTTGAAAACTTTGAGGAGTCTACCCAGATGGTGAGCGGGGATGCTGCAATCATTAGCGTCACCATTCCTCTGCTATGCCTCTTGAGAAGTTCCCTGCAAAGCATAAAGGCAGACGCTTTGCGCTCTGAAACGGAGGCGTGGGAAGACAGTATGTCGCTGGATAGTCAGAGCACCCTCATGTCTATATCTCAGCGCGTTGAGGAGGAGGAGGAGGGGGAGGAGCTTGAGGAGGAGGGGGAAGAGACAGCTTGGCCCACTGCTGAGGGTACACATGCTGCTTGCCTGTCATCCTTTCAGCGTGTATGGCCAGAGGAGGAGGAGGAGGATCCTGAAAGTGATCTTCCTAGTGAGGACAGCCATTTGTTGCGTACAGGTACCCTGGCACGCATGGCTGACTTCATGTTAGGATGCCTTTCTCATGACCCTCGCGTTACACGCATTCTGGCCACTACGGATTACTGGGTGTACACACTGCTCGACCCACGGTATAAGGAGAACCTTTCCACTCTCATTCCCGAAGAGGAAAGGGGTTCGAGAATGATGCTATACCACAGGGCGCTGGTGGACAAACTGATGGTAAACTTCCCATCCGACAGCGCTAGTGGCAGAAGGCGCAGTTCCGAGGGCCAGGTAGCAGGGGAGGCGCAGAGATCAGGCAGCATGTACAGTGCAGGCAGGGGAACATTCTCCAAGGCCTTTGCCAGCTTTATGGCTCCCCAGCAAGACTGTGTCACCGCTCCCCAGTCAAGGCTGAGTTGGCGGGAGCACTGTAAAAGGATGGTGAGGGAGAACGTAGCCGATCGCACGACCGTCCTCGGTGACGCCTCTGCCCCCTAAAACTACTGGGTGTCGAAGCTGGACACGTGGCCTGAACTCGCGCTGTATGCCCTGGAGGTGCTTGCTTGTCCAGCGGCTAGCGTCTTGTCAGAGAGGGTGTTTAGTGCGGCTGAGGGAATCATCACGGATAAGCGTACCCGCCTGTCAACCGACAGTGCCGACAGGCTTACACTCATCAAGATAAACAAAGCCTGGATTTCCCCAGACTTCTCTTCTCCACCAGTGGACAGCAGCGATACCTAAACAATACGTAGGCTGCACCCGCGGATGGAAGCATTGTTCTCTATCACCATCAAAAACGTGGACCTTTTAGCTTCATCAATTTGTGTATGATATTCCTCCTCCTCCTCCTGCTCCTCCTCCTGAAACCTCACGTAATCACGCCGAATGCGCAATTTTTCTTAGGCCCACAAGGCTCAGTCATATAATTTTTCTAAACAATTTTTATACGTTTCAATGCTCATTAAAGCGTTGAAACTTGCACCTGAACCAATTTTTATTTTAACTGGGCTGCCTCCAGGCCTAGTTACAAATTAAGCCACATTAACCACAGCGATTAATGGGTTTCACCTGCCCTCTTGGTTGGGCATGGGCAATTTTTCTGAGGTACATTAGTACTGTTGGTACACCAATTTTTTGGGGCCCTCACCTACAGTGTAATCCAATTAATTTTTGGCCCACCTGCATTACAGCTGACGTTACATCAGCTGTGCTGGGCACTGCAATGGGATATATTTATGTACCGCCGGTGGGTTCCAGGGAGCCACCCATGTTCTCGGTCCACACGGAGTTGTAACTACATGTGTCCACTTCTAAAGAAAAGGGCCAGAACGTGCCACGAGGGGCACATAGGTGGAGGCCCTGCATGACAGGGTTGGCAGGAAACGAAAAGGCAAGCATAGGGTTAATTGATAAGTTGAGGACGGGAGTGTCAGATAGTTGGCAGTTTAAGGGGATTGGTTAGGGAGTGAAAAGGGGGGCAGTGGGGGGAGTAGATAAAAGGGGGTAATTTGGGCGGGAGCGCCATCTTTTGAAGTAGTTTAGAGCCCACCCACTCTCCCAATTTTTTGTTTTAGGATATAGGTCTATTGAAAAAAAAAAGATATTTTAATTTTCGCTAGCTATATATTATAGATATGCATAGATATACATGAGTCAGTATGTTTATGGCGTGAAATGTGTAGGTATTGACCATGTCATGGCAGTCGGCGGCAGGCGGGGGGGGGGGTCCTTGGAGGCAGTTTATAGTGGGTGGAAGGAGTTACGGTGGGGACGGCCTCACCTGGAGCGGTTATCACGCTAATGGTATCTTGGTTGGGTCTGGCGCGGTGGTGAAGGCCAGGGAAGTGATCCCGGTTGGCCTATATTATTATATGTTTATAGCCTCCCAGAGGGGGCTTTTTGGGCCTCCGAGCCGGGAGTACGGTTGGAGGCCAAGGTACGGTTCGGTTTATGTTATTATTATTATTCGCCAGACCCTTATTATTTCCTGGTTGGGTCTCCAAGGGCATCCTCCCCGTATAGTTTAACGGATAATGTGTTAACTTTTGTTTTATTTTAATAAAGGCTGCTGTGGCCAAAATATTTCCAACTAAGAAGTTGTTTGGACGATTATTAATAAGAGGGGAAAGACTTATTTAATGCCGGGTGAGTCGGTCATACCCTGGTCAAGAACCCCAGTCTGACTGGGGCATGCAGTGTGGGCCGAAGCCCACCTGCATTAAACCTGACGTTAGCTTTGCTGACCAGAGCACTGCAATGGGATATATTTATGTACCGCCAGTGGCTTCCTGGGATCCACCTATGCTGTCGGTCCACACGGGGTTGTAACTGCATGTGTCCACTTCTAAAGAACCCCAGTCTGACTGGGGCATGCAGTGTGGGCCGAAGCCCACCTGCATTAAACATGACATTACCTCAGCTGTGATGGGCAATGCAATGGGATATATTTATGTACCGCCGGTGGCTTCCTGACACCCACCCATGCTGTCGGTCCACACGGAGTTGTAACTGCATGTGTCCACTTCTAAAGAACCCCAGTCTGACTGGGGCATGCAGTGTGGGCCGAAGCCCACCTGCATTAAACATGACATTACCTCAGCTGTGCTGGTCACTGCAATGGGATATATTTATGTACCGCCAGTGGCTTCCTGGCACCCACCCATGCTGTCGATCCACAGGGACTTCACAATAGGGAGTTGTACCTGCCTTTGTCTATGAATTAAAAACCCCGGTCAGGTTGGGGCATGCAGTGTGGGCCGAAGCCCACCTGCATTTAATCTGACGTTAGCTCTGCTGTCCAAGGCACTGCAATGGGATACATTTATGTACACCCGGTGGGTTCCAGGGAGCCACCCATGCTGTGGGTGCACACGGAATTCCCATTGCGGAGTTGTACCTGCCTGTGACTATTTATAAAAAACCGCGGTTGACTGGGGCATGCAGACACCTTGACAGAATGAATAGTGTGTGGCACATAGGTTCCCCATTGCTATGCCCACGTGTGCAGCTCCTGATGGCGGTGGCACAGGATTATATTTCTCATTGCTTCTGTACAGCATTGTGGGCTATCGCCTCACCCCTTTTAAAGAGGGTCGCTGCCTGGCCGTGCCAACCCTCTGCAGTGTGTGCCTGCGGTTCCTCCTCATGGCAGATGCACTTATAAATAGACATGAGGGTGGCGTAGTATCAGGGCAGCTGAAGGCTGCGCAGGGACACTTTGGTGTGCGCTGTGGACACTGGGTTGTGCAGGGGGGGGGGGGGTTTGGGCAGCATGTAACCCAGGAGAAGTGGCAGCGGAGTGTCATGCAGGCAGTGATTGTGCTTTGTTGGAGGTAGTGTGGTGCTTAGCTAAGGTATGCATTGCTAATGAGGGCTTTTCAGAAGTAAAAGTTGTTGGGGGGGGCACTCTTGCCGCTATTGTGGCTTAATAGTGGGACCTGGGAACTTGAGATGCAGCCCAACATGTAGCCCCACGCCTGCCCGATCCGTTCTGTGCCGTTCCCATCACTTTCTTGAATTTCCCAGATTTTCACCAATGAAAACCTTAGCGAGCATCGGCGATATACAAAAATGCTCGGGTCGCCCATTGACTTCAATGGGGTTCGTTACTCGAAACGAACCCTCGAGCATCGCAAAATTTTCGTCCCGAGTAACGAGCACCCGAGCATTTTGGTGCTCGCTCATCTCTAATAATGATGCCAGCTGCAGTCCTATGTAACACCACAGATAACACACACTGATAACAGTGAGAAGAGATACCGATGTCACCTGCAGTCCTATGTAACACTGCAGATAACACACAGTGATAGCGCTGAAGAGAGATAACGATGTTACCTGCAGTCCTATGTAACACCACATATTAGACGCAGTGATAATGCGGGGGACAGATGGCGATGTCAACTGCAGTCCAATGTAACACCAGAGATAACACACAGTGCTAACGGTGAGGAGGGATAATGATGCCAGCTGCAGTCCAGCTGTAACACCACAGAATACATGAAGTGACAATGCTGAGGAGACATACCGATGTCACCTACAGTCCTATGTAACACCAGAGAAAAAACACGGTGATAACGCTGAGAAGAGATAACGATTACAACTGCAGTCCCTTGTAACACCACTGATAACACACAGTGATAATGCTTAGGAAAGATAATGATGCAACTGGCAGTCCTATGTAACACAAGAGATAACACAGTGATAATGCTGAGGAGAGATAATGATCTCACATGCAGTCCTATGTAACATCAGAGATAACACTGTCATAATGATGAGGAGGGATAATGATGCCAGCTGCAGTCCTATGTAACAGCACAGATAACACGCAATGACAATGCTGAGGAGACATACCAACGTCACCTGCAGTCCTATGTAACACCAGAGATAACACACAGCGATAACGATGAGCAGGGATAATTATGCCAGCTGCAGTCCTATGTAACAACACAGATAACACAGAGTGATAACGCTGAAGAGAGATAACAATGTTGCCTGCAGTCCTGTGTACCACCACAGATAACACACGGTGATAACACTGAGGACAGATAACGATGTCACCTGCAGTCCTATGTAACACCACAGATAGTATTAAGGAACGCCGGCAGTGGCTGTTTGTTGCTGCTGACAACCAGTGGCAACTGCTCCGATAAGCCCCACGGCTCATTAGAGCTGTTAACCCTCTAAATGCTGCTGTCAATTCTGATAGCGGCATTTAAATCCCCTGAATGATGTTCGGGGGTACCGTACGCCCCCCCTTGTGATGAAATCGCAGGGAGCCGTGCGGGTGTCATCGCAGCGGGTGCCAGTCTATCAAGCTACCTCACCCATGGGTGGCTAGATGGACTGCCTGCCCGATCGCAGTATGATGTAATGCTATGGCCTCTTCCAGACAACGCTGGGTGGCGGTTACCTGTATATGTATATGTGAAGTTGTCACGTGTGACGCCATTGTTCCTTCTCACTGTAGATTATCCGGCGGTTGAATAAAGACCAGTCAGGGAGGAGAACACAGGATGATATCAGGCCTACAGTCTCAGTTATCTGCAGTGCTCCGCTCCTGGACACACACACTGTCCGGGACTCTGAATAACTCCGGAGGACCAACACCACTCTCCTCTGACACTCACTCTGACTTCTGTGGTTGGCTCTGTATGGCAGACTCCTCACTCCTGGCTCTCTTCAGAGGAGGTTCCTGGCATGGAAGGCCTCAGGATATCTCTCCTCTTCTTCCATATCTTCACCACATGAGGGTTGAAGGTACCCCCATGTGGTCGGCACTGCACTCTCGACCGTTGAAGATGATGGACCCTCTACCACACCCCAATCACTCACATTTATAGGGTACAGACATCACGTGAAGAGACTTTCCCAGACATATCCCAGCCACATTCAGACATTAACCTCTTACATGCTGCAGCTGTGCAACACACAACAAGAGACAAGACAGCATCCACATTAAAGACATGACATGTATGACATTTATGGAGGGGCCAGAAATAGGTGTTTGGGGCCACTATACTGTTACAGAGGGTGTGATAGACATAATGATTATTTATAAAATGTCTATCGTTTAATATAACCCAAATGTATTTTGCTATTGTAATGACTTTTAGCTCAGGAGTTTAAAGGACACACACACAATCTAATCATAGTATTTGCTAGACAATGGATGTCTGATCTAATGTTAGTTAAGTACATAGAAGTTACACAAGTTGCACAACCAGCTTCTAAGAGTTAAGGGCCATAGTGTCGTGTATATCCTTATATCCTGTGTTTAATACTGAGTATTTGTCTAGCCCCCTTCCACTCCTCATCCTGAAGCTAGGTAAACAATGAGTCATCACTACACGGAGATGACTTCAGCTAGAGGACGAAGTCCATACCACCTCAACACTTGGAGGGGGTGGGCAGAGAGGTGGGGGATTCTGTATGATCCGACAAATGAGAATCTTATATGTTACTGATGTAATCTGTTGCACGCCCATTGAAGGGCGGTTGTCATGTGTTATAATAAAAAGCCTGAGCCTCTACACATGGTAGAGACTCTCTCCCGGTTTTAGACCAGCATTTGTGTCTGATTCTGGATCGATGATGTGTGCACACGACACTCAATTCGGAAAGCGACAAAATACCCCAAAGCCTGCTGGAGAAATCATATTCCAGATCAGTGGCGTCTCTGGGTGGACCGAGTTAAGAGATTTTGATTTCTTTCATTCTGGAAAAATACAGAGATCGGCGGATGGCACGCAGAACTCAGGGGCCCGAAAATCTACAGAACACGGTAAGATTGCTTTATGTAAATCTACCGATGTGATCTGGGTTCTGACTGCTTTTCTGCCTGTTCCTGATCCAGAGTGATAAATCAATGAAAGGCAGGTAATATAGTTCTTTCTTACTCGGAAAAGACCACCGTTTTAACCTGCTTAAGGGGTATTTTGTATGCTGTGTCTGTTATGTCTGAGACGGTTAAAAATTGTTTATGCAAGACCAAGAGATAAATTCTGTGAGGGTTAATGTGTCGGGAGGGCGGACTCGGCTGTTTAAGTCTGAGGGAACACGCCAGTGACACGTGCTCCTAGGTAAAACTAGTGTGAGGTTAGGAAGATTTATGATACGTATATTTACATTTTATGATTGAGCGTGTTATGTTCTCATACGTGAAAAGGTATATATGCGGGGAATATAGCCGTGGTGTGACGGCTGATTTCTCCAGAATATTATTGAGGTTTTGGTCATTGAAAATAATCGTCAGTCTCTGTGTATAGCTAAATGTCCTGTCTAGGACGTGTACAGGAAGTGCTCTTCGGGATTGCTAGTAGACCTTGGGTTGATATAAAGGTAGATGAGATATATACCTTGGGTTGATATAAAGGTGGATGAGATATATATATACCTTGAGCCGTTGTGGGTATTCTCCAGTAATCCCGTCTGTCTGGTATTATAGAAAGAATGTGCAGTGTTTATTGTTGGGGGGAGGGCTGCTGATAAGAGTGAGCTGAAAGCTTTTTCCAATTAACCCTTTCTGTTTACTTTGTCGTTCCCTGTGTTTTGTAGAATTAATGTGCATTATAATTCTGAGTGGGAAAGAGGTTATATGGAAAGGATTTGAAGAAAGCAGATTTTACAAGAGAAACAGTACTGTGTGCAGAAACTTTGAATAGAATAGAATAAGCAGGTAGCATAGAGTTGAGCAAAGTGAGCAAGGACAAAGGTCATAGAGCTTGTGATTTGGTTACTGAACAATGGGAAAGGATCAGGAAAAGTTGCAGAAAGAAATGCCAGGTTATAGACAGATAAGATAGATTGTAGAAAGTTTTCAGAAGATGAGCAGGAAGCCTAGCAGAAAGAAATGTGTTTTTAGATTGCTAGAAGGAGGTATAATGTAGTTAAGAGATTGAAGAGGGGAAAGCATGTAGGGGGGTATGTGTATTGCTTATGAACAATGTAATGTCTTTGTGTTGACTGCGGCCCCTCCCTGTAATGGCGGCCGTGCTTGCAATGTTTACAATCCAACATAGTGTGACTCTGCAGTAAATGTAGTGAGGCCTGCCCCCACCCTGAAGTTATTTCCCCCCATGTGCTCACTTTCAGGGTGTGTGATGTTACTTCCGGTCCCTCCCCATCCGGGACAGGACCTGGCCCCGCCCCTTCCTCCTCCAGCGGCCATCTTGCCTCACCTGGAAGTGCTGCTACTCAGCAGCCATTTTGCCTCACCTGGGAGTGCTGCTGCCCCTGGCCCCGCCCGTTCCTCCGGCAGCCATTTTGCCTCACTTGGGAGATTTGTAGCCCCGCCCCTTTCTGCCTCTGGCGGCCATTTTGCTGCATTTGGGAAGCCTATATTTCCCAATGCCACTGTATCCAGTGCTAACATCATGATTGTCTGAAGTAAGGTTTTGTTTGACCAGACTTTGTTACGCTCCAAGATGTGGCCACTTTGGATGTGTGATAAGTTCAGGGAAACAAACCTTTGTGGAGATGCAGCTTGGGACATAGTAGATGACTAAGCTGGTTTATAGTGCATGGAAGATTGGAGTTGATGCATGGGGGGCAGAGGCTGGGAATACATGACAGGGGACGCTCTCTCATGTTCCCAGGGGCTCTGTTTTCCACTGCCCGCTTCTCCAATGGATGCTCAGACAGATGATGTTACGGAAGGCTCCTACAGATGAAATAATTTCCCTATAGTCACCCAGCAAACTTTTTCATGCAATTTGGTGAAGTAATTTTACTTTTTATGTGAAGAAAGAGGGACTGAATTGCCCAGAGTAGGATGTTAATTCATCCGTATTCTTTAGTTTTTCTTTAAGTCTTTTGTATATTCTAGTGTCAGTCTACACTGAAGCTATAATTATATTCCGACAGGAGAGTAAAAACTAAACGCTGGCCATACCCTGAAATACTATTACACTGGGTGACGTAAAATTTGAATTGTGTGGCGCCCCCTTGTGTTAAAAAATGCTAACTGCGACCTGAAATTAAAAAAAAAATTTTTTTTAAGGAGATTTTCGCTCAGACTTCGCTGCATACAATGTCACCTTGACCTACAAAGTGCTTGTTTTTGTGCCTCTTGGTTTACTAGTTTGAACGCAATGACTCTTTTTCCATTGAGTATTGCGGTTCAAAAGGGGGGAGGCATAGGTGATCTGGGTCATAGATGATCTAGGTGTTGTAGATCAGCTATTGGGTTTGAAAAAAAATAAATAAATGATTTTGTGCTACAAGATTCCGAGCCATGTGAAATAGAACATCAGAACGATTATTTAGTACTAATTCAGTAAGAAACTGCAGATATGCAAACAGTTATCAGAACCTCTGTTGATAATGCATATGTTGAGCTTTTTGCAGATGGTACCAGGGTGAGGATTGATGACTCCACATCGGATATGCAGTGGTCACACAACAAGATGTCCTAGAAGCAGGAGCTCTGCCTCCGCATGTCACAGTACAATAAGCGGAATGGAAGGCCCTCACTGAGGCGTGTAGAGTGGCGAGAGGTAAGACCGGCAATCCTTTACACTGACTCCTGGTATGCATTTGGCATAGCTCATGATTACGGCCCAATATGGAAGGCCAGACAGTTTTTTACCTTAGCAGGACAACCAATTGAGAATGGTGCAACGGTACAGAGTCGCATGGAGGCCCTACTTCTACCTGACAAAGTTGAGAGTTCGCACCGATTCCTACACTGGAGAGGCGAGAGACGACACACTCGCTGACAGCGCAGCAAAGGCAGCGGCCCTCAAGCCGTGGAAGAAAGAAGAAAGATACTGACAGCATGAGTCAGTGGTAAAAAAAACTTTGGACATTGACAAAAATTTGGACTTTGATATGCTAAAGACTTTTACAGTTACCAGCCAGCAAGGAAGGAAAGAATAAATGGACTAATATGGGAGCAGCAGAAACAGGACAGCGTGTGGTGAACAGTCAACAGCACTTGCCCACCACAGTTCCTGTATCCCATGATGGCCCAGCTGATGGACGCAAAGACCCACCTAGTAAAGCAGTAATGACGACGACGCTTGAAAGAGGTTGGGCGACTTCTGGGTTCTCTGTAGCTGCTGCATCATTTGTCCGGTTTAGCATGATCTATGCCATGGGTAAGTCAGGGCAGAAGTAAATTTGCCACACCACACTTGCCGGGACCACTCTACCCATTTCAGGGATTGCAAATTGACTACGTTCAGCTCCCACTTGTTGGGAAGTATGACTACGTGCTTGTTGTTGTTGATGTCTTTGCAGGTTGGAGGCCGACCCTGTTACCAAGGTAAACAAGTAGGTAACCGCAAAGAAGCTCATGAACGAGGTAAACTGTGAATATGGGGTACCAGAGGTGATTCAGAGTCAGACAGAGGTATAAACTTCGCAGGTGAATGTAACATGTCATGTCTGCTCTGGGTGTATCCCAGGCCTTTTACATACTGTACCACCTTTAGTGTAGTGGAAAGGTGGAGAGACGTAGTGGCACGCTAAAAAGTAAGATACTTAAAAATGATGCCACTTTGGAAAGACTGTCATCCAATAGCCTTATACAGTGTTAGATATGAACCCAGGGGGGATTATACATTATCTCCCTACGAGATTGTTTGGGCTAGCCCCAAGGCTAGGTCGTTACTATCCTCAGTGGTTACAATTACAATCTGATGTGTTGACTAAGTATGTGATTTCCGTTGTTAACTAACCAAAGCCTATGCACAGGTGTTCTCTTCCAGACTCAGAGGCAGACACTGGGACACATATCTTGCAGCCTGGGGATTGGGTGTGCATCAAGAAGTTCCCCAGGAAGCACCCTCCTGAGCCCCGATTTGATGGCCCCTACCAGGTGCTTCTGACTACTGCCACAGCTGTGAAACTAGCCGAAAGACTTACATGGATCCATGCTTCATACTGTAAGAAAGCTTCAGATCCGGGAGACCAGTCTTAGTTGTGCCAAAGACATTACTCTGGTTAAGGCTAGTGAGAGAGGAGGGTGGCAACTGGAATCCTTAGTCGGAAGAATATGGGGGTATGGTTACCTTCTAGTATAACTCGTCCAATGCTCAAGTAGCTGCATATTCCTTTGACTATTGTACTGTGGTCCCGTGTCTAGGCGCAAGATCCCACCGCAGGCCAGATTTAGCTCAGTCCAGCTGGTTATATGACTTATATACCCGGGGAATACAATATGTTTGCGCCACTGATAACGTCTGGGGAGAAGACTGCCGTTATTGGGGATTAGTGGGATGGAACGCAGGAACAGACTAGTCCTATAAACCGCGAAGTGCCTTAAATAAGAAAAATAGGAGCGGGAAATCCCTAATTAGTCGTATAACCCTCCTTGAGAATAATAAGGACAGCAGGTATTGGAAGGCTGAACTTAGTATGTTGCTTGGTTTTAATGCGGTTTTTACATTAACCATGGGAGATCCAAGCCCGGGGGACGGGGAGACTTATAGTCTGGGGACATACCGGTATGGGAGGATAGATCCCTTAGGGAAGTTTAAAATAAGGGATATGGTAGATGCAGCCGAATGGAAGCCTTCACTTAGTCCCGTGCCCATAATTAACCCCCTCCGCCGTAAGATAAAGACCTTGACGAACATGATGATCATAGCCGACCCTACCTTTTGAGGACACCTTGACAGTAGCGACTGGCTACTCTGACCAGAATCTCTGGTTGGAGTTGATGAGGTACAATGCTAACAGGAGCAACAAGTCTAACTGTTGCGTGTGCGGTAGTGCCCGACTACACTCGGGGATGGTCCCCCTAAATCTCCCTGTAGATGCTGAAGAGTGGTTTATTAGTCTCTTCACGAACATTTCCGCTAATTTCACTGTCCGTGAGAAATGAAAGAAGGAATACTCTATAACTACTTAAGTGTTTGCACCGGAGAGAGTATTACTGACTACCCTGGAAACTACACCTGCCAGGCAAATAGGCAGGGTGGAGGGAGATTTTTGGGGAACTCACCAACGGGTATTGCTCCTCCTACAGTATGATAGGAGGGGAATAGATGCAGAATCAGGTCCAGTCCTTAGGAGACGTTTACTGGCTTTGTGGAGACATGAGGTAGAGGACCCGCCTGGAGGGTAATTGGACAGGGGAGTGTGCCTTAGTAAAGCCCTTATGCTCCTCCACATCCTGTCAGACACCAACGTTTCCCTTGTTTGAAAAAGATGAAGAGCCAGTTCCGATAATGCCAACCACATGCGCTACCAAAGAAAAAGGAGAAATGTACTAGTACTGTGCCTGCCCCGATCTCCTAAGATGGATTGTCAGTGGAATTCCCATTTGCCTAGGGATAGTGCAGAAGACCTTAGGTTCCGGCGAGGGCACACCCTGTGGGGTGTTAACTTGTACAGATAGAGGGTATGGATGCCCGGAAATGAGCCCAGGGAATCCATGGCCTCCCTCTGAGGTGAGGTAGGGATCCCCCCCTCCTAGGAGTAGGGACTTATGGGCAGTGGGAAAACCCTGACGCAAGGGTGAGGCGACTTGGACGTGTTCACCATTAGGACTATCTCCAGGAGGGACATTGGTGTGGGTGAAGATTAGGGAGTCCCACACCGTGCGTACCTGTGCACGCTACTAGTATTGTAACATTATGCTAGAGCGAGAAGAGAGACCCCTGGTGGTAGTTTTGATCTACACGTGTACATTGACGTCATAGGATAGCCAAGGGGAGTACCTGACAAGTTTTAAAAATTAGAGACCAAGTTAAAACTAGATTTGAGTCCATTTTCCTGATCATTATGGTAAATAAACGTTGACTGGATTAATTATGTTTATTATAATTAGCAGTGGTTTATAAATTATACTAGAGACGCCTTATAGGGACTAGTCGACCAATAGGACCTACCTCGACTATGACTTTTTTTAAAAATAGAATGGCCTTAGAGACGACTTTAGCTAAAAAGGGGAGTGTCTGAAAGATGATAGGGGAGACTTGTCATACCTACATCCTAGACGACACGTGACCCGCGGGTAAAGACGCAGTTGCTCTGACCGCACTAACTAAAAAGAGCTAACTTTTGGGACCAGCCCTCGCCATGGATGAGCGGGTGGTAAAGGATCCTGGCACAGACGGGCGTCGCTGTTGTATGTGAACTGATGGTTACCTTTTCTGTTCTAGTCTGCTGTGTTATCCCCTGTGTCAGAGAGACCTGTGAAACTGATGCTGGAAAAGCCGCTCCCACCATGAGTTTGCTGAATGCATCCCCAGAAGGAGTGGACAAGTCCTACACCCCCTTGAAGACCCTAAAACGAACCTTCAACGCGCTCCAGTTATAGGCTCATGCGCAGAAAACTGTGAAAATTAGATAGAAAATTAGAGGATAGACATTTTAAGGGGGGATTGTGATAGACATGATGATTATTTATAAAATGTCTATCGTTTAATATAACCCAAATGTATTTTGCTATTGTAATGACTTTTAGCTCAGGAGTTTAAAGGACACACACACAATCTAATCATGGTATTTGCTAGACAATGGATGTCTGATCTAATGTTAGTTAAGTACATAGAAGTTACACAAGTTGCACAACCAGCTTCTAAGAGTTAAGGGCCATAGTGTCGTGTATATCCTTATATCCTGTGTTTAATACTGAGTGTTTGTCTAGCCCCCTTCCACTCCTCATCCTGAAGCTAGGTAAACAATGAGTCATCACTACACGGAGATGACTTCAGCTAGAGGACGAAGTCCATACCACCTCAACACTTGGAGGGGGTGGGCAGAGAGGTGGGGGATTCTGTATGATCCGACAAATGAGAATCTTATATGTTACTGATGTAATCTGTTGCACGCCCATTGAAGGGCGGTTGTCATGTGTTATAATAAAAAGCCTGAGCCTCTACACATGGTAGAGACTCTCTCCCGGTTTTAGACCAGCATTTGTGTCTGATTCTGGATCGATGATGTGTGCACACGACACTCAATTCGGAAAGCGACAAAATACCCCAAAGCCTGCTGGAGAAATCATATTCCAGATCAAGGGCAGTGTGGGAGCTGTGGATAATAGAGACTCTTCGATTGGATTTTGAGCACTGTGTTTCCAACAGACCGCCTTGATATTAGGGGTGTGTTAATCTGTGTATTATGTTACATGATTTGTATTTCTATTTACCGGGACTGTTCTTGTGGCTCTATAAAGTATTGTGCACAATGTATTAGTAGTTCTAGCATCCAGCTAGTAGTGTAAGGCCGGCTGCACACGGCCGTGACGGGTTGCGCCGCGAAATTCCGCGGCAGAGCCCATCACGGCGCCCCCCAGGAGACCCCATACTTACGAGCGGATCCGGCGTCCTCGCTCCCGCATGACGCTTCCCCGCCCACCGCCGCGTCATGTGACGCGGCGGCAGTAGGCAGGAAAGCGTTTTCACGCTATCTTCCGCTGTGCTACAGCAGAAGATAGCGTGAACGGATGGCTTCCATTGACTGCAATGGAAGCCGTCCATGCGTACATTCGCGGCAAATAGAGCATGCCGCGGATGAGGACGGGAGAATTCACGGTGCGGAATTCCGCGGTGGAATTCCGCACCGTGAGCAGTGAGCTATTAGGTTCAATAGAACCTAATAGCTGCAGGCAACGCAGCGGATTTTCGCCGCGAATTACGCGGCAGAAATCCGTTCGTGGGAAGGAGGCCTTAATATTAGGGGTGTGTTATTCTGTGTATTATGTTACATGATTTGTATTTCTATTTACCGGGACTGTTCTTGTGGCTCTATAAAGTATTGTGCACAATGTATTAGTAGTTCTAGCATCCAGCTAGTAGTGTAATTACTCACTTGTCATGTTACTGTTATTCACTTATATCGCTTTGTTTATAAATAAATATTGTACATTTTGGTTACTCCATCGTATCCTGAACTCTGCGTCACAAGACCACCACCCGCTACAATACAGCCTAACTCGCTCTGCTGCTCCTCCCTTTTGAGGACTGTGGGCATCAGAGCAATCAGATCACCAAATCTGCCTCCAGATTCTGCAGCAATAACCCTCCATGGCATGCATGCTCCATTTTACTGCGGTTCCCGCATGGACGGCTTCCGTTGACATTGCGGACGGGCTGCGGATTCTGTGAGAAAGCTGGAGATTAAAAAAAAAACAAAACCCTGTACTGCGCATGAACGCCGGGGTGACGTCCGGCATGTCCGCACACATCCGCAGTACAGAAGAAAGAAGACGCAGGTACGCAGGGTTGCCGGGCGCAGGCACTGGCGGATTCTGTGAGGGACTCCCCATGTGGAATAGACATGAGGCCATAGGCTTGGTTTGATTTCTGCCACATTGTGCAGTCAAGGTCAGCTGGCCATCATATGGCTATACTCACAGAACAGCTTACCGTGCTGCACAGCAGCCACACGTTGGGCTTTGTTTACAGCCCAAGTTTAATGACTAATTTAAAAGGTGAAAGATGTAGAATAATCTCATGAGGAATAAATATATTTAAGCCGGCGATGTTCCCGAGTCGCCGGGTCACAGGACATAAGAGGAGCTGATTCCAGCTGTCTGGATAGTCATCTATGATGGAATACCTGCGGATGTCATTTTTCCCCGGCGTGTGGATCGCATGTGTGGGGAAAAAAATGCAGCATGCTCTATTTTCTGCTGATTCCCGCACGGACGGCTTCCAATTAAGCCAAGGGAAGCGTCCGATCTGCGGCACAGCCACAGCTGACACTGCAGACGTGCTGCGGATCCGCAGGAAAGCAAGACAATTAAAAACAAATGCACTGTGCAAGCTGCAGCATGCCAACCGGCGCCCCGAGCGCCTCCGCCATGCGGAAGAAAGAAGATCCGTCTGAGATGGAGAAGACCGGCACCGCAGGCGAACAAGTAAGAAAATGTACATAAAATGTCTATGGCTGCGGGCACAGGTGGACTCCGCTGCGGGATTCCACACTTGGAATCCGTCCGTACCCGTGGACATGAGGCCTAACTGCTATGGGGAGGGAGTTTATCTGCGTCCGGAGCTCGGGAAAGAAGACAGCTGGCTCTATTAAAGCATTAGAAGTCATTACAAGGATTTCTGCCAACTGGATTTCTGCGCTGCAGCGTATTTTTTACACGATACACCCGTGTGAATGACGAGAAAACGCTAATTAATCTCAGGACTCAATCGCAGACAATCTTCCATGATGAGTGTAAAGACTCATCGCCCGTGTGAATGAGGCCTATGAGTCATAGACGCCCCATATAACACTCCCAGCGTGTTATACAGAGCTTAATGGCTCTAACAGTGCATTCAGATGTAACGATTATCATTCAAAAAATCATTAAAATGAGCAAAAGTGAACGATAATCGTCTGCTTTAAACGTGAGCCACTGACCGAAATATAAATGAGAATCGCTCACTCCGTTCGCCGTTCAGTATCAGCACTAAAAGTCACGGTTGGCTCCTTCACTTCTCGTTCCGGTCAAACTCCCCCCGCTATGTGCTTACATAGGAATGTGAAACACTGAACCAGAAGTGAATGATTCTCAGTGATGATCTGCCTGTCCAACAGGCTACACGAGTGCGGATGAGTTAGCCGTGACGTCACTTGCTCCTTCGATGGGTCACATGAGCATCGTCTTGTCTAAAAGGGGCATTAGACGATCTTGTAACCAATTTTAGGGATTTTGGTGAACTTCCAGTTTGGTTCAAACTCATTCAGACCAAATTAAACTTTTTGTAAAACTTCGGTGAACTGGCCAAAACAAACTTTTCAAGCGTCCACTTATAGCTGCTCCTTAGATCAGGTTCCAGGACCGCCGCCTCCTGGGAGGAACAGGCGCTACACAGGACTATTAGTAAAATGCGGACCACTCCAGTGCTTTGGTATAAACATATATAGTTTTATTGACACTCATTGCGTTTTTCAGCATCTGTTGGTGGCTGCTCTTCTTCGGCAGCAGATGGTGGCTGCCATTTTTTGGTGGCAGGCGGTGGCTGCTGTTTTTCAGCATCTGTCGATAGTTGGTGTTTTTTGGCAGCCGGTGATGACTGATGGTTTATGCGGCTGGCGGCTGCGGGTGTTTTTCAGCATCTGTCGGCCGATGGTCTTTTTTTGCAGCTGGAGCTGGCTGGTGTTTTTCTGCTGGATGGCGGATGGTTTTGTTGGATGGTCACGTTTTTGGCAGTAAGTGGTGGCTGGTGTTTTTCGCCAGTGGGTGATGTTTTCGGCGGCAGGTGATGGCTGTTATTTTTTGGCAGCAGATGGTGGCTGCAGTTTTTTGGTGGCAAGTGGTGGTATCTATCTATCTATCTATCTATCTCATATTTATCTATCTAATATCTATCTATCTATCTATCTAATATCTATCTATCTATCTAATATCTATCTATCTATCTAATATCTATCTATCTATCTATCTATCTATCTATCTATCTATCTATCTATCTATCTATCTAATATCTATCTATCTAATATCTATCTAATATCTATCTATCTAATCTAACTATGTATCTAACCACGGTCCTCTGTTTTCTGGGGCATCACAGCAGACTCTGTAAAAAAAAAAAAGCAATATCACTACACTAATACTGTGTGTATATAGATAGATATGTGTATATATATATATATATATAGATAGATATGTGTGTGTATATAAATAGATATGTGTGTGTATATATAGATATGTGTGTGTATATAGATAGATATGTGTGTATATATATATAGATAGATATGTGTGTGTATATATAGATATGTATGTGTGTGTATATAGATAGATATGTGTGTATATATATAGATATATGTGTGTATATAGATAGATATGTGTGTATATAGATAGATATATGTGTGTATATAGATAGATATGTGTGTATATATATAGATATGTGTGTATATAGATAGATATGGGTGTATATAGATAGATATGTGTTGTCTGCACTAGTGTGCATTTAGAATCGTCCGAAAAAACAGAACGGTTCATGCTCTAATACGCTCCATAGCGGCAGGTGTATTAGCGCATGCGCCCGTGTGCTTCTGCCCTAAGGGAGTGAAATAGTACATACGTGTAGCAACAGAGGACGGCGATCACGAGGAATAGAAGTGGGGCTGCAACAATGATGTACCGGGGTATAGATTGCAATCTGTCTTCTATTTCCTCTATCTGAGTGT
Organism: Eleutherodactylus coqui; assembly: GCF_035609145.1. Classification (NCBI taxonomy): domain Eukaryota; kingdom Metazoa; phylum Chordata; class Amphibia; order Anura; family Eleutherodactylidae; genus Eleutherodactylus; species Eleutherodactylus coqui. The sequence goes on from NC_089845.1 coordinate 38,139,366, forward strand.
CCAAACTCCTCCGGACTCCTAAAACAAAGGGAAGAATTTATTTAGTGATTTCACCAGTTTTGTGCAACAAAAAAAAGTAAATTTTGGCACAAACCTTTTTCTATGTAAAGATTTATGATTTTTTACTATTATTTGCTGCTGTCATCGCTTTTTAAGAAAGTGAGTGGGATTTGGTGAAAGGGGTGGGGCTTCCTACAGACCAACAGCTTTACAGAAATTGTCAAAAATTATATCTACAGGATAGGGGATAACTTGCCTATCGTGGGTGTTTCACTGCTGAGCCCCCTGCCGATCATGAGAACGGGTCTCCTGTGTCTCGCTCTGCCCATCACTATGGGAGTCGCTTCTGCCTTTGCAGTGAAGTCACTGTGAACGGATCGCCGGCTGAGCATGCGCGGTCGGTGCTCTATGCATATCAATGGACTGACCGAAATAGCTGAGCAGATACTGCAGCCCCATTGAAAGTGAATGTGCGACCGGCGCTCCGTTCAGTCTCCTCCTCACTGCGGGGGTGCAGTAGCCCCACAGTGTGGAGGACAGGGGGCACGGGCTCCCTGTTCTCGAGATCGGCAGGGGTCTCAGCGATGATAGTGGCCTCACAGCCCTGTGCCCACTCCGCTATATAGCTGAGATAGGGTTATATAAACTTTCTACACGGTGGGTACTTACTCACTAGATCTTGACTCTCCAACGGGCCCCTGCTCTCCTCCTCTGCTGCTTGCAGGGGAATCGGATAGGAAGCAGCAGAGGATAGCAAAATAAAAATGGCCAAAAGTCCAAACATCTTGTCAGTGAAACAGCTGCAAGTAGAATGAAGGTCTTCAGAACAAGTACTGGAGTATTGTCCAGAACACGGTGATGTCATAATAGTCACTGCATCATCCCTATGTGACTTCCCCCTCTATGACACATCACCTGCCACATTCCTACAATATTAACCCCTTAGTGACTCCGCCTATTTATTGGGATTTTCATCTCCCCTTTATAAAGCCATAACTTTGTTATGCGGAATAAGTTGGCGCCATACAAATAAAGATGAGTGTTATTTTCCCATTGACACGGCCGTATGAGGGCTTGTTTGTTGGATCTCGAGCTGTAGTTTTAATTGGTACCATTTTGTGGTACATGTAGTGTATAACTTTTATTAATTTTTTTTGGGGGGAGCAGGGTGGAAAAACACATCAATGATATTCCTTGATGCGGGTCGTTATGATTTCGATACCAAATGATACATTATTTTTAGGTTTTTCCACTTTGGACCATAAAAACACTTTCTTTTGGAAAAGTTTTTTTCTTTGCATCGCTGCATGCAAAGTCCCAGAACTGTTTGATGTTTCCATGGACGAGTTCTGGGAGGGCTTGTTTTTGCAGGATGAGCTGTAGTTTGTTTTTTGTATCATTTTCAATATCTATGACTTTTTCTAACAAAACATAAGCTTATTGGTTCTGGTTTTTTAGCTTTAATTTTTTAAAATAACGTTTTCTGTGAAAGATAAAAAGTCTGTTTGATTGATTGTATGTCGTTACGGATACGCCAATGCCAAAAATGTATATTTTTATTCACCTTTTCAAACTGACAAAGAGAAAAGTGAGCAAAAAGGGGTTTTTTTTGTTTGTATTTTTTTTTGTTTAACTTTTCTAATATATTTTTTTATGTCCGGTAGGGAATTTAAACCTAATACTTCTGCCCCCCTATTTCCTATAACTCCTAAAAAGAAATAACCAAGATATAAAGTCCCAATATTTGTACATGTGCGGTGCTTGTATTTGTCTTGTAGCTTCTGACTTGATAATGGCCCTGTGCAGCTGAGATGCATGTTGTATTTTAACATGGCCTATTTTGGGCTTAAGGACCCAAGGATTTTTGGGGGATTTTCTTCTCCATTTATCAAAAGTCATAATTTTTTTAATTTTCCGTCGGCCAAATAAGGGCTTGTTTTTTCGGCATCATTTTTGGGTACATAGACTATATTGTAAAACTTTTTTTTTTATTATAGCAGGGAGAGAAAACGCATCAATTCTGCCATAGATGTTTTTATTTTTTTTTACAGCGTTAATCATGCAGCATAAATGACGCAATCCTTTTTTTCTGCAGGCCGGTACGGTTGCAATGATACCAAAATTCTTAAATTTTTTTAAAGGTTTTTCCACTTTTCTGCAATAAAAATCCTTTTTTTGGAAATCTTTTTTTTTTTCTAAATCACTGCCTTCAAAGTCCTGTAACTTTTTTATTTTTTGATGTATGGAGCTCTATGAGGGATTATTTTTTGTGATACGAGCTGTAGTTTTTATTGGTACCATTTTGGGGTGCATACGGCTTTTTGATCACTTTTATTGCGTTTTTAGTGAGGCAAAATGCTAAAAGTTAGCATTTTGCCTCAGTTTTTTAGCGTTTTTTTGTTCCCGCTTCATTCCCTGCACAGTTAAAAGCATGTGTAGCTTATTGTACGCATTGTTACGGACGCGACAATACCAAATATGTGGGGGTTTTAATTGAGAAAAAGCATTAAAAAGGGTTCTTTTTTAAAACTTTTCCTTACATTTTTTTTTTATTCATTTTTTAAATCTTTTTTTTCACACAACTTGTGTCCCCCTGGGGGACTTTCTCCACAGTACTGCTGATCGCTGTGATAAGGCTACTGCCCTGCCATGCCTTATCACTTATACAGCGATCTGAGGCACTGGCAACACAGGACGTAAGTTTACGTCCTGTTGCGGAAAGTACCCCCGCTGCCAGGACGTAAACTTATGCCCTGGAGCGGGAAGGGGTTAAAGGTGCATGTCGGCTGCAGCGAGTGGTGCATGGAGGCTGCAGCGAGTGGTGCATGGAGGCTGCAATGAATCCTACAATAGAACTAGTGGGGACTACTTGTATGATACATCGTGGTTGCTGTCTGTAAATGCAGCTATTTTCCCATCATGTGAAGGAATATGCACTGAAGCCTCCGAGCCGAACCTCTAGGGGGCAGAAGCTTGGCCCCAGATAGTAAAGCAAAAGAAGGACTTTAGTGCCTTCGGCTAAGATCACCCCCCGTGGTTTGTCTTCGCGCCGTACTAAACTTTCAGCAAAGCTCAACCTACAGCGGCATTTGACTCTTTTGGTTCACTCAACACTTTTCTTGAGGAACCAGATCAGAACAAGAGGGGCAGTCTGAGATTAGTTGGAGGAAGAGAAGACAAGCAATGTCAGGGAATGTTATGTGACTGAAGGAGTAGTGGATGCTCGGAACAAACTCCCAGCAGACGGGGTTGGAGCATCAACAATAAATGACTTCAGGCTGCCTGGGATAAGCACATATCCATCCGCAGAGAGAACTAATAGAAGGGCCGACTAGATGGACCGCGGGGGCTTTTATCAGGTCATGTTTCTAAACAAAACCCTTTATAGGATGCCAGTAGGATGACGCCTTGAGCCTCCTTCACACGGGCGATTTTGCGCGCAGTTTTATGCATGCAGAATCGCTCACGCAAATTGCATCCAAAAGAACCCACTGATTTCACTTGATTTTACATGGAGCATGTTTGTGCCCACATTTCTGTCGGGCGAAAATATTTGTGACATGCTCTATTATTGTGCGTATTTACACACCCCGGGCTCAATAGGGGTCAAAGTGGCGCAATTACGCAGGGAAGTTTGATTACCGGGGTCTAAGTAGAAGTGTAAAACAAAGACCAGGCAGCATCAGATGAATTTTTCAAGATAGCTTCAGACTTTTTATTCCTCCATCAAAGGAAAACCTGCGCCGTTTCGGTCACTATGGTGACCTTTCTCAAGCATGGTTAACCAGTACAAACTGACACATATAAATACACCAACTATACAATGACAGACACAATTCAGGTGTGGACCAACTAACCCACCATTAACCCCATGTGTGCATATACATACCTCACATTGGTACGGACAGCTTCAAGTCCATGTGGAGACATCCCAGAGTCATGCACAGGTTAAAAGGGGTTGAACCTCATACAAGATACCTCACATACGGCATCAGATGGTATGTAAATTAACCTCCTCTATAATGAAAAAGCACCTATTACTTACTTTGCTATTGAGCAATCTGGCTGCTGTCAAAAAAATCATCCTTACCTTTAGGGTGCATTCACACGAACGTATATCGGCTCGGTTTTCACGCTGAGCCGATATACGTTGTCCTCGGGTGCAGGGGGGGGGGGGGAGGATGGAAGAGCCAAGTGCAGGAACTGAGCTCCCGCCCCCTCTCTACCTCCTCTCTGCCCCTCTGCACTATTTGCAATGAGAGGAGGCGGAACGGGGGTGGGGCTAAAGTTCGGAAATTAGCCCCGCCCCTGTCCCGCCTATCCCCATTGCAAATAGTGCAGAAGGGCGGAGAGGAGGGAGAGAGGGGGCGGGAGCACAGTTCCTGGCCCTGGCTCTTCCATCCCCCCCCCCCCCTGCACACGAGGACAACGTATATCGGCTCGGCGTAAAACCCGAGCCGATATACGTTCATGTGAATGCACCCTTATACATATAACAACATGTTTAAAGACTCTATTAAGTCAGTGGGAGTATTCTTATTAAATCCCCGCCAAGTCATAATCATGCGCATCATAGCGCTCACATAATGACGTAGGCATGTATATTTAGATCGCACAAACACTAGTGTTATAAGAACCTCGTGTGGTGCAGAGTGAAAGTTCCTGCCCATGACCCGAAGGCTGCAAGTTCGATCCCCACATGTGTCAGGTAGCTGGCTCAAGATCGATTCAATCCTCCACCCCCCCGATGCCGGCAAAATAAGGACCCAACCCGGCGGGGGGCAACAAGCAATCACTACCCGAAAGCGCTGCGGAACAAGTCAGCGCCACACAAATACCAAGATTTACTTTATTTTACTAGTGCACACTCATGATAATGCCGATCTCCAACCAGATCTAGATAATTGATTAGAACACTAATGTCGCTCAGATAATAAAATTAGGGTATTAGATAGTTCATATTTGTTTTAGAACAAATTTATTTTAGTGTAACAATAAGCCAAATGTCAGAATCTAATCTTAGAGGGGAAAGGGGAAAGGGAAATCGCATGAGTGCAATCAATACCAATAGGGCGTAAGAACCACCTTGATATACATTTATCAAAGTGATTGTTGAATACAATATCAACATCTATTCCCACTAAGAAAAATCGAGTCATCAACAGAAAGCTGCCAAGTGTCTTATTTTTATTAATTGTTCCATTATTACATTATCTCAATCATCTATATAATAAAGAAAACATTTTGGGAAAAAAATTTTTTTTTCAAAAAAGACGGCAGAATCTCTGTAGATGTCACCACATGGAATCAAGACAGTCCAACCACCTGTGGGTACAAAACAGAATAAAATAACATATACATATATACATTAAAAACTATATTAAAAAATGTATACTCGTTCATTCTACATTCAGTGTATCAATTAAGAACCTATACTGTATCAATATTTTTAAGATCTTCATATTAATCACGATCACTTACAGGGGAGAACCTTTCCACCTTTCTGTAAAATTACTACCAATACAGATCATCTCATATATGGGGTGCCACATGGTACTCTATATTGAGCCCCTTAGGTTGCAATGTATCTAGTATATATATCCACTTAAGCTCCTTCCTTTTGAGTAGTAGCTCTCTGTCGCCCCTCCTCTCCAGTGGAGGAACATGGTCTATGATTTTATATCTGAGTTGGCTCACAGAGTGCCTACACTCAAGGAAGTGCTTGACAACAGGTAGTTCTTTCATCTCAGTTCTGATAGTACTCTTATGTTTGTTTATGCGGGAGCGTACTTCCTGTATTGTCTCCCCTACATATGCTTTACCACAAGGACAAGTAATCAGATAGATTACAAATTTGGACCTGTAGGTAAAGTATTCCTTAATTCTGAATGTACGTCCCGTGTGTGGATGTTGGAACGTATCACCTTTTACAAGGTTGCTACAATTCGAACAGTTCAGACATGGGTAATTTCCTGGTTTTAAAGGTCCAAGAGTTCTTTGTATAGTTCGTTCTTTTGTTTTAAACAATGGTGTCACTAGTTGATCACGTACGTTGCGTGATCTTCTATATGCCATCATTGGAAAATTCGTGAACTCTGGTACATTATCACAAGTCCTCATCAGAATAGGCCAATTTTCGTGTAGGATATCCCTAATTTTTCCACTGTCAGCCCCATAGGTTGAAATAAAGGGAACCCTTTGAGAATTCTTCTCCTTAATTCGTGGAACAAGGAGCTCATCCCTTTGTTTTAATAAAGCCTTATTCATTTGATCCCGTGTTAGGGAAGAAGGATATCCTCTATCCAAAAACTTTCTATTCATTTCCTCCATCCTTCTCTCTATCAAAGTATCATCTGTATTCCTCCTCACTCGTAGGAACTGGCTGAATGGCAGCGACTCCAGCATCCGTCTTGAATGATTACTGTCAAACCTCAACAGGTTATTTCTATCTGTTGGTTTAGAAAAAATATCAGTACAAATTCTGTCGCCCTGTTTTTCAATTTTTAAATCCAAAAACTGAATGCTCTGTGTTGAGTAATTAAGGGTAAATTGAAGACCTGGGTCAATGCCATTGAGCCAGTCCCTGAATCGAAGTAGTTCGCATTCCGTCCCCTCCCACGCCAAAAAAAGTCGTCTATAAAACGAACCCAACATTTGATCTGTTGCACATACTGGGATAAGAAGATATGTTGTTCCTCAAAATACCTCATAAAGGTATTCGCATAACTAGGCGCCATATTTGACCCCATGGCTGTGCCCTGTCGCTGCCTGTAATACCGCCCCCCAAAAACAAAATAGTTGTTGTGGAGGATAAAACTAAGCAGCAACAGGGCAAAGCTTCTACCAACTGGGGAGATATCAGATCTATTCAGAAAAAATTGTACTGCATTCAGACCTTGTTCATGTCCTATTGATGTGTATAGAGCTACAACGTCAAATGTGACTAGGATGGTTGAGGGCGTAAACGTGAGGTTTGTCAAGATGGTCAGGAAGTGACTAGTGTCTCTAATAAAGGAGGCAGCATTAACCGCAAATTCCCGGAGTATCCTATCCAGAAATATAGAGGGTCTGCAAAACAGAGAGTCACAACCGGAGACGATGGGTCTCCCAGGGGGGTCAATTAAACTTTTATGTATTTTTTGGAGTATATAAATTGTGGGCACTCTGGGATGATCAATAATCAGATAGCGTGCTAATCCATTGTCAATTACCCCATCGGTCAAAGCCTCATTTACCAAAATCTTTAGTTCCGTGTGAAACACATCAGTTGGATCATTTTCCAATAATTCATACACAGCACAATCATGAATTTGCCTTAGAACCTCTGTACAATATTTAACTCTGTCAAGAATGACAATGGCTCCGCCCTTATCTGCTGGTTTAATAATAATACCCTCATCCTTAGAGAGAGTTTCAAGGGCTTTTTTGTCAATCCTGGAGAGATTATTAGTATTTTTCGATTTCCTCAATCGTGACTGTTCTTTTAACATTCTTGCATCATTCTTAACCATCTTTGCAAATGTTTCGATACCTGGATTGTTATTAGGCGGAGTATACTGACTCCTGTTTCGCAGTCCAACACCAACCAGGGAAAACACCCCACGGGGGTTGGACTGCGAAACAGCAGAGGTAGGTGGCTGTGAGGCAAAGTGGGATTTAAGGCGAAGATTCCTAAAGAATCTTTCTAGGTCCAGATCAAGTTGGAACCAATCAGTTACTGTTTTTGGGCAAAAAGACAATCCCTTTTCCAATACAGATAATTCATCTTTGGTCAATACCCTGGTGGAAATATTTACCACAAGTCCCTTCTCGGTTGTCTCTATTTCGGTGGAAGGTGTCGATTCCCGGACCTTGTTTTCATGTTGTATCTGCCTCTTGCGGGAACGTTGATGCTTGATCCCGCCTCGCCGTGCGCTAGATCGCGTTGTTCCATTTCTCTGTTGAGGGAATTTGTTGAACCCATCTGGCCTAAAAAAAGAGCCATTAGTGACAGAGCCCCTCTGTGAACTTTCACCAGAGTTGGAAGTATCAGACATGAAGCCACTAGTGTTAAAGTTTCTTTGCTTCCTCTTTCTTTGACGATTTTTAGGCAATTTGTAGTCACCAGGGACACTCTTGGTTGCTTTATCTTTATGCCAGCTATAAACATGTCCAGCAGTGTAGTCATTAGCATCCCTGAACCACGTATTGCACACCCCAGGCTCAATAGGAGTCAAATGGCGCAATTTCACGGGGACGTTTGATTATCTGGTCTAAGTAGGCTGGCCAGGCTACTAATTAGGCTGCTTCTCCTGTTCAAACATGGCGCAGGTGTGTCCCACGCCAATGTAAATGGGCCCGGCAGCTGAAAAAAAGTACAGCAAAGAGAGTGGATTCGCCTGCGAGGGGACGTAATCGCGCTCCGCTCAGAGCACAATTACAACACGTTGTCACGAGTGCTAAAACGTCACGCTCATCTGCAGGAGAGAGATTTGTGGTCGTGAGATGCCCGGATATAAACCCGATTCTTTTGAATGGGGTCATACAATTGAGCAATTATTTCCCGCATCACATCATGGGGGGGAAACAACGTGGCATGTTACCTATTGTATCCAATGGGGCCGGCAAAAGCATCGCGGCGCCTGCAAGGTGTACAGGAGTACGATGTGATGTTTCCCATTGACCCGCCTCACATCTGTGGGTCATGGCATGTTGGCGAGCGTGATATCAGGACAGGCTCACGGCCCGGTATGGCACTTGCCCGTGTGAAATCAGCCTTACTTTACATGAAGCAAAGCAGAACCACCAGAACCACCCAGTAGACCATATAATGTGAACCCTCCTGTATATCATGCACATGATCCTCAGCCGCCACGTGTTTATACCATTGTGTGATCTCACGCTGCGGAGGAACGGGAAGTGTTTCTGGAGGTCTGATCCTTCCTGTCTGGAAGATTTGAGCCTTTTATTTACTGCACAATTAACAATGCAAAAATACTAAAAGGGAGAACATAAAAGTTTGTTAAATGCATCCTAGTCTAATCTATCATACTCGATCTTGGGTCATGCTGACTAACCTCATAAACTTTATGGCTATGTGTATTCTGCTCCTATGCAGACCAATGTGTTTCCATGGTTACAGAGTGCAAACCGTTTGTGTGCAGCCTGATCTCGAGTCATGGGCGTCCTTAATGGGTGTGCAAACTGTGATATTGTATAGGGCACACAGCAGCTTCTGCTGAAGGGAGGGCCATAGATGTCCTGGTAGTCGAAGCTTGTAGCCACCAAGAATCTCAGTATTAGTTGTATGAGGGTTAAAATTCTAAGTACAGCACCAATCCGGCCCACCCCACTTGCCCCGTTGCCGGCCGTAAGAAGAGACACCACACACAGGAGTCTGGTCTAGCTCCTCACACGGGAGAAAAAACTGCGCACTTTATTACAGATTACATGAGATCTTATACCCTCTGCCCTCTCAACACTAGGGGGTGATGGGCTCATAACCATATATGGGCAGTCCGGATTTGCGGACTGAGACAGTGAAAATCATATAACAGTCATGTACATTTGAACATCTTGATATCTTGTTCCAGCGCTTCTGGGAAATCGGCCAAGTACATGCGTCCTTGCGTCTGGTTCGGTATCTTCTCTGAACATCTAGAACATCTTCTTGCAAAACCTTGGCATATCTGATTTAAGGCGACATTTAAGTTTTTTCTCATTTGGAATTGAATAAAACTTGCATATAGGTATAAAAGCATAAAAAACACATATGGCAATATATATATACCCTCACAAACCCCCCTAAAAAACTTAATATGGAGATCAAGCATCAGACTTTGCACTCTTCCTCGGTCGTCTCTCCCTTGCGTCAGGGTTTCTCCACTGCCCGTAAGTCCCTACTCCTAAAAGGGAAGGAATCCCTACCTAACCTCAGAAGGAGGCCATGGATTCCCTGGGCTTATTTCCGGGCCTCCATACCCTCTATCTGTACAAGTTAACACCCCACAGGGTGTGCCCTCGCCGGAACCTAAGGTCTTCTGCACTTTCCCTAGGCAAATGGGAAGTCCACTGACAGTCCATCTTATGAGACTGAGGCAGACACAGTACTAGTCCATCTCTCCATTCTTCTGGTAACGTATCTGGTTGGCATTATCGGAACTGGCTCTTCATCTTTTTCAAACAAGGGAAATTTTGGTCACATTATCCAGTCCCTTACTCATACTCTTTGATCAAAGGGAAAATACACATACAAGAAATTACATACCCCTCCTCTTTCTGCTAAAATCATATCCAGGGCCACTCTATTTTGGAACGCCATGGATGCAGTGGGCCCTAACTGGTCAGCTAACCCTTGTAAAGCATCTCTGGTGTAGTTTACAAACCTCTGCTGATTGTAATAGATATAATTCATCTAATCTACATTATTATTAACAGTGACAATAGCAAATAAGGACTCAAAACTTGCTTTAACCTGATCTCTAGAATTAAATTCATCTGCCACCCCCCTTGGCACTCCTATTGCATCTACGTCTTAGCACGATGCGGTGTTGGATTCTCATCCTCAGTGTAGGATTATTGATTGCACATTTGATTATATTAATTTGTTCTGAAACAGGGGGCTAGTGTACAGTAGTCAAAGGTGTGTGTTAGAGGAATTGTACCACATTATAGCATTTAAAGGATATGCAGGATCATTAGTTCTTTCAGTGCGAAGTGTGGATCCAAGTGGGCTTTCCTTCGAGCTTGACTGCAGTTGGGGTAGTGAACAACATCTGGTAAGGACCTTTAAACAGGGTTTGTCTCTCAAACTTTTTCACATAGACCCTGTCACCTGGTTTAAGATTGTGACACTCATCTGTCGGACCTGGGATAAAAGCAGAGACTACAGAATACATTATTGACAATTCCTTGGAGGGACCCATGACAAAATTAACAAGAGAATCATTCCCCAAACTCTGCTACTGTGGCATGTACCCTCCTGGAAAAAAGAAAAACTAATAGAAAGACACTCAATTCAAAATTTACCCATTTTCCTCCATTGTCTTTTGTATCTACTTTCCCCCTACTCCGTGGACGGTAGGGTGTGTGAAAAGCCTGGAATATACCCAAAACAGACATGATGTATTGCATTATTTCACCTGTGAAGTGTGTACCTTTGTTTGACTCAATCACTTCCGATACCCCGTATCTGCGGATTACCTCATTCATGAGCTTCTGTGCGATTACCTGCTTATTTACTTTGGTAACAGAGTAGGTCTCCAACCTGAAAAGACATCAACAACAACAAGCACATATTCATGCTTCCCAACAAGTGGGAACTGAGTGTAGCCAATTTGCAATCCCTGAAATGGGTAGAGTGGTCTAGGCAAGTGTGATGTGGCAAATTTACTTCTGCCCTGTTGCTTACGGCAAAGATCATGCAAAATTGGACAAATGATGCAGCAGCTACAGAAAACCAAGGAGCCACCCGTCCTTGTTCAAGCATAGACATCATTACTGCTTTAAGAGGTGCGTCTTTTCGTGCGTCAGCTGGGCCATTATAAGGCACAGGGACTATGGTAAGCAAGTGCTGTTGACTGTTCACCATACGCCGTCCCTTTTTAGTCCATTTGTAGTTTTAGTCAAAGTTCAAAGCTATAATCAAAGTCCAAGTTCAAATCAAAGTCCAAGATTTTTATCAAATTCTTCTTTTCTTCTTTTCTTCCACGGCTTGAGGGCCGCTGCTTTTGCTGTGTGGTCTGTGATGGCGTTGCCTCTTGCTTCTCTGGTGTAGGAATTGGTGTGAGCTTTCCACTTTGTCAGGTAGAAATAGGGTCTCCGTGAGACTGCACCATTGCATCATTCTTAATTGGCTGTCCTGCTGTGGTAAAAAACTGTCTGGCCTTCCATGTTGGGCCGTAATCATGAGCTATGCCAAATGCATACCGGGAGTCAGTGTAAATGTTTGCCGTCTTACCTGTGGCCACTCCACACGCCTCCGTGAGTGCTTTTAATTCCGCTTCTTGTACTGCGACATGCGGAGACATTCTGCTTTTTAGGACATCTTGTTGTGTAACCACCGTATATCCAGTGTGGAGTCGTCAATCACCCTGGTATCATCTATAAAAAACAACTCAAAATATACATTATTAACAAGGGCTTTCAGTAACTTTTTTAAAACTTAAATTTTCTTGTTGCATCAATGCTAGACAATCAGGCTGGTATTATATTTCAAAAAGATTAGAATCTTGTTGCAAAAAATTTAAAAAATTTAAAAATGACTTGCAAAAAATTTAAAAATGGCTGATTTGCAATACCTAGATCACCTATGCCTTTTCCTCCCCCCCTTTAAACCAGGGTACTCAATTGGAACAAGAGCACCCGGTTTCAAGGTAGTACAACATTGTAAAAAGATTTGATGGATGCAGATAAGGCCTGTAAAATGTTAGCACCAATAGCAGACATGAGTTACATCGGGACAGAAAAATCTACAAAACATCTACTAATATTTGAAATGTGATATCCCCTTAAGTGAATTCATTATTAGTCTGTTCCTGCCTGCAATTTCTTATCAAATTTCAGACAGGAGAAAAAAAAAAACAAAACAAAAAAACTAGCTGCTCAAAATTCTCCCCCCTCCCTTGGACAAGAAGGATGAAACATTATTACGTACTATTACATCATATAGCTCCACCCCTTCGATATTGGCACATTGCGTCCGTCTTCTCAACTCCATTTCAGCTTAACCGTCCACACGTCCACATCTCAACCAAGCAAAGTCCCATGCATGGGGAGGACTTTTATCCCCAGTCAATTTCCACATCACCCATTCCACCACAGCTCAAACACGGGTCACTAACTCACATCCATCCATGCGCTCAAGTCTGCTCCGTCGCCCCCCTTTAAAGGTGTACCAGTCCATACAGATACACAGACAAAAAAAAAGTTTGACTAACATACATACATCAGCTGAAAAACACCGAGGTGAGTGCTATAATTTTTATAAAGTACATAATTCTATTGAGATGAGATTGTGAATGAGCGCTATCTTTGACAAATTATGTGAAAAAGTTTGCTGAGTGACTGAAATATTCTATATTTCTTATCTACTGAAGCTATTATATGCTGTATTAAGCGCTGAAGTATTTAGTTTCTGTGACCCTGAATTTGGAGTGAGTTCTGAAAGCCCCCACTTTTTTAAAACAAATCTCTTATCTCTCCGCGACTATGAAACACATACTGAATAATTTTGAGCTCAAACTATTGCCTGCATTTTAAAATCATAATTAACACATATCCTGGGACCTTGCAACATTCATTTTCAACCCCTGTATAAGTAAGAATATACATTAGAAATTACTATATTTCCCTGCCTACTAAGACAGTATAACTAATTAAATTCATTTCAATTCATTGTAAGCAAGCCAAGATATTAACCAAGGATGTTATTGTATTTTCTCTCTCGCTGTTATCTTCCTGACCTTGGAAGGCTACACAGACTTTGCAGCTACTTGTCAACAACCTCTTCTCCCCTAAGAGCAAGCTGTTAACTATTTGCACATACAGTATATATATATACACACATATATCCACCTAGTATGGATTATACATATTATCTATTATCTATCTTGTATTATACACATTTCCATCTCTCTTTACCAACAAATCACGTGCATTGTACTTCTCTCCCCTACCTAACTGCCAATATAACCTTCAATAGACACTCTCCTGACGCCCTCTTGATCACTTACTGTACTTTTCAACATTTCACTTACGGATACTTTCTTAAACAAATAATGTGTACATACGTAACTTTCTCTGACTGTCTCTCTCTCTCCTAGCAAACCTTGGTCTTCCAAGGCACCTCTCGGTCCTAAAGACCTCCTCCCAGACACCATTTTGTAATCTGCCGTAGGGTCGGTGTCACACATTTTCATTAGAGTTTTCTTACATTTTACAGATTCAACCACACGGCGGCAGCCCTTGAGGGGCTCTGTCTTCTTTAATAAGATCTTACGCATATTAGAACAACAACAAAAATAATAATAATAATAACACGCTCCATAGAATGCATCCCTCTTAATTCTCAAATTGTCAGCCCCTTATATACCGGCAGACAACCGAGGGTCCCTTCTCCTTATGGAACCAGCCCCATAAAAATGCATCTCTCTGAAATCAAATCGCTAGCCCCATATATAAGGCAAACCGACCGAGAGTCCCTTCTTTCTATGAGACATCTCACAAAATGCATCCCTCTCTGCTAAACCATTAACAACTAACTAAACTAACCTGAGGGTCCCTTCTCTTGTGAGATCAAATGAAAAGTAAGAGAAAAAAAATTCTGCAGATACAACAAACAATCTCCACTATCGCTAAAACGCTACGGACTTCAAAGTACAAATAAACTACAGACTAATTTCTGGGTGAGCCATTGGTGCGCATATCACGGTCAGTGGTCCATGACGGCAAACCCGGAGCCCACACGAGTTACCGTGTAGAACTCTTAACCCAACCCGTCCGGTCACAAACCACAGATAGTCAGTCCTGCTGCAAGACTCTCAGCGTAAAACACAACATAAATATATGTTTGTCTTACCTGGAGTTCTAAGTGAGTTGATCAGGCTCGGTTTGCAGTAGGACGGTTTCTCAGTAGCGTGGATCCGGGTGAATTGCGCTGTAAGCTCCTGGTTTTACCGCCGCACGTTCGGGCGCCATTTATGAGGGTTAAAATTCTAAGTACAGCACCAATCCGGCCCACCCCACTTGCCCCGTTGCCGGCCGTAAGAAGAGACACCACACACAGGAGTCTGGTCTAGCTCCTCACACGGGAGAAAAAACTGCGCACTTTATTACAGATTACATGAGATCTTATACCCTCTGCCCTCTCACCACTAGGGGGTGATGGGCTCATAACCATATATGGGCAGTCCGGATTTGCGGACTGAGACAGTGAAAATCATATAACAGTCATGTACATTTGAACATCTTGATATCTCGTTCCAGCGCTTCTGGGAAATCGGCCAAAAGTACATGCGTCCTTGCGTCTGGTTCGGTATCTTCTCTGAACTTCTAGAACATCTTCTTGCAAAACCTTGGCATATCTGATTTAAGGCGACATTTAAGTTTTTTCTCATTTGGAATTGAATAAAACTTGCATATAGGTATAAAAGCATAAAAAACACATATGGCAATATATATATACCCTCACAGTTGTATCATTTAGACTGCATGCAGCATATTATTAGTTTAGGCTAATTTTATATTTGGGGGTAATTGGTTATAGTACCACAGTATGTAAAGCTGACATGCAGCATCCCATAGGGAGACCCTGGACACCTGACATACGTGGGGAGCTGACATAAGAGGGAAGACCAAGAAAGGTGAAGAGAGAAGACCAAGAAAGGTGAAGAGGGAAGACCAGGAGCCGGGAAGAGGCAGCAGGAAGTGAGAAGAGAAGCCATAGAAGAGGAGCAGAGAATCCGCGGGGAGAGAAGAAAGGCAGCGGGGCGAAGATTGTAGAAGAGAGTCCCTTACCGGGTGAAGAAATGGAAGAGATGCTGAGGAGGATCCGGGCGGAAGTGGAGGAGAGGGACCTCACCTGGCTGGTGAGGCTGATCGAGGGACCCGCGAGAGACGCTGCGCCGGCCCCGGCTGCAGCTCCGATGCCACCGATGCCGGAGGAAAGCAGGAGAAGACCAAGGAGGGCTTGTGCGCCGGTCAGGTTAAGCCCGGAGCAGGCGCCTGCTCGGCGGCGCCGCGTGCGGAGCCGCCCCCGCCCCACCACGAGATGTTCCTCCTGCAACCCCTACGGGCAGGGGAAGGAGGCTGGGGGGGGGGGCTGCGCGCCGGAGCTTCAGGGCAGCTGCGGATGTAAGGGAGCAGGAGAGGGCGACTGAGGAGCAAGCAGCGGCAGCATCGGAGAGGAGGCAGGGAGCGGGGGGAGGTGCACCCGGACATGTGCCGGTCGGGGCGCCCACCAGACGCAGCAACAGGCCAGACCATGGGGGCAGCAGACAGCACCCCATCAGGCAACAGCTGGCTGAAGATGGGGGCAGCAGGCAGCGCCCCAGCACTACAGAGGTGGCCAAGCGCGCATCGGCACCACGAAAAGCGGCTGGGATCCGGACCGAGCGGCTTCAGCCAGGAGGAGAGCAACCAGCAGCAAGGATCGACGACCCGGAGGACGACGAGAGTCATCAGCAGGACGTGGAAGCAGCGGCTGGTGGGTACACAGCCCCCTCGCAGCCAGGTGAGAGATCTATGTCAGTATTGTCCAATGCGTTTAGCCATGTGGCGCGTACAGGAGTTACGTCAGGGGCGCAAGCAGGCGGTGGCGCAGCGACGGCTAGCGTGCCGGGCGGGGGCGATATGGGAGCATTGCTGGGTGTTTTGTGTGGATTACTTATGCGTCAGGGAGGGGAGGGAGTAGGGCAAGCCACGCCGCCTGCGGCGGCGGACATTGCGCCGTGTAGGGCGTCAACCAGCGGCCCGAGCGGGAGCTCGGCTGGGGGGACTGGGGGTGAACAGGCGGTGTGGGGAGCCATAGAACAGCCCTTCCCTTCAGTGGTGTCAGCATGGAGCTCGGACATAGGCTCGCAGGAGGACAGTAGACAGGGAGTAAGCGGGGGTGCGGGCGTTAACCAGTCAGTAACGGTAGCGGTGCAGACGGAAAAAGATGGGGACGGGGTTAGATTGGATGATAGAGCCAGGGGGGAGGTGTACGTCTGCTTCGAGGGGCCCCTGGGGGCCCATCTGAAGAAAGAAATTAGAGAAAAAATATGGAGGGACGAATATGTCGAAATATTCTCCCTCCTCCCCTTGGAGAAATTTAACCTCGACAAGGGGAAGAGAACCGAATTCAAAAAGGAGGAAGAGGAGAAGCAGAGGTGGCGTCTGATTCCACAGACGTTCACTAACTGGCTCCAAGCGTTCGCCATCCTGGCAAGCGTGATTGGGGAAAAAGCGCCGGAAAATTGTTCCGGCCTTTCTTGCTACCTAGACTCGATTGGCGAAGCCTATCAGGTTTACGGTGGACAGACCTGGCTGCGATACGACGAGCAGTTCAGGCAACGTAAGGCGGTGCGTCCCTCCATTCGGTGGGACCAAAAAGATATCGGGCTGTGGCTGAGGGTGATGGCCCCCGGCACGGCTAGGACATCCCTTTCAAGGAGGCGCCGGGTCTTCAGGCTCGGCCTCTACTTCCGGATCAGGACAAGGAGGGCAGGCTGAAGGGAATAGGCCCGGATTTTGTTGGCAATTCAATGAAGGCCAATGTAAATTTGGGGCGACATGCAAGTTCAAGCATGCATGTTCCCATTGTAGCGCCCTGTCCCACGGTGCAGTCAAATGTTTCAAAAAAGGGCGGGGTAGAGGTGCAGGGGGTGTTCCAAAAAGGGATGACCCCAGTGAGAGTGGCAGAGATGGCACCCTTTCTAAATAAATATCCAGATAGGGAAAAGGCGGAATTACTGTTGAAGGTTTTTTTAGACGGTTTTGTTATCCCACCCCCGGCTCGCGCGGTCCCCATTTCGGTTAAAAATTTGCGTTCGGCACGGGAGCACCCGGGGGTGGTGGGGAGGAAGCTCGCGAAGGAAGTGAGGCTAGGCCGCATGGCCGGCATCTTTTCCGAATCCCCTGTTCCAGATTTGGTGGTGTCACCACTTGGCGTGGTGCCGAAAAAAAAAAAAACGAATGAGTTTCGGCTAATTCACCACCTATCCTTTCCAAAAGGGTCCTCGGTGAATGACGGAATTGACCCTGACATTTGTTCAGTGGTTTATACGTCATTCGATGCGGCCGTTCGGTGGGTTAGAAAATACGGTAAGGGGGCTTTGTTGGCAAAGGTCGATATCGAATCGGCCTTTCGCCTACTGCCAGTGGCGCCTGAGAGCATTAGACTACTTGGGTGTTTTTGGGAGGGAGAATTCTTTGCGGATCGCTGTTTGCCTATGGGATGTTCCATCTCATGCGCATACTTCGAGGCCATCAGCACATTCCTCGAATAGGTGGTGAGGGATACCGCGGCAGTACAATCGGTCATCCATTATCTGGATGACTTCTTGTGCGTTGGTCCCGGGGGGTCGCCACTTTGTGTGACCCTACTGGGTACGGTCCAGTGGGTGGCAGAGCGGTTTGGTGTACCGCTGGCCCCGGAAAAAACGGAGGGTCCCACAACCTGACATAGTTTTTTGGGCATTTCCATTGATACAGATGCAATGGAGTGCCGACTGCTGGAAAATAAATTGCGGGATTTGCAGGGGGAGGTGCAGTTCGCGCGCTCCGCCAAAAAAATCACGCTGCGACGTTTGCAATCCTTGCTGGGCAAGCTTAACTTTGCCTGCAGAATCATGCCTATGGGCCGGGTCTTCTGCAGGCGAATGGTGGCGGCGACGGCAGGGGTGAGCGCTCCCCATCATTTTATTAGGTTAGGATCAGGACACAAAAACGATCTGGCGGTTTGGAACGCTTTTTTGAAGCGCTACAACGGCAGGTCGGTTATGATGGCCGAAGTCAGCGAAAACGCAGACTGGGAGCTGTTCACGGACGCGGCTGGGGGGGCAGGTTTTGGGGCCTATTTTCAGGGCAAGTGGTGTGTTGGCGAATGGCCAGAACAGTGGAAGCGAGAGGGCCTGGTTCGGAACCTGGTGCTATTGGAGCTATTTCCAATAGTTGTAGCGGTGGCGCTTTGGGGGGCTCACTTTCGGGATCGAAAGGTGAGGTTTCACTGCGACAACTTGGGGGTTGTGCAGGTCATCAATAATATGACGGCCTCATCTCCCCCAGTTGTAAATTTATTGCGGCACTTAGTACTCGAAGCGCTGGCACTGAACATCTGGATAGTAGCGGTTCACGTTCCAGGAGTCCATAATTCAATTGCGGATGCTGTCTCTCGCTTTCAGTGGGAGAGGTTGCGGACGCTGGCGCCGGGAGCGGAGCAGACGGGGAGGCGGTGCCCTCAACAGCTCTGGAACGTGGTAAGCGAACAGTGGGGGACTTGATTTCACAATCACTGGCTCGGGGGACGAGAGCGGCGTATAGCGCTGCGTGGACGGAGTGGGAGGATTGGATGGATCAATGTGGGGGGGGCTTGTTCGACAGATGATAGGGTAGGAATGTTACTGAGTTGGTTGGGAAGGGGTTCCAGGGAAGGGGGGACACTGGGGCGGGTTAACAGGTTTATGGCTGGGGTAGCATTCGGGTGTAAACTAAAAGGGGTAGCAGACGTGACAAAAAATGTTATTGTAAGACAGGCGTTAAAGGGTTTTAGGAGAGGGAAGGGGTGGCCAGATACGAGAAGGCCAGTGTCTTTTGGTATATTAGAAAGGTTGGGGGGGGGGGGGGCCATAGACTTGGTTTGCGGAGAAAATTTTGAGCGGTTGTTGTTTAAAGCGTTTTTTTCCCTGGCGTTTTTTGGGGCTTTTCGGGTGGGAGAATTAGTTTCACCAAGCAAGGCGGTAGGGGGAGGAGTGCAGAGGGAGGACGTTAAGTTGGTGGAGGATCGACTGGAAATTTTTGTGCGACGGTCCAAGACAGATCAGGAGGGGAGGGGACAACTGGTACGGTTGGGAAAGGTCGCAGGGGCCGTTATGTGCCCGATTAGAGCTTTCAATAACTATAGTCAAATTGCAGGGGGGGTAGCGGTCCATTGTTTCGACACCGGGACGGGCAATTTTTGTCGCGATTCCAATTCACGGCGGTTTTTAAGAGAACTTTAGGGGAGGAGGGTTTTGACAGCTCGCAGTTTGGGTCCCATTCCTTCAGAATTGGGGCAGCGACGGAGGCCATGGTCCAGGGTATGGATGAGCAGGCGGTGAGAAGGATAGGGCGTTGGGACTCGGCACGGTTTAGGTCATATGTACGACCACACCTGCTATAATTAGGAGTTGTAAGGTATTTTAAAAATTAATTTAAATAAAAAAAAAAAATTCTTGTTATTAATTGAAAAGTGGTTTTGTTTTGTCTGTGATTTGTTCTGTTTTGCTTTCTTTCAGGTTGTCCTCAAGCTTTAGTGTGGATATTAGGACATCCTTTTGTTTTTTGGGGGGCTGAGCGGGCTAGGGTTAGGCCTAACGGGAGACAGCTTCGGTTTGCTAGGAGTGAGGCGTTACTCAAGTGGATTGGGATTAGGGGAATGCTGTGGGGTAGGGTGATAGAAGAAGTGGAAAGAGGAATAGAGTTGGATAGAGTGCCGGACGTACTGGTCCTGCACGCCGGGGGGAATGATTTGCGGCAGAGACCGTTCAGAGACTTATCTAGGGACATCAGGTATGACATACTTAGATTGATGTCGTCATACCCGGGGTTAAAAATAGTCTGGTCAGAGATAGTCCCCAGAAAAACGTGGAGGGGGGTGAGATCAATTAAGGGGTTAGACAAAGCCAGAATCAAATTGAACAGGGAAGTTTCACGCTTTATTGGGCAGCGAGGGGGTTTGGCCATTAGGCATATTGATTTGGAACGGGGTATAGGCAACTACTGGAGGTCGGATGGGGTCCATTTGAATGAGATAGGGACAGATTTATGGATGGAGGGGATTCAGGAGGGGATTGAGCGAGCGTTATTGTTGTGGCGGGCGGCGCAGGCTTGAGGGGGTCAAGTCGTGCTGGCTGTGGAGGGGTCCCGTGGAGTCAGAAAGTGGGGGTAGTAGGGGGTAACAGGCAGCTGGATAGCTTCCTTTCCCCTCGGTAAACTGTTGGTTAGGACTGTCGCCTATGGGAGTAGCAAGGTGGTGCCTTGCAGTGGTTTTGGGATGGGTTAGCCAGGTTATGGCTAGCCGTCCTCGGGGTCCGGATGAGGCGACCTGAGGCGAGGTGGAGAGTGGCGGGCCGCCGTGTCTGTCGACTTGCGGCGGGGGCACTTGTAGGGAAATAGTGTTGCCCGAGTCCGCCATGCGACGGGTGACAGGCACAACTATTTCCCGTTTGTTCTGGTAAGGTGACAGTCCGGTGGTAGGGCTCCATGGGATCCCTTCCCAGGTTATCTGCGGTTAAAAATTGGTTATTTTACTGTTTATGTTTGGTGTTAAATAAATGTGGTTGCTGTGGCCATTAATTAATCCAATATTGGTGTTGCGTGGTTTGTAAGGTATGGAGGTAAAGGGAGGTGGGGATAGGTCACAGTGCCGGCGACTCCGTAATACCCTAGTCAAGGAACTGCCGGAGCCGAAAAACGCAGGGTGTAGGCGGGAGGCAGGCATGACGGGGTTAACGGGGAGTGAAAGGGTTAATTGAAGAAAGCCGGGAGTAAGAGAAGGAGGGGGTTAGTGGGGGGGAGAAAAAGAGCGGCAAGAAAGAGGAAGGGGAGGGGTTAAAATTCAAAGAGGAGCAGTTGGAGCCGAGACGTGGAAGAGTCCCACCTGCCCGCCCTGGAAGAAAGGGGTTGGGGAGGGGGGGGGGTGCGAACTGTCATGGCAGCAGGGGGGTGGAGGGGTCCCGTGGAGTCAGGAAGTGGGGGTAGTAGGGGGTAACAGGGAGCTGGATAGCTTCCTTTCCCCTCGGTAAACTGTTGGTTAGGACTGTCGCCTATGGGAGTAGCAAGGTGGTGCCTTGCAGTGGTTTTGGGATGGGTTAGCCAGGTTATGGCTAGCCGTCCTCGGGGTCCGGATGAGGCGACCTGAGGCGAGGTGGAGAGTGGCGGGCCCCTGTGTCTGTCGACTTGCGGCGGGGGCACTTGTAGGGAAATAGTGTTGCCCGAGTCCGCCATGCGACGGGTGACAGGCACAACTATTTCCCGTTTGTTCTGGTAAGGCGACAGTCCGGTGGTAGGGCTCCATGGGATCCCTTCCCAGGTTATCTGCGGTTAAAAATTGGTTATTTTACTGTTTATGTTTGGTGTTAAATAAATGTGGTTGCTGTGGCCATTAATTAATCCAATATTGGTGTTGCGTGGTTTGTAAGGTATGGAGGTAAAGGAAGGTGGGGATAGGTCACAGTGCCGGCGACTCCGTAATACCCTAGTCAAGACTTCACAGTGCAGGTAGATGAACAGACTTCAAAGATTAATAACTTGCTGTACCTTCACACGGCTCTTCTAGATTTACATGTGTGAACAGAGATTATTGACTTGAAGTACCTCCACCCAGCCATGGAGACATGTGGGTGTAACAAGTAAAGGGTATACCTCCACGTGGAGATCTAGACTTCAGATGGCCGTGTAGGAAAAACAGAAGAGGTAGTACCTCTGCACTGGCCTTGTATAAACACAGATTAGAACTCACAGATGCTCTTTTTCTCTCTCTCCGGGGCGCACTCTCCTTACATCCAGCTCACAAGCAATACAGGAAATTTTTCCTCCTCTTCCATGCTTCGACACATGAGGGCTGAAGGTGCTCTCATATGTCTGGACCTCCTGAACAGCCACACTCCTGAAGACATGAACCCCTTAGTGCTCTCAATCACTTACATTTATAAACTCTCTCATACCACACAACAGGACAGACTTGATACATTTACATTCAGGCTTTCGATTTTTATTAAAAGTTAACCTCTCAAGCGCTGCAGCTGTGCAACACACATACGGGAAATGACAAGACAGCTTTGCACAGTGCATAAACATAAGACATACATGTATGACATTTATGGAGAGGACCAGGATGAAGTTCTGGGTCACTACAGAGATATAAAAAAACATGCATACATCCAGTTCAGCCTATTATCCTGCAATGTTGATCCAGAGGAACCCCTCCCCAAGCCAATGTTCTTCATTTTAGGGAAAAAAATGACTTCCCAATTTCAATCTGGCAATCAGAATAATCCCCGGATCACCGACCCTTCTGAAGTATTCAGTGACTATAACATGTAATATTCTAACACTTAGGAAAGGCGTTAAGGCACCGTTTGTACTCTTCTAGTGATTTCTCCATCACCACATCCTCAGGCAAAGAGTTCAGAAGTAACACTGCTCTTACAGTAAAGAACCCCCTTCTCTGGTGTAGAAGCCTTGTTTTCTCTAAATGTAGAGAGCACCCCCTTGTTACAGTCCTGGGTATAATAGATGATAGGAGAGATCTCTGTACTGACCCCTGATATATTTAAACATAGTTATTATAGCGCCCCCTTGTCACAGCCCTGGGTATAATAGATGATGGGAGAGATCTCTGTACTGACCCCTTATATATTTATACAGTTATTAGAGTGACCCCTTGTTACAGTCCTGGGTATAATAGATGATGGGCGGGATCTCTGTATTGACCCCTGATATATTTATATATAGTTATTAGAGTGCCCTCTTGTTACAGTCCTGGGTATAATAGATAATGGGAGAGATCTCTGTATTGACCCCTGATATATTTAAACATAGTTATTAGAGCGCCCCCTTATCCTGGATATAAATAGATGATGGGAGAGATCTCTGTATTGACCCCTGATATATTTATATATAGTTATTAGAGCGCCCCCTTGTTACAGTCCTGGGCATAATAGATGATGGGCGGGATCTCTGTATTGACCCCTGATATATTTATATATAGTTATTAGAGTGCCCTCTTGTTACAGTCCTGGTTATAATAGATAATGGGAGAGATCTCTGTACTGACCCCTGATATATTTAAACGTAGTT
Source organism: Eleutherodactylus coqui (assembly GCF_035609145.1). Classification (NCBI taxonomy): domain Eukaryota; kingdom Metazoa; phylum Chordata; class Amphibia; order Anura; family Eleutherodactylidae; genus Eleutherodactylus; species Eleutherodactylus coqui. The sequence goes on from NC_089845.1 coordinate 38,162,883, forward strand.
ATTAGAGTGCCCCCTTATCCTGGATATAAATAGATGATGGGAGAGATCTCTGTATTGACCCCTGATATATTTATATATAGTTATTAGAGTGCCCCCTTGTTACAGTCCTTGGTTTATGTATGGATTTATATAGATGATGGGAGAGATCTCTCTGATATATCTATACATAGTAACTTCTGGCAGCCGTGGCGCACATCCAGCTCAGCAGATACCCTACTCCAGCAGCAGCTGGACCACTGATAGCAGTCCGGAGGGCGTGTATACTCAGTGGCATTTTTAGGGCACGTTCACTCATAGCAGAAATGCTGCAGATGTTCTGAACTGGCAAAATCTGCATTATTTCCAAATCGGCAGCTGAGTTTAGCCTACACATAACGCTCCTCTCACCTCTGAATACTGAGCGCTGCTGCAGCGTCCCATAGGGCAACTCAGGACACGGGGCATACGCTGAGGAGCTGGGAGGGTAAAGCAGTCACTTGTCATGGTGGCACTTACCAGACTCCTCCCCAGAGGGACACACACAGCCTCAGCCAGAGCATCGCTGGGCCTCTTCTGTACAACCCTAGGAGAGGGATGGCCAATATAGATGGAAAAGGAATACATGTTTGTCATGCGTGACGTCACTGCACGGTGATCTTGGCCTTCTCTTCTCACACTCGCTCTTAATCTCTTTCTCTCTTTCTCCTCACTCTTTATTGGCTCCTGACATTGGGATCCTAAGGAAGCCTTTCTTCTTCCTCCATCACTTTAGCACATGAGTGTTGTAAGTACCCCCATGTGGCAGGCACTCACACCTCTTACTACCATTGAAGCTGATGAAGAACCACACTTTGCTCTCAGGCACTCATATTTATATTCTCAAGCATACCATGTGACAAGACATGAATTGATACATTTGCAGGCATCTCCCAGTCTCATGCAAACATTAACCTCTCCCTTGCTGCAGCTGTGCAATACACATAACTGAAGGCAAGACAGGAATGCACAGTGCATCTAGAAAAGACATTACATACATGACACTTATGGAGGGGGCCAGGAGTATACATTCTGGGCCACTACACTGCCAGCACCAAGAGCGCAGTGCACACTATCACCCGGGAACCGCTGCTGATCGCTGCCAGTCAGGTGATGTGGAAGTGGGCTGCCTGTCACCGGGATGCAGAGAAGGAGGAGCTGGTGTAACGATGTCATTATTATTTGTGAGGCTGATGTCATTAGCTAGAGAGGGTCATATATGAGGAGTGAATGAGAGGAGCCTGAGATCCGTCCTCTCTGTTAGCAAGCAATTCTGGACTGTGATAATTACAGAAGTACCGCAGCAACACTAACGTATTGTGTCAATTAGGGCTTCGGAAGACGGGCGATTACGCAAAATGCAGCGAATAGAACTCATTGATTTCAAGGGGTTCCCACACATACTGCGTTTTTGCGCTCAATTTTAACGCTTAAAAATGTACGCGACATGCTCTATTTTTGTACGCATTTGTGCAAGCAAAGCATCATAGCCGTTCGCATGAAATCACGCACTGAACTGGGAAATTTCCCAATGTTAACTGATAAATGATGCGGGATGCGAATGGGGCCTGGCAGCGCTGAAAAATACCGTAAAATTTGCAGATACGCGCACGATGGCCCGCAATAGCGCTCCCTCCACTGTGCTATTATGTCACACTATTGATCACATTTGTGCTGCGTGTTACACGTGCAATATGCAGTGAATAGAATCCATTGATTTCAATGGATTTGGTCACATGTGTTTTTTTAAGTCGCGCTCAAAAAAATGCAGCATGTCCTATTCCCACGTGAATTGCGCAGAAAAATAGCACATATTAAACTAATTCATGGAAAATGTGTGTTTTCTTGTGCGTGTGAATATGCAGGGCATGCACACGTAGGAAAATACAGTAAAATACACGCACGCACGCAAAAACACCCGTCATGTGAATATACAGTGTAAATTGGCACGTAAGTACAGTTACTCACTATGTCAAGCCAGGCGAAGGCCTCCTTCACACAGCCGTATGCGTTTTTACATTCACCCATATCCACAGTAGTATCACATGAATGAATGATTGCCACGATCGAGTCCTGAACTTTAGCTGCGTATTCTCAGCCATTCACACGGGCCGCTGCTGCGTATTGGCAATAAATACGCAGAAGTGTGGAAAACCATCGATCGCTGTAAAATGCTAAGAATGACCAATAATGGTTAAATGGGGCCAGCTGTGTGCTCTTCTGAGCGCTGGACACGGGTAACTCCCTCGCCCTCTCTTCTATTCCAGCTTCCTTAGAGGTCTATGGGAGCTTCCTGTGTATCACGGCTAAGATAGAGCAAGACCTATAGGACAAGACCAATCTTTTGACGCCGCGTATAAAATCGGTGACATAAAACGGTCCATATGGGCTATTTTTTCCAGTGTGATTTTTTTAAGCGCCCAAAAATGGTTCATCTGAATGAATACATTGCAATCCAATGTGTCGGATGGTCGCGATTTCAGCGATTTTTAAATGCAACTAAATAGTTGCGTAAATACGGTCGTGTGAATAAGACTTAAGTCATAGAATCCATACACAGGTTTTAGAGGGCCCAGGGCGCTCCCAAACCTTGTTCGTGTGCAAATACACTCTGTTGCGATGAGCACATTCGCACATACGCTCGTCTGTCGAAGCCCTTACTCCACCACCCTGACAGGAAGGGTTCATCAATCCATTCTGCTTACACCAAATTCAGAAATCTGACCAGGTGATGTGTTTCCACGGCTCAGTGAAAGTTTGGGCTCTTTCTGCTTCTCCTACACAGCAATGGTACAAGAACTAGTCGTCTGCTGTTACAGCGCATCCATGCTAAGGGACAGTTGTGTTTTCTGACACATTAATTGGAGCATCAGCTTTGCATTTGGCTGCAATTTTTGTGCAAAGCCTGTTCTTCAAAATGATTCTTGACATCCTCTTCTGACCCCTTTTAGCGATGAGTTGTGACTGTGTGCACCCACTATCTTACCTCTTAAGTGAGCTTGATAACCTTAAACAAAGAACAACTCTCCCTCCTTCTTTATGCTAAATTTGTGGGTAGGCCACAGCTTTAATAATTATCATAAACTTTAACTTCAAAATTTTAACTTTAATATCACCACCGATCTTCCATGCTTGACAAGACTTTATTTCAGTAGGAAATCCAATCCATCCTGAGGTGTTTGAAAGCCCCGTACTCGTTACGTGCTTGCCAACCATCCTCGATAAACACCTCAGGCATGGAAGCTTTACGCCATACCAGCTGTGACGACTTCCTAACTCCTAGCCTTCTTGCAATAAAACGCCCTATTCCTCCCTTCCCTATGTAACTGGGCTGGGCGGGCGGGTTTTCCTCTCTTCTTAGCCCTCTCCTTTCTTCCTCTCTCTTCTTCTTCCCAGTCTTTCTTCTTCTTCTTCTTCTTCTTCTTCTTTCTCTCCGCTCCTGCTCTTCCTTTTCAGGCTCCACCCTATCTCTGACCTCGCTCTATCCTTAACCCCTTTCTGCCCACAGTCCCTATGCATCTACACTATCCGTTGTGCTGCATTCCCGACTGTGTGCACCCACTATCTTACCTCCTAAGTGAGCTCGATAACCTTAAACAAAGAACAACTCTCCCTCCTTCTTTCTGCTAAATTTGTGGGTAGGCCACAGCTTTATTAATTATCATAAACTTTAACTTCAAAATTTTAACTTTAATATCACCACCGATCTTCCATGCTTGACAACACTTTATTTCAGTAGGAAATCCAATCCATCCTGAGGTGTTTGAAAGCCCCGTACTCGTTACGTGCTTGCCAACCATCCTCGATAAACACCTCAGGCATGGAAGCTTTACGCCACCAGGAATGTGGCATACCTCTATGCCACAGGCCGGCCCACCCCACACGCCCTTACCAACGCTGCTTCTACCCCGTCCTGCAAACCTGATAAGAACGTATCTAAACCAATATTATTCAAATGAATCCCATCACGTCTCAATGCTCTTCTTTCTCTATCCTCTAACTCCCAACGCCGAATAGCAATTCCGCCTAACGACTGTGCGAATTGGGACATCTTCAGGTTTATCAGTTTTCTCGCTTTTTCGATAGCCTGTAAAACAGCAAAGTGTATAACGAAGCTGTGGGGGACTGGGAGGCGGGGCTAGCTAGATGGAGAGGAAGGAAGCGACCAAGGGAAGGGGTTAGAGGGATAGGAGAGAGAGGGAGGAAGAGGAGGAGTCAGTGCTCAGAAGGAGAAAGAAGAGTGGAGTCGCACCAGGAGAGGTCTGCAAGCAAGTCTGAAGATGGAGGATCTAACGCAGCAAATTCGGGAAGCTGTGGCCAGCCAGGGTCCCCAGTGGCTCATGAAGATGGCCGAAGAGTTCCGGACGGCGGCAGCAGCGGCGTTACCGGAGTCGAGGACGGAAGAAGATCCACCGGCGGAGTGCGGCGGCACGGAACCACGTGGGAGGCCGCAAAGAAGAAGGCAACCACCGGCAAGATTAAGCCCCAGCCCGGCGCCGAAGAAAGGGGGCAGAAGCAGCCCAAGAGCGAGCCGGAGTGGAGCGGCGCGGTCGCAGCGCCAGGCGGCGGCATACAGGTCTGGGGAGCGCAGGAGTGGGGACGAGAGCGGAGCGGAAGTCGGAGTTCTACTCACCGGGAGAGGCGGAGCGGTGCCAAGGTCGGGTAAGTCCTGCGCGGGCAAGGGGAATCCCGTGGCGGTGCAGGAGATCATGGCGGAGGAGAGGGAGAGCGGGACACGTGTCTCCCTCAGCAGGCGGAGGGATCTACGAGCCGGAAGCAGTACAGGCGGGAGGCCTGCACTGCAGAAGGAGGCCACAGGGGGCTACAGGAGCGAGTCCCTGTTCAGCCCGGAGGAGTTTAGCGGGGGGGGAGGGAGAGCTAAGCGGAGGTAGCGGGAGGGAAAGGGGGGGGGGGTCGGATGGCAAAGAGAGGCATTAGGAGGCTAAATAGAAGGGAGGGTAGGGATAGTGAAGATAGTGCAGGCAGCATAGTTTACGGGAGAAGTGGGCTTGGGGCGTTGGCAACAGCCCCTCTGCCTGTAGAAGGGAGGGGGGGGGAGGGGCGGGGGCGCTTTGTGCAGCAGCAGGCAGTAGTGGCATTAGGGTCAACCGGCGGATGGCAGGGCGCCCGACACGAGCGGCGCACAAGCGGGCGCTCACAGGGCAGCTCGGCAAGGGAGCGAGCAAGTTGGCGCGCCAGGGAGGAGCAAGCGGCAGGGCAAGGTAAGTATGGGGAGGTGGGGGGGCGCAGAAGCGAAAAAGGGGCGCAGCGGTTTAGGGCAGGCAGAAGAGCGCGGGTAGCTACGAGCTCTTCAGCGTCTCCAGAGGATGAGGGTCGGAAAAGGAAGGCCCCTTTAATGGACGCACAGGGAAGGACAGGAGCGGCGGTTGCTTACGATAGGCGCAGCGGCCGGGAGCGGGACGCTCGGGCTTTACGCGATACTTCATCTCTCTCGCCGGCTTCTTCCGCAGATAATAGGTACGCTCCCCGCAGTAGCAGGCACAATATGGCATCTTCGGCCGGTAGGGCATCCAGTGCGCAGAGCCAGAGGAGCCGTGGTGTCACCCATGATTTGGGAACGGAACGACACGCAGGCCAGAGGCGGGATCGTGCATCAACGCCACCCAGCCCGAGCTTCCTCTTGGCGGAACCAGGGAGGAACAAGGCGGGTGAGTCACACTACAAGAATGTTTGGGATGTATCGGTAACATCTGGTGATAAGTACAACGAAGATTTTATGGGTGCGCTTAAAGCGCTGGTAAATCGTTCTGGAATTGGAGAAGGTTTTGCTCACGCACCCGAAAGCTCGCAAGGGGCGAGTCGTAGGGGCGAAGAGTTTTGCGATGAAGAGTTTATGGGAGCGCTTAAAGCGCTGGTAAATCGTTATGAGGTTGGTAAAGGTTTGGCTCACGCACCCGAGAGCTCGCAAGGGGCGAGTCGTAGGGGCGAAGAGTTGGTTGGTGACGGCTTGAGGTTCGCAGATACACTTTTCTGCGGGGTAGCCCCGCTCGGGGTGGGCTTGACGGAAGAGTTGACGGAGAAAATTAAAAATGGTACATATGTGGACATATGGTCACTACTGTCGGTGGAACATATTGCTGTCGATAAAGAGCGGTTTTCGGAACGGGGGACCGACAGAAAAGCGAAAGTAGCCAAAACATTTGGTAATTGGCTACAGGCGTTTTTAATGTTGGCACACGTAGCCTGTCAACACAGTCCACAGAAGGGTCCCGAATTAATGGTGTATATGAACACCATTCATAGTGCGTATAAACTGCACGGAGGGTCGGCGTGGTGGAGGTACGACGAGGATTTTCGTCGTCGTATTTCCGGAATGAAGAACATAAGCTGGGCCACGAAAGCAACGGATGTGTGGATCCAGCTTATTCTTTCGCAAAAACCGATAAAGCCGTTTTTTCAGGGGACCGCTGCAGGCGCCAGTGGACAGCAGGCACCTGCGGCACCAAAACCCTCCGGATCGTGCTGGGCCTTCAACGAAGGTCATTGCCGATTCTACGCATCGTGTAAGTTTCGGCACGAGTGCTCAGTGTGCGGAGGAGCACACTCCGCGGTACGGTGTTTTAGGCGACAGAGGACAGCAGTTACACAAGGGGTGCCCAGCGCAGGAGCGAACCCCAGTGAACGTCAGGTACCTGGAGCGGTGGCTCGTCCGGTACCACAGGACGCAGGAGTCAAGACTAATTAGATTAGGCTTTACGGAAGGTTTCCGGATACCGCACAACCCGTCTTTTTCCCTTAGGCTCTGCGACAATCTAAAATCGGCTCGAGAAAACAAAGAGTTAGTGATGGAGAAGTTACTGAAAGAGGTGGAATTGGGTCGGATGGCGGGCCCATTTCGGGAACCCCCATTCGGGAACTTGCGGGTTTCACCTTTGGGGCTGGTCCCGAAGAAGGAACCGGGCAAGTTCCGGCTTATCCATCATTTATCTTTTCCGGCGGGAGATTCGGTCAACGACGGGATTTCGAAAGAGCAAGCGGCAGTGTCGTATGCGTCTTTCGATCGGGCGGTGTATCTAGTCCGTCGGGCGGGAGCTGGTGCAATGTTAGCAAAGGCGGACATTGAATCAGCTTTCAGGTTGCTTCCGGTACACCCTGATTGTTTTCATCTGTTGGGGTGTAGATTGGAAGGGTGCTATTTCGTGGACATGTGTTTGCCGATGGGATGCTCTATTTCGTGCTATTATTTTGAGGTTTTCAGTTCATTTTTGGAATGGATACTTCGATTCGAGACGGGCATCCCTTCGGTCTTACACTATCTGGACGATTTTTTGTTCATAGGGCCCCCCGAGTCAAGCGGATGCGGTTTTCTATTGGCATCTTTTCAGAGGCTGATGGAAAGAGCAGGCGTCCCCCTGTCCGCGGAGAAGACAGTAGGGCCAGTGACAGCTTTGGAGTTCTTAGGTATCGAGATCGATACTAAGGATATGGTGTTTCGGCTACCAGAGGAAAAGATTGCGCGGCTGCGGCAGATGGTAGAGACCGTTAGTACATCACGGAAAGTTACACTGCATCAAATGCAGGTGCTGCTGGGCCTATTGAATTTCGCGTGTCGGGTCATACCCATGGGACGCGCTTTTTCGAGGCGTTTGTCTTTGGCGACGAAAGGGGCAAAGGAGCCTCATCATTTTGTCAGGGTGACAAAGGAAATGAAGGCGGACCTGCACATATGGAAGGTTTTTCTCGAAACTTTCAATGGGCAGGTAATATGCCAAAGGGAAGAAGTCGACAGTGAGGAGCTAGGACTGGTATCAGATGCAGCCGGAGCCTGCGGTTTTGGTGTGATTTTTGGTAACAGGTGGTGCAACGCCTTGTGGCCGGAAGCCTGGGTCGAGAGAGGATGGACGAGAAACATAGCACTGTTGGAAATTTTTCCCATCATGGTCGCCATTGAACTATGGGGCCCGGTGTTGGCTAATAGAAGTATATGTTTTTGGTCGGATAACCAGACGGTGGTGAGAGCGGTAAATAAACAGTCCTCAGCGTGCAAATTGGTGTTGGCGGCTTTACGCCATTTGATTTTGGTTTGTTTACAGCATAACATAAAGTTCAAAGCGAGCCATGTACCAGGACATTTAAATAACAAAGCTGACGCTCTTTCTCGATTCCAGATGTCGAAATTCAGGGAGCTTCACCCGACGGCGGACGTCGAGGGGGTATGTTGCTCTGCTTTCTTATGGCAAATAATAGAAAGGAGCTCCTGAATCTGGTCCGTAAGTCGGTATCTGAAGCCACATGGCGGCGCTACAATGCGATCTGGAAGCAATGGTTTGAGGTCGCCGGGGGTGGTTTTCCGAATACGGAGCAGGCTAGAGCGGTTACTTTAGACACATTGGCGAACCTGCGCGGGCGGGGAGCGTCGGCGGATGCGGCGAGAAAACACGTTTCGGCAATAGCATTTTTGTTACGCCTGCACGGGAGTCGCGACGTGACAAAGGAGTTTGTTTTTACGCAAATACTGAAAGGTTGGAAGAAAGAGAAGTTTTCTCGGGATGGGAGACGCCCGATCACTTTCGAGCTGCTTTGCGCAATGATGAAGATAATGGGATCAGTATGTGCGAACGTAGAAGAAACGGCGCTTTTTAGAGCTGCATTTTCCTTGGCCTTTTTTGCGGCGTTGCGGTTGGGCGAATTAGTATCGACGAGTAAGAATAATCCGGGAGGTCTTCAATTTTTGGATGTTTCGCTCGGGGACGACGATATAAAAATTTGCATACGAAAATCGAAAACGGACATATACGGAGCGGGTGAATGGTTGCGGATTCGTGCGCTGGGTACAGAGTGGTGCCCAGTGAAGTTAGTCGGAGACGTTATGGCACGCCACAGCGGTGGCGGCCCGCTATTGGTACATGCAACGGGATTTCCGGTAACAAGGTACCAGTTCACGGCGATAATGCGGTCATGCCTTAAAAACCTGGGTTTTGCGCCAAACGATTTTGGGTCTCATTCGTTTAGAATTGGGGCGGCCACGTCGGCTTTTGCCTGCGGGTTGCGAAGTGAGGAGGTAAAAAGGGTGGGTAGGTGGAAGTCGGAGGCATACCGGTCCTACGTAAGGCCGGATTTGAGAGTACTGTAAAATGGTTATGAGTTTGATGTTGGGGACATTTTCTTCCCCTGTTTCTTTTTTCTTGATTTGTTTTACAGGTTCAAATTGGACAGTGTGGGTGGTAGGCCACTCCTACATATTTTGGGCCGAAAAGAGGGCCAGAGCAAGGCCGGTGGGTCCCCATTTGGGACAAAAAGACGTATGCGTGCAATGGCACGGCGTACGAGGTTTGAAATGGACCGGGCTGCTCCAAGAGGTGCTGCAAATCAGCAGGCGGTCACCAGATAGAGTGATCTTGGTAATCCACGCGGGTGGAAACGATCTGGGGAAAGTTAAAGTGGGAGAATTACTGACGTTGATGAAGGAGGATTTATACCGTTTTAAAAAGTTCTTTAACGATGTTATTATAGTCTGGTCAGATATTGTGGCCAGAAGGTTCTGGAGGGACGCGAGGGATATGGAGGCGATAGAAAGAGCGAGGAAGAACGTTAATTTTAAGATGTCTAAATTTGTTCAGTCTATAGGGGGGGTAGCTATTAGACACTGGGAGTTAGAGAAGAGAGAGATAGGTATGTTTAGGGGTGACGGTGTTCACCTTAGTGATATTGGCACCGACACGTTTTTGTCAGGGCTGCAGGACGGGGTAGAGGAGGCGTTGTGGCTGGCATGTGGGGGGCGGAGTGCAGCATAGGGATATGCTGCATCCTTGGTGGCGGTAATGTTTTTTCCATGCCAGCAATGGATGGAAGGGCTGTACAGGCCCATCATGGGGCTTTCTTACGCCTGGTTGTCTTCACGTTAAAAGTTAAAATTTAATAAAGCAGTTAAGCGGCATGGAAGATGGGTATAAAGTGGAGTAAAAGAGAAATTAAATAAAGCTGTGGCCTACCCACGTAAAACGCCAGCAGGTTGTTGTGTCCTTTATTTCATAGATAAGGGGGAGCTAAGATGGGTAAGGGTAGTCCTCCCAGTCTGTAAAACAGCAAAGTGTATAACGAAGCTGTGGGGGACTGGGAGGCGGGGCTAGCTAGATGGAGAGGAAGGAAGCGACCAAGGGAAGGGGTTAGAGGGATAGGAGAGAGAGAGGGAGGAAGAGGAGGAGTCAGTGCTCAGAAGGAGAAAGAAGAGTGGAGTCGCCCACCCACCCGCCCTGTAAGGAAAGGGAGGTGTGATAGAGTTATTAGGAGGAAGTTAAGTTGATTAGGAAGTTGTCACAGCTTGGGGTTAGGCGGTAATGTTTTTTCCATGCCAGCAATGGATGGAAGGGCTGTACAGGCCCATCATGGGGCTTTCTTACGCCTGGTTGCTTTCACGTTAAAAGTTAAAATTTAATAAAGCAGTTAAGCGGCATGGAAGATGGGTATAAAGTGGAGTAAAAGAGAAATTAAATAAAGCTGTGGCCTACCCACGTAAAACGCCAGCAGGTTGTTGTGTCCTTTATTTCATAGATAAGGGGGAGCTAAGATGGGTAAGGGTAGTCCTCCCAGTCTCCGGATTCCTGGCTTCTCTCCAATATCTTCTCGCCACAATGTCCGACCAAACCATTACTGATTCCTGAAAGCAATCTCTGAAGCGAAGTATGTCCTGCTTCATGAGAACCAGGAGCTCTCCCATCTTTTTCCTTCCCAGGTCATTCCCCCCGACATGTATCACGAGAATAACTCTTCGGGGGGTCCACCTGCCTATTTGCATAACTTCCTGTAGGAGCCTTGGCCATAGAAGTCCACGTATTCCATGCCAGTGCACCTTCATACCTTGCAGTCCCAGATTCTTTCCCATTGGGCGAATCGTAGCCCTCTTCTCGGCCCAATGCACGTAGGAGTGCCCGACTATCCATATAGTCCATTGTTCTCCCACTGGAATAACAAAACTAAAATTCTGTACTACCGCAAACTATAACTTCCAAACCATATAGAAACAAATATAACAAATTTTTTTTTTTTTTGCATATGTATATAAATATCACAATACTTATGCATCTATCAGTCACCACAATACTTATATACATCTGCCCTATCTAACAATCAAGTCCGGTCTAACATATGACTTGTATGCATCCGACCTCCATCTTCCAAGTCTTTTAACTCTTCCGTACTTATTTGTTTTGATTTTTGTACGCATATCTTTACCACTGTATCCGACACTAGCATGTCCGAGCACTGAAGACCCCCCGGTTTCTTCTTACTTACCGGAACAGATCACTTATTCGGAGGGCCGCAAAAAAACGCCAGTACGAACGCTACTCTAAATAGTAAAGTTTCATGTCCGTCTCGACATATCGCACTCAAGCTTTCCAGTAACTCCAACAAGATGGAAAAGGTGATGGGGCGACGGGAGTCCACCCGTCCCCCCTCCTTCTTCCAACCTAACATTATCTTTTTGACGACAAAGTCCTTTGCCACGTCTTTTAGTCCATTTAGTTGTAAGAAAAAGGCAACACCAGCCGGGTGTTTCCTTGCCACTTCTACTGAGACTCTTCTTGCGCGCAGCGACGCTAACATATCCAATGTTGCCGTCCGCGCTTGCTGTTCCTCCATTCCGCTGCCATTAATAAAACTCAGCCATGTATGCCATATAGCCTCATAAGCTTTCCACGTTGCCTCGGCTATTGACGCACGAACCAAAGACATTCATTCTCGTCTGCTAGCGTCCATAAGTGTGGTGGGCAATGCACCCCTTCCATGTCTGCCATCGGGTGTCGTTCCCTGAACTCCTTCATCTGCGAACGAGATAGCGCGTTAGCTCTCCCGTTCTCGCAACCCGGTATGTGTTTTGCTCTAAAACCGATATTCAGCTGCAGGCAACGTAACACGAAGTACCTCAGATATGCCAGCACAATTTCAGATGCAGCTGACTGCTTATTCACGATCTGAACCACTGCTGCATTGTCTGACCAAAAACATATCCTTTTATCCATTAACCTATTACCCCCATAATTCCACCGCTACCACCAGCAGAAAGAATTCCAACAGGGTAATATTCTTCGTCCACTTCCTCTCAACCCAGCATCTTGGCCAAGGCTCCTTGCACTAATGATTCTGGAAAATCACACCAAAACCAAAAGACCCGGACGCATCAGAAGAAAGGCTGAGCTCTTTGCTCGACCTTTCTTCCTCTTGGCATATTACCTGCCTGTTAAATTCGCTTAGAAAAATTTTCCACATGTGAAGGTCCGCTCTGATCCCCCGCGTTATGCGCATGAAATGGTGGGGCTCCTTTGCTCCTACCGTGGCTAGAGACAATCTCCTTGCAAAAGCACGTCCCATAGGGATGACTCTGCAGGCGAAATTTAGCAAGCCTATCAGCACTTATAGTTGTCGCAGCGTCGCCTTTTTTGATCCTGCTACTGTTGTCACTGTCTGTCGGAGCCGCGCTACTTTTTCCGCCGGTAGCCGGAAAACCATTTCGACGGTATCTATTTTGATGCCCAGGAAAGCTATATTCGTGACTGGGCCCATCGTTTTTTTTTTTTTCTGAGAGCGGGACCCCCGCCCGGTACATAAGCTTGCGAAAAGAAGACAGCAATAGCTCGCAATCTCCCGACGCTTCCGGGCCGACAAATAGAAAATCATCGAGATAGTGAATTGCCGATGGGATGCCCGTCTCATATCTTACCATCCATTCTAGGAACGAGCTGAATACTTCAAAATAATAACAGGAGATGGAGCAACCCATCGGCAGACACATGTCGACGAACATCTGGCCGTCTACCCCGCAACCCAGGAGATGAAAACACTCCTGATGCACCGAAAGTAACCGGAAAGCAGATTCGATATCCGCCTTTGCTAGTAAGGACCGCCTTCCAGCGGACCTGACCAACCGCACTGCGCAATCGAAAGACGTATATTGAACCGCCGCTTGTTCTTTTGTTATCCCGTCGTTCACCGATTCGCCGCTAGGGAAAGACAGATGGTGAATTAATCTGAATTTACTGGGTTCCTTCTTGGGGACTAACCCCAACGGGGAAACGCGCAAATTGGAAAACGGCGGGGACGAGAAGGGGCCAGCCATCCGGCCCAGCTCCACTTCTTTCTTCAACTTTTCTTTTACTAAATCCGGCTTCTCCAATGCTGATTTTAAATTTGTACAGAAAAACGCTGCGGGTTGATCCACGAAAGGAATCCTAAGTCCCTCAGTGAATCCCTCCCTGAGCAGGTTTGTTTCCCGCTTCCTGGGATATAGTTCGAACCACCTGAGCAGGTAACTGCTTCTCACTGGGGTGCGCCGGGTTATTGGCACCTCCCACTGCAATCGAGCCTCTCTGCTTCCTGAAGCAGCGAATTGCTGCATGCTGTCCTTCGCATACCGAACATTCGTGGCGGAATTTACACGTCGCGAAAAACCTACAATGTCCCTCGTTAAATCACCAGCACGATCCATTAGGTCGCGGGGCGGCCGCGGCTGGCTGTTGCCCGCCCACCGCGGCTCCCCCTGGAAAGGACGGTTTTTTGTGGGCTCTGAGACAACATCAGCTGTATCCAAACGTCCGTTGCTTTGGACGCCCAGCTGACTTGACTCACACCTGACACCCAACGCCTGAAGTCTTCATCGTACTTCCACCACGCCGATCCGCCATGTAGTTTATATGCACTGTATATTGTATTCATGTAGACCATCCATTCCGGACCCTTACCAGGGTTGTGTTGACATGTGACATGTGACAAAACCAAGAAAGCCTGAGGCCAGTTACCAAAGGTCTTGCGATCTTAGGCTTCCTCTCTGCGCCTTGTTCGTACGTGCGCTCCTTATCTACCGTCATATGTTCAGGTGACAGCAATGACCAAATCTCAATATAAAGACCTTTCTTTGTCTTCTCAACCGTTTCTTCAGCCAAACCAACCCCCAAAGGGGCCACACCGCAGAAAAGTGAATCTGCAAATTTTAAACCATCATTGTGTTCAACTGTAACATCTTTACCATCAGGCGGGACCGCGCCCCCTGGCAAGCAGGACACTAAAAGCCCTTGTTTTTGTTCTGTTACAACATCTTTACCATCAGGCGGGACCGCGCCCCCTGGCGAGCAGGACACTAAAAGCCCTTGTTTTTGTTCAATTTTTTCTAATAACGACCTTAGTACTGTTACGAAATCACCATTACCGGCCACCTTAGCCGGATCCATTACATTTTGCCATGCTGCAGAGCATGATGACTCACCACCACAACCACGCTCTGGTACCAATGCAACGCTTTGCGATGTCTCCAAAGGTCGATCTCTACGCTCCGTGTACGGATACCTCTGATGGACTTCTGGTAGTGCCCCTTGGTCACTGTCCAGCCATGTTGTTGCCTCCTGGCCCCTGATGGACCGCTCCCAGGAGTGCCCGTGCCTCCTTTGGCGCTGCTGCCCCTCGCTAGCCGACGATGCTGGGGAGAGATATGCCTGCCGGGAAATTGTAGGCAGACAAGGCCTGCCTGCGCGCCTGCTCTCCATTCCACTACCGCTCTGTGATCCTTCCAGACGCCGCGCACCTAATGGATGCTGCCTTGTGCGCTGACCCAAATGACCGGATCGGGGGGCTGTGCCGACGCCCTCCTTGCTATAGCTTGGTGGAAACCGCCTGTCCGCTGACTGGGATGCTGCGCTGTCTCTATCGCTATATACGTCCGAGGCCGCGTCGTGCAGGCCTCTGCCTCGGGAGGGGATGACATAAAGAGGCCTGTGTTCCATGGGACTGGCGGAGAGGTAATTCTGGTCCAGGGAAAGGGAACTATGTGAGGGGGGGGGGCCCGGTCCCCGAGGGGGGGGGGGTGGAAAAATAATTCTGACGTTGCTGTTGGGCCCCCTGGTGGCTGTAAATTCTAGCAGTGGGGGGGGGGGGGGTGGGAGGGGGGGTGAAAGCTGGATGGTGACATACTGTCACCCGAGCTGAACAGGGGGCTGCTGCCCCCCTGCCCCATGGCATATATTCCCCTTCCCCCCTGGTGTCTCTGTTGAAGGCCCCCCCTCCCCACCCCCCTATTCTCTAGGAGCCTGCTCCTTCTTAACCTTTTACTCCTCGCTACACTTTCTGGCCGCGCCATGCCACCCCCTCAGGTGCTCCCCTCCCTGCTGTGTCCCCCAGCTGCGGCTTACGGAGCCGCCATCTTGGACGCCCACGTGGCACGCGCTGCGCCGCCATCTTGTGTGACCGCGCTGCTTCCCGCGGCCGTCATCTTGGAGCTCGCCCCGCTGCATCTTACCTGTCCTTGCAGAGCGCCCGACCGCACGCTGCTCCGCCTCTGCCGTCCTCCCGGCTTCCACCGTTAAGGCTCCTCGGCGATTCCGGATCCCTGCTTTGGAGGCACTCCACTCCTTGCTGTGTGCGCCCGCCCGCGCGCCGCTCTGCCTCTGACGCTCTCACCGCTCCCGCATGTACGACTCCTCGGCTCACCGGTACATGCTGATTCCTGTTATGGGGGCCCTCCATTCCGTGCTGTGCGCGCCCGCCGGCGCCCCTCTGTCCTCCCGCCTTCTGTAGTACCAGACGGCTCTGCGATGCTGGTCCCGGGGCTTCTCCCGTTCCGGTGCTGTGTCTCATGGCTCCTCTTTTGCCACCGGGCTTGGGCTAAGGCGTACCGGGGGGGTTCTTCCTCCTCTTCGGTCTCCCCCTTGACTCTTCCTCCTCCTGATCCGCTTGCCGCGCCGCCGACACTGATTGCTGTTCCTCTTCTGTTCCTCCTGGCAGGGCCGGTGCTGCAGTTTGTGGGGCTCTGCATGCTTCGAGCAACTGCTCCAGCCATCCCGTTCCATCCTGACGGACTGCTTCCTTGATCTACATCTGTAAGTCTTCCATCTTCCTCTTTTTTAGTAGTCGTTCTTGTCCTCTGACTTCTGCCGCTTCTTATCTTCGGTCCTCTGTCTTCTTTGGTCTTTATCCTCGGTTTTCGGTTTTTCCTCTCTTCTTAGCCCTCTCCTTTCTTCCTCTCTCTTCTTCTTCCCAGTCTTCCTTCTTCTTCTTCTTCTTCTTTCTCTCCGCTCCTCCTCTTCCTTTTCAGGCTCCACCCTATCTCTGACCTCGCTCTATCCTTAACCCCTTTCTGCCCACAGTCCCTATGCATCTACACTATCCATTGTGCTGCATTCCCTTCCATCTGCAAGATCCCCTTTCATTGGATACTTTTTTCCCGACTACACCATTCACATTATACTCTCCACACCTTTAGGGTGCATTCACACAGGTGAGAAAATCGCATTGCCCAAAACTACAACCTATTATTTGCAATGGATGTATTTACATGGACGATTTTTGCTCCAAAATAGAAAAATCACAGCTTGTTTATTTTTGTGTGAGTCTCATGTAGATGTGGCCCTCGGGAAAAATTAGTTTGCAACCCCTGCCATAGGGGATTTGAACGTACGATGATTTGATCACTTATACAATATAAGATATTGCAAGTATTGCATTCTACTATATGTTAACAGGCTGCCTATTAAAGACATGTCACAGGCAATCATGGCAACCCAGGGTTTTTTTGGAAAGTCCTAGATTGCCATAATACCCGGAGAGCAAACCTGCAATCTGATCACAGTCAGTCCATTCAGAAGTGACAGCATTTAAAGGGTTAACAGAAGTAATCTGGGTCATCTCTGATGGTGGCTGTGGCAGGCGGGTGTCAGCTGGCAAAGACAGCCGATAGTCGTCATGTATGGAGTCGGCATGCCCCCCAAGCGCGCTGCATCCATGTCATATGCTGTGGACATCTATATATGTCCTAATGCCACGGGGTATAGCAGTAGGGCTGTTGGGAGAAGTTCATGAATGCTACCAGCACTCTTTTCATCTTCTGCCTGCAGTTATTCTTCTTTTCCCTCTTTGCAAATAAAGATGGGAAACGTTCCCTGTACAATGCTTTGCCCAGAAGCTGACAAATATATGGCTTTAGCTCTTTGTAAACTCCCTGCAGGAAAAGTCCTCCAAACCAGTAAGTATACCGTATGCTTAGAGTAAGATGATACGGTATATACATTATAGTTGTTGTACTAGAATTGACTTTTATGACCTATCCACGGATCAGGAGAACCTTGAATGGAGTCACGGCCAAACATGTGTCCTGTTATTCCATTAAAGGGGTTGTCCTGCGCCGAAACGGGTTTTTTTTTCTTTCAATAGCCCCCCCGTTCGGCGCGAGACAAACCCGATGCAGGGGTTTAAAAAAAAAAAACGGATAGTACTTACCCGAATCCCCGCGCTCCGGTGACTTCATACTTACCTTGCGAAGATGGCCGCCGGGATCTTCACCCACGGTGGACTGCAGGTCTTCTCCCATGGTGCACCGTGGGCTCTGTGCGTTCCATTGCCGATTCCAGTCTCCTGATTGGCTGGAATCGGCACACGTGGCGGGGCGGAGCTACGAGGAGCAGCTCTCCAGCACGAGCGGCCCCATTCAGAAGGGAGAAGACCGGACTGCGCAAGCGCGTCTAATCAGGAGATTAGACGCTGAAATTAGACGGCACCATGGAGACGGGGACGCTAGCAACGGAACAGGTAAGTGAATAACTTCTGTATGGCTCATAATTAATGCACGATGTATATTACAAAGTGCATTAATATGGCCATACAGAAGTGTATACTCCCACTTGCTTTCGCGGGACAACCCCTTTAAGGCCTACTAGTGGCGTCTGGCCACTTGACTGCTTCTGCGCTGTGAATTCCACTATCTCAGTCCTACGCACCTACATCTCACTACGGACGTGCGCAAAAGTGTTTCCTGGCTCTGCGGTGCCCGTTACATCACCGTCGTCATTCCGTCCACAGTGAAACAGTATACATATATACGCTGCCTACAGTATCTGTCTACTGTCTCAGCTCTGCCGTTCAAAAAATAGAAGCAAAATACTTAAGGCCTACTAGTGGCGTCTGGCCACTTGACTGCTTCTGTGCTGTGAATTCCACTATCCCAGTCATACGCACCTACATCTCACTACAGGCGTGCACAAAAGTGTTTCCTGGATCTGCTGTGCGTTCCGTAAGGGAAGTCAGCCTCCAACCACAGGCCAATAAGCGGCACATTTAATTACAGCATTCTGTTTCTGCACTACTGGTAATACAGCATGCTGAGGGGTAGGGGTAGGCCTAGAGGACGTGGACGCGGGCGAGGACGCGGAGGCCCAAGTCAGGGTGTGGGCACAGGCCGAGCTCCTGATCCAGGTGTTTCGCAGCCGACTGCTGCGGGATTACGAGAGAGGCACGTTTCTGGCGTCCCCAGATTCATCTCACAATTAATGGGTCCACACGGTAGACCTTTATTAGAAAATGAGCAGTGTGAGCAGGTCCTGTCATGGATGGCAGAAAGTGCATCCAGCAATCTATCGACCACCCAGAGTTCTGCGCCGTCCACTGCTGCAACTCTGAATCCTCTGGCTGCTGCTTCTCCTTCCTCCCAGCCTCCTCACTCCATTACAATGACACATTCTGAGGAGCAGGCAGACTCCCAGGAACTGTTCTCGGGCCCCTGCCCAGAATGGGCAGCAATGGTTCCGAATCCTCTCCCACTGGAGGAGTTTGTCGTGACCGATGCCCAACCTTTGGAAAGTTCCCGGGGTCCGGGGGATGAGGCTGGGGACTTCCGGCAAGTGTCTCAAGAGCTTTCAGTGGGTGAGGAGGACGATGACGATGAGACACAGTTGTCTATCACTCAGGTAGTAGTAATTGCAGTAAGTCCGAGGGAGGAGCGCACAGAGGATTCGGAGGAAGAGCAGCAGGACGATGAGGTGACTGACCCCACCTGGTTTGCTAAGCCTACTGAGGACAGGTCTTCAGAGGGGGAGGCAAGTGCAGCAGCAGGACAGGTTGGAAGAGGCAGTGCGGTGGCCAGGGGTAGAGGCAGGGCCAGACCGAATAATCCACCAACTGTTTCCCAAAGCGCCCCCTCGCGCCATGCCACCCCTGCAGAGGCCGAGGTGCTCAAAGGGCTGGCAGTTTTTCACTGAGAGTGCAGACGACCGACGAACAGTGGTGTGCAACCTTTGTCGCGCCAAGATCAGCCGGGGAGCCACCACCACCAGCATGCGCAGACATATGATGGCCAAGCACCCCACAAGGTGGGATGAAGGCCGTTCAGCGCCTCCGGTTTGCACCACTGCCTCTCCCCCTGTGCCCCAACCTGCCACTGAGATCCAACACCCCTCTCAGGACACAGGCACTACCGTCTCCTGGCCTGCACCCACACCCTCACCTCCACTGTCCTCGGCCCCTATCCACCAATGTCTCTCAGCGCACCGTCCAGCCGTCGCTAGCGCAAGTGTTTGAGCGCAAGCGCAAGTACGCCGCCACGCACCCGCACGCTCAAGCGTTAAACATGCACATAGCCAAATTGATCAGCCTGGAGATGCTGCCGTATAGGCTTGTGGAAACGGAGGCTTTCAAAAGCATGATGGCGGCGGCGGCCCCGCGCTACTTGGTTCCTAGTCGCCACTACTTTTCCCGATGTGCCGTCCCAGCACTGGATGACCACGTCTCCCGCAACATTGTACGCGCCCTCACCAACGCGGTTACTGCCAAGGTCCACTTAACAACGGACACGTGGACAAGCACAGGCGGGCAGGGCCACTATATCTCCCTGACGGCACATTGGGTGAATTTAGTGGAGGCTGGGACCGAGTCAGAGCCTGGGACCACTCACGTGCTACCCACCCCCAGAATTGCGGGCCCCAGCTCGGTGGTGGTATCTGCGGCGGTGTATGCTTCCTCCACTAAAGCACCCTCCTCCTCCTCCTCCAATGCAACCTCTGTCTCGCAATCAAGATGTGTCAGCAGCAGCGCGTCGCCAGCAGTCAGTATCGCGCGGAGTGGCAGCACAGCGGTGGGCAAGCGTCAGCAGGCTGTGCTGAAACTACTCAGCTTAGGAGAGAAGAGGCACATGGCCCACGAACTGCTGCAGGGTCTGACAGAGCAGACCGACCGCTGGCTTGCGCCGCTGAGCCTCCAACCGGGCATGGTCGTGTGTGACAACGGCCGTAACCTGGTGGCGGCTCTGCAGCTTGGCAGCCTCACGCACGTGCCATGCCTGGCCCACGTCTTTAATTTGGTGGTTCAGCGCTTTCTGAAAAGCTACCCATGCTTGTCAGACCTGCTCGGAAAGGTGCGCTGGCGCAGCGCACATTTCCGCAAGTCCCACACGGACGCTGCCACCCTGCACACCCTGCAACATCGGTTTAATCTGCCAGTGCACCGACTGCTGTGCGACGTGCCCACATGGTGGAACTCTATGCTCCACATGTTGGCCAGGCTCTATGAGCAGCGTAGAGCTATAGTGGAATACCAACTCCAACATGGGCGGCGTAGTGGGAGTCAGCCTCCTCAGTTCTTTACAGAAGAGTGGGCCTGGTTGGCAGACATCTGCCAGGTCCTTGGAAACTTTGAGGAGTCTACCCAGATGGTGAGCGGGGATGCTGCAATCATTAGCGTCACCATTCCTCTGCTATGCCTCTTGAGAAGTTCCCTGCAAAGCATAAAGGCTCGGAAACGGAGGCGGGGGAAGACAGTATGTCGCTGGATAGTCAGAGCACCCTCATGTCTATATCTCAGCGCGTTGAGGAGGAGGAGCATGAGGAGGATGAGGAGGAGGGGGAAGAGACAGCTTGGCTCACTGCTGAGGGTACCCATGCTGCTTGCCTGTCATCCTTTCAGCGTGTATGGCCTGAGGAGGAGGAGGACCCTGAAAGTGATCTTCCTAGTGAGGACAGCCATGTGTTGCGTACAGGTACCCTGGCACACATGGCTGACTTCATGTTAGGATGCCTTTCTCGTGACCCTCGCGTTACACGCATTCTGGCTACTACGGATTACTGGGTGTACACACTACTCGACCCACGGTATAAGGAGAACCTTTCTACTCTCATACCCGAAGAGGAAAGGGGTTCGAGAGTGATGCTATACCACAGGACCCTGGCGGACAAGTTGATGGTAAAATTCCCATCCGACAGCGCTAGTGGCAGAAGGCGCAGTTCCGAGGGCCAGGTAGCAGGGGAGGCGCGGAGATCAAGCAGCATGTACAGCGCAGGCAGGGGAACACTCTCTAAGGCCTTTGACAGCTTTCTGGCTCCCTAGCAAGACTGTGTCACCGCTCCCCAGTCAAGGCTGAGTCGGCGGGAGCACTGTAAAAGGATGGTGAGGGAGTACGTAGCCGATCACACGACCGTCCTCTGTGACGCCTCTGCCCCCTACAACTACTGGGTGTCGAAGCTGGACACGTGGCCTGAACTCGCGCTGTATGCCCTGGAGGTGCTTGCTTGTCCTGCGGCTAGCGTCTTGTCAGAGAGGGTGTTTAGTGCGGCTGGGGGAATCATCACGGATAAGCGTACCCGCCTGTCAACCGACAGTGCCGACAGGCTTACACTCATCAAGATGAACAAAGCCTGGATTTCCCCAGACTTCTCTTCTCCACCAGCGGACAGCAGCGATACCTAAACAATACGTAGGCTGCACCCGCGGATGGAAGCATCGTTCTCTATCACCATCAAAAACGGGGACCTTTTAGCTTCATCAATCTGTGTATAATATTCCTCCTCCTCCTCCTGCTCCTCCTCCTGAAACCTCACGTAATCACGCTGAACGGGCAATTTTTCTTAGGCCCACAAGGCTCACTCATATAATTTTTGTAAACAATTTTTATACGTTTCGATGCTCATTAAGGGCGCCCACCCACTGGCGATTTTTTTTCCTTTGAGTTTTGCGTTTTTTCTCTAGAGCAATTAGTTTTGAATGTACTCCTGTCCACTGGCGGTTTTTTTTCAGTCCGTTGCAATTTTTAACATAGGAACTGTCAGTTGCATATGTGTCCTTATTTTTCTCTTAATGCACCCATGAATGTCAATGTAAATTAACGGAAAAAGCCGCGAAAATGCCGCAAAAAAGCCACGAAAAACGCGGCAAAAACGCTGCGTTTTTCATGCACGAAAATCGCAAACGCCAGTGGGTGGGCGCCCTTAAGCGTTGAAACTTGCACCTGAACCAATTTTTATTTTAACTGGGCTGCCTCCAGGCCTAGTTACAAATTAAGCCACATTAACCAAAGCGATGAATGGGTTTCACCTGCCCTCTTGGTTAGGCATGGGCAATTTTTCTGAGGTACATTAGTACTGTTGGTACACCAATTTTTTGGGGCCCTCGCCTACAGTGTAATCCTATTAATTTTTAGCCCACCTGCATTAAACCTGACATTACCTCAGCTGTGCTGGGCACTGCAATGGGATATATTTATGTACCGCCGGTGGGTTCCTGGGACCCACCCATGCTGTCGGTCCACGCGGAGTTGTAACTGCATGTGTCCACTTCTAAAGAACCCCAGTCTGACTGGGGCATGCAGTGTGGGCCGAAGCCCACCTGCATTAAACATGACATTACCTCAGCTGTGCTGGGCACTGCAATGGGATATATTTATGTACCGCCGGTGGCTTCCTGGCACCCACCCATGCTGTCGGTCCACAGGGACTTCACAATAGAGAGTTGTACCTGCCTGTGTCTATGAATTAAAAACCCCGGTCAGGTTGGGGCATGCAGTGTGGGCCGAAGCCCACCTGCATTTAATCTGACGTTAGCTCTGCTGTCCAGGGCACTGCAATGGGATACATTTATGTACACCCGGTGGGTTCCAGGGAGCCACCCATGCTGTGGGTGCACATGGAATTCCCATTGCGGAGTTGTACCTACCTGTGACTATTTATAAAAAAACGCGGTCTGACTGGGGCATGCAGACACCTTGACAGAATGAATAGTGTGTGGCACATAGGTTCCCCATTGCTATGCCCACGTGTGCAGCTCCTGATGGCGGTGGCACAGGATTATGTTTCTCATTACTTCTGTACAGCATTGTGGGCTATTGCCTCACCCCTTTTAAAGAGGGTCGCTGCCTGGCCGTGCCAACCCTCTGCAGTGTGTGCCTGCGGTTCCTCCTCATGGCAGACGCACTTATAAATAGACATGAGGGTGGCGTGGCATCAGGGCAGCTGAAGGCTGCGCAGGGACACTTTGGTGTGCGCTGTGGACACTGGGTCGTGCGGGGGGGGGGGGGGGGGTTGGGCAGCATGTAACCCAGGAGAAGTGGCAGCGGAGTGTCATGCAGGCAGCGATTGTGCTTTGTTGGAGATAGTGTGGTGCTTAGCTAAGGTATGCATTGCTAAGGAGGGCTTTTCAGAAGTAAAAGTTGTTGGGGGGGGGGGCACTCTTGCCGCTATTGTGGCTTAATAGTGGGACCTGGGAACTTGAGATGCAGCCCAACATGTAGCCCCTCGCCTGCCCTATCCGTTGCTGTGTCGTTCCCATCACTTTCTTGAATTGCCCAGATTTTCACCAATGAAAACCTTAGCGAGCATCGGCGAAATACAAAAATGCTCGGGTCGCCCATTGACTTCAATGGGGTTCGTTACTCGAAACGAACCCTCGAGCATCGCAAAATTTTCGTCCCGAGTAACGAGCACCCGAGCATTTTGGTGCTCGCTCATCTCTAATAATGATGCCAGCTGCAGTCCTATGTAACACCACGGATAACACACACTGATAACAGTGAGAAGAGATACCGATGTCACCTGCAGTCCTATGTAACACTGCAGATAACACACAGTGATAGCGCTGAAGAGAGATAACGATGTTACCTGCAGTCCTATGTAACACCAGAGAAAAAAACACAGTGCTAACAGTGAGGAGGGATAATGATGCCAGCTGCAGTCCAGCTGTAACACCACAGAATACATGAAGTGACAATGCTGAGGAGACATACCGATGTCACCTACAGTCCTATGTAGCACCAGAGAAAAAACACGGTGATAACGCTGAGAAGAGATAACGATTACAACTGCAGTCCCTTGTAACACCACTGATAACACGCAATGACAATGCTGAGGAGACATACCAACGTCACCTGCAGTCCTATGTAACACCAGAGATAACACACAGCGATAACGATGAGCAGGGATAATTATGCCAGCTGCAGTCCTATGTAACAACACAGATAACACAGAGTGATAACGCTGAAGAGAGATAATAATGTTGCCTGCAGTCCTATGTAACACCACAGATAACACACGGTGATAACACTGAGGACAGATAACGATGTCACCTGCAGTCCTATGTAACACCACAGATAGTATTAAGGAACGCCGGCAGTGGTTGTTTGTTGCTGCTGACAACCAGTGGCAACTGCTCCGATAAGCCCCACGGCTCATTAGAGCTGTTAACCCTCTAAATGCTGCTGTCAATTCTGATAGCAATATTTAAATCCCCTGAATGATGTTCGGGGGTACCGTACGCCCCCCCCCCATGATGAAATCGCAGGGAGCCGTGCGGGTGTCATGGCAGCGGGTACCAGTCTATCAAGCTACCTCACCCATGGTGTGGCTAGATGGACTGCCTGCCCGATCGCAGTATGATGTAATGCTATGGCCTCTTCCAGACAACGCCGGGTGGCGGTTACCTGTATACGTGTAGTGGACATGAAGTTGTCACGCGTGACGCCATTGTTCCTGCTCACTGTAGATTATCCGGTGGTTGAATAAAGACCGGTCAGGGAGGGGAACACAGGATGATATCAGGCCTACAGTCTCAGTTATCTGCAGTGCTCCGCTCCTGGACACACACACTGTCCGGGACTCTGAATAACTCCGGAGGACCAACCACTCTCCTCTGACACTCACTCTGACTTCTGTGGTTGGCTCTGCACGGCGGACTCCTCACTCCTGGCTCTCTTCAGAGGAGGTTCCTGGCATGGAAGGCCTCAGGATATCTCTCCTCTTCTTCCATATCTTCACCACATGAGGGTTGAAGGTACCCCCATGTGGTCGGCACTGCACTCTCGACCACTGAAGATGATGGACCCCCTACCACACCCCAATCACTCACATTTATAGGGTACAGACATCACGTGAAGAGACTTTCCCAGACATATCCCAGCCACATTCAGACATTAACCTCTTACATGCTGCAGCTGTGCAATATACACAACAAGAGACAAGACAGCATCCACATTAAAGACATGACATGTATGACATTTATGGAGGGGCCAGAAATAGGTGTTTGGGGCCACTATACTATTACAGAGGGCAGTGTGGGAGCTGTGGATAATAGAGACTCTTCGATTGGATTTTGAGCACTGTGTTTCCAACAGACCGCCTTGATATTAGGGGTGTGTTAATCTGTGTATTATGTTACATGATTTGTATTTCTATTTACCGGGACTGTTCTTGTGGCTCTATAAAGTATTGTGCACAATGTATTAGTAGTTCTAGCATCCAGCTAGTAGTGTAATTACTCACTTGTCATGTTACTGTTATTCACTTATATCGCTTTGTTTATAAATAAATATTGTACATTTTGGTTACTCCATCGTATCCTGAACTCTGCGTCACAAGACCACCACCCGCTACAATACAGCCTAACTCGCTCTGCTGCTCCTCCCTTTTGAGGACTGTGGGCATCAGAGCAATCAGATCATCAAATCTGCCTCCAGATTCTGCAGCAATAACCCTCCATAGCATGCATGCTCCATTTTACTGCGGTTCCCGCATGGACGGCTTCCGTTGACATTGCGGACGGGCTGCGGATTCTGTGAGAAAGCTGGAGATTTAAAAAAAACAAACAAAACCCTGTACTGCGCATGAACGCCGGGGTGACGTCCGGCATGTCCGCACACAGCCGCAGTACAGAAGAAAGAAGACACAGGTACGCAGGGTTGCCGGGCGCAGGCACTGGCGGATTCTGTGAGGGACTCTCCATGCGGAATCGACATGAGGCCATAGGCTGGGTTTGATTTCTGCCACATTGTGCAGTCACGGTCAGCTGGCCATCATATGGCTATACTCACAGAACAGCTTACCGTGCTGCACAGCAGCCACACGTTGGGGTTTGTTTACAGCCCAAGTTCAATGACTAATTTAAAAGGTGAAAGATGTAGAATAATCTCATGAGGAATAAATATATTTAAGCCGGCGATGTTCCCGAGTCGCCGGGTCACAGGACATAAGAGGAGCTGATTCCAGCTGTCTGGATAGTCATCTATGATGGAATACCTGCGGATGTCATTTTACCCCGGCGTGTGGATCGCATGTGTGGGGAAAAAAATGCAGCATGCTCTATTTTCTACTGATTCCTGCACGGACGGCTTCCAATTAAGCCAAGGGAAGCGTCCGATCTGCGGCACAGCCACAGCTGACACTGCAGACGTGCTGCGGATCCGCAGGAAAGCAAGACAATTAAAAACAAATGCACTGTGCAAGCTGCAGCATGCCAACCGGCGCCCCGAGCGCGCCCGCCATGTGGAAGAAAGAAGATCCGTCTGAGATGGAGAAGACCGGCACCGCAGGCGAACAAGTAAGAAAATGTACATAAAATGTCTATGGCTGCGGGCACAGGTGGACTCCGCTGCGGGATTCCACACTTGGAATCCGTCCGTACCCGTGGACATGAGGCCTAACTGCTATGGGGAGGGAGTTTACCTGCGTCCGGAGCTCGGGAAAGAAGACAGCTGGCTCTATTAAAGCATTAGAGGTCAATACAAGGATTTCTGCCAACTGGATTTCTGCGCTGCAGCGTATTTTTTACACGATACACCCGTGTGAATGACGAGAAAACGCTAATTAATCTCAGGACTCAATCGCAGACAATCTTCCATGATGAGTGTAAAGACTCATCACCCGTGTGAATGAGGCCTATGAGTCACAGACGCCCCATATAACACTCCCAGCGTGTTATACAGAGCTTAATGGCTCTAACGGTGCATTCAGATGTAACGATTATCATTCAAAAAATCATTAAAATGAGCAAAAGTGAACAATAATCGTCTGATTTAAACGTGAGCCACTGACCGAAATATAAATGAGAATCGCTCACTCCGTTCGCCATTCAGTATCAGCACTAACAATCACGGTTGGCTCCTTCACTTCTCGTTCCGGTCAAACTCCCCCCGCTATGTGCTTACATAGGAATGTGAAACACTGAACCAGAAGTGAATGATTCTCAGTGATGATCTGCCTGTCCAAACAGGCTACACGAGTGCGAATGAGTTAGCCGTGACGTCACTCGCTCCTTCGATGGGTCACATGAGCATCGTCTTGTCTAAAAGGGGCATTAGACGATCTTGTAACCAATTTTAGGGATTTTGGGGGAACTTCCAGTTTGGTTCAAACTCATTCAGACCAAACTGAACTTTTTGTAAAACTTCAGTGAACTGGCCAAAACAAACTTTTCAAGCGTCCACTTATAGCTGCTCCTTAGATCAGGTTCCAGGACCGCCGCCTCCTGGGAGGAACAGGCGCTACACAGGACTATTAGTAAAATGCGGACCACTCCAGTGCTTTGGTATAAACATATATAGTTTTATTGACACTCATTTTGTTTTTCAGCATCTGTTGGTGGCTGCTCTTTTTCGGCAGCAGATGGTGGCTGCCATTTTTTGGTGGCAGGCGGTGGCTGCTGTTTTTCAGCATCTGTCGATAGTTGGTGTTTTTTGGCAGCCGGTGATGACTGATGGTTTATGCGGCCGGCGGCTGCGGGTGTTTTTCAGCATCTGTTGGTGGCTGCTCTTTTTCGGCAGCAGATGGTGGCTGCCATTTTTTGGTGGCAGGCGGTGGCTGCTGTTTTTCAGCATCTGTTGATAGTTGGTGTTTTTTGGCAGCCGGTGATGACTGATGGTTTATGCGGCCGGCGGCTGCGGGTGTTTTTCAGCATCTGTCGGCGGCTGGTCTTTTTTTGCAGCTGGAGCTGGCTGGTGTTTTTCTGCTGGATGTCGGATGGTTTTGTTGAATGGTCACGTTTTTGGCAGTAAGTGGTGGCTGGTGTTTTTCGCCAGTGGGTGATGTTTTCGGCAGCAGGTGATGGCTGTTATTTTTTGGCAGCAGATGGTGGCTGCAGTTTTTCGGTGGCAAGTGGTGGTATCTATCTATCTATCTATCTATCTATCTATCTATCTATCAATCTATCTATCTATCTAATATCTATCTATCTATCTATCTATCTATCTATCTATCTATCTATCTATCTATCTAATATCTATCTATCTAATATCTATCTATCTAATATCTATCTATCACATCTATCTATCTATCTAATCTAACTATGTATCTAACCACGGTCCTCTGTTTTCTGGGGCATCACAGCAGACTCTGTAAAAAAAAAAAGCAATATCACTACACTAATACTGTGTGTATATAGATAGATATGTGTGTGTGTATATAGATAGATATGTGTGTATATATAGATAGATATGTGTGTGTATATATATATATAGATATGTGTGTGTATATAGATAGATATGTGTGTATATATATATAGATAGATATGTGTGTATGTGTATATAGATAGATATGTGTGTATGTGTATATAGATAGATATGTGTGTGTATATAGATAGATATGTGTGTATATAGATAGATATGTGTGTGTATATAGATAGATATATGTGTGTATATAGATAGATATATGTGTGTATATAGATAGATATATGTGTGTATATAGATAGATGTGTGTGTGTGTATATAGATAGATATGTGTGTATATATATAGATATGTGTGTGTATATAGATAGATAGATATGTGTGTATATAGATAGATATATGTGTGTATATAGATAGATATGTGTGTATATAGATAGATATGTGTTGCCTGCACTAGTGTGCATTTAGAATCGTCCGAAAAAACAAAACGGTTCATGCTCTAATACGCTCCATAGCGGTAGGTGTATTAGCGCATGCGCCCGTGTGCTTCTGCCCTAAGGGAGTGAAATAGTACATACGTGTAGCAACAGAGGACGGCGATCACGAGGAATAGAAGTGGGGCTGCAACAATGATGTAACGTGGTATAGATTGGAATCTGTCTTCTATTTCCTCTATTTCCGAGTCCAAACTCCTCCGGACTCCTAAAACAAAGGGAACAATTTATTTAGTGATTTCACCAGTTTTGTGCAACAAAAAAAAGTAAATTTTGGCACAAACCTTTTTCTATGTAAAGATTTATGATTTTTTACTATTATTTGCTGCTGTCATCGCTTTTTAAGAAAGTGAGTGGGATTTGGTGAAAGGGGCGGGGCTACCTACAGACCAACAGCTTTACAGAAATTGTCAAAAATGATATCTACAGGATAGGGGATAACTTGCCTATCGTGGGTGTTTCACTGCTGAGCCCCCTGCCGATCATGAGAACGGGTCTCCTGTGTCTCGCTCTGCCCATCACTATGGGAGTCGCTTCTGCCTTTGCAGTGAAGTCACTGTGAACGGATCGCCGGCTGAGCATGCGCGGTCGGTGCTCTATGCATATCAATGGACTGACCGAAATAGCTGAGCAGATACTGCAGCCCCATTGAAAGTGAATGTGCGACCGTCGCTCCGTTCAGTCTCCTCCTCACTGCGGGGGTGCAGTAGCCCCACAGTGTGGAGGACAGGGGGCACGGGCTCCCTGTTCTCGAGACCGGCAGGGGTCTCAGCGATGATAGTGGCCTCACAGCCCTGTGCCCACTCCGCTATATATCTGAGATAGGGTTATATATACTTTCTACACGGTGGGTACTTACTAACTAGATCTTGACTCTCCAACGGGCCCCTGCTCTCCTCCTCTGCTGCTTGCAGGGGAATCGGATAGGAAGCAGCAGAGGATAGCAAAATAAAAATGGCCAAAAGTCCAAACATCTTGTCAGTGAAACAGCTGCAAGTAGAATGAAGGTCTTCAGAACAAGTACTGGAGTATTGTCCAGAACACGGTGATGTCATAATAGTCACTGCATCATCCCTATGTGACTTCCCCCTCTATGACACATCACCTGCCACATTACTACAATATTAACCCCTTAGTGACTCGGCCTATTTATTGGGATTTTCATCTCCCCTTTATAAAGCCATAACTTTGTTATGTGGAATAAGTTGGCGCCATACAAATAAAGATGAGTGTTATTTTCCCATTGACACGGCCGTATGAGGGCTTGTTTGTTGGATCTCGAGCTGTAGTTTTAATTGGTACCATTTTGTGGTACATGTAGTGTATAACTTTTATTAATTTTTTTGGGGGGAGCAGGGTGGGAAAACACATCAATGATATTTCTTGATGCTGGTCGTTATGATTTCGATACCAAATGATACATTATTTTTAGTTTTTTCCACTTTGGACCATAAAAACACTTTCTTTTGGAAAAGTTTTTTTCTTTGCATCGCTGCATGCAAAGTCCCAGAACTGTTTGATGTTTCCATGGACGAGTTCTGGGAGGGCTTGTTTTTGCAGGATGAGCTGTACTTTGTTTTTTGTATCATTTTCGATATCTATGACTTTTTCTAACAAAACATAATCTTATTGGTTCTGGTTTTTTAGCTTTAATTTTTTAAAATAACGTTTTCTGTGAGAGATAAAAAGTCTGTTTGATTGATTGTATGTCGTTACGGATACGCCAATGCCAAAAATGTATATTTTTATTCACCTTTTCAAACTGACAAAGAGAAAAGTGAGCAAAAAGGGGTTTTTTTGTTTGTATTTTTTTTTGTTTAACTTTTCTAATATATTTTTTTATGTCCGGTAGGGAATTTAAACCTAATACTTCTGCCCCCTATTTCCTATAACTCCTAAAAAGAAATAACCAAGATATAAAGTCCCAATATTTGTACATGTGCGGTCTTGTATTTGTCTTGTAGCTTCTGACTTGATAATGGCCCTGTGCAGCTGAGATGCATGTTGTATTTTAACATGGCCTATTTTGGGCTTAAGGACCCAAGGATTTTTGGCGGATTTTCTTCTCCATTTATCAAAAGTCATAATTTTTTAAATTTTACGTCAGCCAAATAAGGGCTTGTTTTTTCCGTGGCGAACTGTAGTTTTTATCGCTATCATTTTTGGGTACATAGACTATATTGTAACACTTTTTATTTTTTATTATAGCAGGGAGAGAAAACGCATCAATTCTGCCATAGATTTTTAAATTTTTTTTTACAGCGTTAATCATGCAGCATAAATGACGCAATCCTTTTTTTCTGCGGGCCGGTACGGTTGCAATGATACCAAAATTCTTAAATTTTTTTAAAGGTTTTTCCACTTTTCTGCAATAAAAACCCTTTTTTTGGAAATCCTTTTTTTTCCTAAATCACTGCCTTCAAAGTCCTGTAACTTTTTTATTTTTTTTATGTACGGAGCTCTATGAGGGATTATTTTTTGTGATACGAGCTGTAGTTTTTATTGGTACCATTTTGGGGTGCATATGGCTCTTTTGATCACGTTTATAGAAGCGCCGGAATATCAGCCGCAGGGGCATTTATGTAGGCAGCACATGACGGGGTTAACGGGGAGGCTAGGGTTAACAGTAGTGTAGAGGTGGGGGGGTAGAATAGGGAGGGGGGGAGCAGTTAGAAAGTGCAGGAAAAGCAGGAGGAGGAGTTTCAGTCGGCAGCAGAAGGAAGAAGGAGCAGAAGAGAAGAAGACGGAGACAGCGAGGAAATAGAGAGAAGACACCGAGAGTTACGAAGAGTGAAGACACCGGGAGTTAAGAAGAGTGAAGACACCAGGAGTTAAGAAGAGTGAAGACACCGGGAGTTAAGAAGAGTGAAGACACCGGGAGTTAAGAAGAGTGAAGACACCGGGAGTTAAGAAGAGTGAAGACACCGGGAGTTAAGAAGAGTAAAGACAGCAGGAAGCACCGAAGAGCCCGAAGAGGAGCGTCTGGAAGAGCCCAGAAGAGGACTTACCGATGGACGCCGTCATGGAGAGGATCCGGGCAGCGGTGGAGGAGCGGGGCTTAGAATGGTTGGTGAGCATCCTGGACGGGGGGGCCCCTGGCCCGGAGCACGTGGGAGCGGGTCTGGCACAGCCTTCGGGAGCGGAGGGAGCGGCGCCCGTGGTAGCAGCAGCAGCCCCGACGAGAGGAAGAGGACGTAGCCCGGCTGCTGCTGTGAGAAGTGCGCCGGAAGTAGCACGGGACAGAGGCTGAGGACTGGCAATGCCCGCAATGCCACAGCAGTCGGGAGGCGCGGGGCGCCGGCAGCAGAGAGGAGAGAGCCGAGGCCACAGAGGGCTCGCGCTCCGACGCGTCTAAGCCCCGAGTTAACCCCTCAGCGTCGGCGCCGCATAGAGAGTCCCTCACGGGCCCCTCCGGGCTGGCTCCCAGCAGATTCCACAGCAGGTGGGGAGTGCAGGACTGGGAGGAATCTCACCAGGCGGGTTGGCGCAGCGTCTGGCTCCAGGTCCCGTGCTGCCAGGGGGCCGGGGCCTGGCACCGGACTGTCGGCAGAGAGAGCTGGAGCAGCGTGGGGCCGCTCGCCGGGAGAAGTGGTGGTCGGCGAGCAGCCTCACAGTTTTCTTTCAGTCCTACAGGACGTGCGGCCCGCGGGAGCCAGTTCGAGTGGAAGAGGAGCGGCTGTGACTCCGGTGGGGCGACTGCAGCCAGATGAGGACCTCGATTTCCAGCGCAGATCACCCTCGGACGAGGATTTGGATCCGCTGGAGGGAGGATCGGCGGCTGGTGGGACTACAGCCCCTACGCAGCCAGGTGAGCGAACACACGGGGACACACATACTGCAGTTAGCCACGTTGCGCCAGCGGCAGATAGTGTGGGGGTGGGCGGACAGGGGGCGGGGGGGCGACGGTAGGCACTCGGGGCGCAGCGAGCGAGTTGGGTTTAATTTTAGGCGGATTATTGGAGCTTTGGCGCAAGCAAGAGCAGGGCCAGGGCCGTCGCCTCTATCTGCCTGGACTTTACCGTCCAATGCGTTGAGTGGTCGCAATAGCGACACGGGGGGAGTTGCGACGGGATCGTCGGTGGGGCAGCAAACAGCACCTGTTACGGTAGGCGTTCAGACAGATAAGGACGGGGATGGAATTCGCCTGGATGACAGAGCGAAGGGGGAGGTGTACGTGTGCTTCGAGGGCCCCCTAGGTGCGCACTTGAAAAAGGAGGTCAGAGAAAAGATCTGGCGTGACGATTACGTCGAGATCTTTTCCCTTCTCCCTTTAGAAAAATTTAATTTGGATAAAGGGAAAAGGACGGAATACAAGAAGGAAGAGGAAGAGAAACGTCGGTGGCGACTGATTCCACAGACTTTCTCCAACTGGATGCAAGCCTTCGCCATTCTGGCTAGTATTATAGGTGAAAAGGCGCCGGAGAATTGCTCCGGCCTCTTTTGTTACCTCGATGCGATAGGTGAGGCGTACAGGGTGTATGGGGGCCAGACATGGCTTAGGTATGACGAGCAGTTTCGTCAAAGAAAAGCGATCCGACCGTCTATTCGGTGGGATCAGAAAGACATAGGGCTGCGGTTGAGGGTAATGGCCCCAGTTAGGTTCGGGCAGCCCTTTCAGGGGGGGGGGCCGGGACGAGCAGCTCGGCCAGCGGTTCCCAGGGAGGAAGTCAGGGCGGACAGTCGGGGAGTCATAGGCTCGGATTGTGTTGGCAGTTTAACGACGGCCAATGCAAATTCGGAAATAGCTGCAGGTTCAAGCACGTTTGCTCCCTGTGTAACGCTACATCACACGGAGCAGCAAAGTGCTTTAAGAAGGGAAAAGGAAAGTTTTTCGGGGCAGCTGGAAAAAGGGATGACACCAGTGAAACTGGCAAAGATGGTGCCGTTTCTAAATAGGTACCCCGACCGAGATAAGGCGAGTTTATTGTTAGAAGGTTTTAGGGATGGTTTTACAATTCCCACCCCAGTTCATAGGGTTCCTATTACTACAAAAAATTTACCGTCGGCGCTCTGGTACTCGGCGGTTGTAACAGAGAAATTGCGTAAGGAGGTTCAGTTAGGACGCATGGCGGGGCCGTTTAGCTCCCCTCCGGTTGCGGACTTGGTGGTTTCACCGCTTGGAGTGGTTCCTAAAAAAGAGCCAAACAAGTTCAGGCTCATACATCACTTGTCTTACCCTAAAGGGGCGTCAGTTAATGACGGTATCGATCCGGAAATATGTTCCGTGGTGTATACCTCTTTTGACGCCGCTACAAAATGGGTGCTCAAGTACGGGCAAGGGGCTAGGTGGGCTAAAGTGGACATTGAGTCCGCTTTTAGGTTACTCCCAGTGGCCCCAGAAAGTATTCGCTTGTTAGGCTGTTTTTGGGAAGGAAGTTACTTCGCGGATAGGTGTCTACCCATGGGCTGTTCTATTTCGTGCGCTTATTTTGAAGCATTCAGCTCATTTTTAGAATGGGTAGTTAGGGATTGCACAGGGATTAGGTCGGTTATCCATTATTTGGATGACTTCCTATGCATAGGTCCGGCAAGTTCGCCACTTTGCGCAAACTTGCTGGGGTCCCTTCAATGGGTTACCGGTCAGTTTGGGGTGCCTTTGGCACCAGGGAAGACCGAAGGGCCCACAACGTGTTTAAAGTTTCTGGGCATTACCATTGACACCGTGGCAATGGAATGCAGGTTGCCCGAGGACAAAGTGGCGGAATTAAAGGCTGAGGTGAACAGGGCAAGGGTTGTCACAAAAGTTACGTTAAGAGAGCTGCAGTCGTTGTTAGGCAAGCTCAATTTTGCCTGTCGCATTATGCCGATGGGACGGATTTTCAGTAGGAGATTAGCATCACCCACAGCAGGGGTTCGGTTACCCCACCATTTTATATGGCTGGGCAAGGGCCACAAGAAGGACCTGGCAATATGGGCGGCGTTTTTGGAAAACTATAACGGGAGGTCAGTGATGATGGAGGAGGTGGTGGACAATTTCGATCTGGAATTGTTTACCGACGCCGCAGGAAGTTCGCGTTTTGGAGCATACTTCCAGGGCCGGTGGTGCGCGTCCGGGTGGCCGAGCGAATGGTTTTCATCGGGTTTGGTAAAAAACCTGGTGCTGCTTGAGCTGTTCCCCATAATAGTAGCCGTGGAGCTATGGGGAGCTCAGTTTAGAGATAAAAGGGTGCGCTTTCACTGCGACAACCTGGGGGTAGTGCAGGCAATAAACAGATTGTCTGCATCATCCCCCCCTGTGGTGGCGTTATTGCGCCACCTGGTGTTGCAGGCGTTGTCGCTGAATGCTTGGATTGGGGCAGTACACGTGCCAGGGGTAAGCAACTCAGTAGCGGATGCTCTTTCTCGCTTTCAGTGGGAGCGATTCCGACGGTTGGCCCCAGGAGCGGAAGAAGAAGGGGTGTCCTGCCCGAGACACATATGGAGCGTGGTCAGCGAGCAGTGAGGCAGTGATAGGTGCCTCCTTGGCTCAGAGCACATGGGCGGCTTACAAGGCAGCATGGGTAGAATGGGAGGAGTGGTTGAGGCAGTGGGGTGATGTACGGACGGACGAGGACGCGGCAGGGGCATTGTTGGGGTGGCTGGCTAAAAGCGCGGAGGCTGGTTTGTCGGTGGCTACAGTTAATAGGTTTATGGGGGGGGTGGCATTTGGCGCTAAGTTGAGGGGTGTAACGGATGTAACGAAGAACTTTGTAGTGAGGCAGGCACTAAAAGGGTTTAGAAGGGGGCGGGGGGGGGGGTCCAGATACGCGTCGCCCGATTTCGTTTGAGTTACTACAAAAATTGGGGTTCGCGTTGCAGGAGGTTTGTGGGAACGGGTTTGAGTATTCGCTTTTTAAGTTCGCTTTTTCGTTAGCCTTTTTCGGGGCGTTACGAGTGGGGGAATTGGTTTCCCCCAGCAAAAAGATAGGGGGGGGGGGGTTTGAAAGCCAAGGACACTAGAGTTATAAAGGGGCGTTTGGAAATAGTCATTCGGCGTTCTAAGACGGATCAGGTCGGAAGGGGTCGTCGGGTGTCGCTGGGGCGTATTCCAGGGGAAAACATGTGCCCGGTTAGTTGTTGGGAGAACTACTGTTCTCTAGCAGGGGCCAGGATAGGGCCCCTGTTACAGCATCAGGACGGTTGTTATTTATCAAGGTTTCAGTTTGAGGCAGTGTTTAAAAGAGCGTTAGCTGTTCTGGGACTGGATGGTTCAGGTTTCGGAAAGCATTCGTTCAGAATAGGTGCGGCGACAGAGGCGGCAGCGAGGGGTATGGATAGTCAGGCGATGATGGGAATCGGTCGGTGGAAGTCGGAGTGGTTCAGACGGTATATTAGACCGCATTTGCTGTAAGGGCGGGTAGGGGGCACATGGTGGGGGCGTTATTTACGGTTAGTTTTGTTCTTTTTTGTTACAGATCCGCGTGCTGCACTCGTGTGGATAATGGGCCACTCATATGGTTTTTTTCTGGGGGGGAGGGCAAAGATCAGGCCTAATGGGAGGCAGCTCAGACTGAGTAAGGATGCGGCGGTAATTCGCTGGATAGGAGTGCGGGGCATGGCCTGGTTCCGGGTTTTGCAGGATGTACAGCACCTAGTCTCTCTAGACAGGACGCCCGACATCCGGTACGATATGCTTCGGTTGTTGCAGATGTACCGGGGCTTGATCTTGGTCTGGTCTGAGATGGTCCCTCGTAAGGTTTGGCGGAATGTGCGTTCGGTGCAAGGGATAGATAAAGCAAGGATCAAGGTGAATCGTGAGGTGTCTCGCTTCATGGTGCGGAATGGAGGAGTCGCCGTGCGGCATATTGATCTCGAGAAAGGGGTGGGAAATTATTGGAGAGGCGACGGGGTCCACCTCAATGAAATTGGGACGGATCTTTGGTTAGAGGGGATACAGGAGGGGATAGAACGCGCACTGGTTCTGTGGGGGGCTGCGCAGGCATGAGGTGGTCATGCCATGCTGGCTGTGGCAGTTGGAGGGGGGGGGGTGGAGTTCTCGGAGCCAGTTCGGATGCGGGGTGGGGGGAGGGGGGGAGAGCGGAGGGCCGATGGCTGCCTGTCCCCCCTTCCCGCCCCATTGTTGGTTTACAGTGTATGGTCGGTCTGTCGCCTCCCGACTCTGTCAGGCCGGAGTCCCTGCGGAGACGAGTGGGCTGGCCTAGGAACGGCTAGCGGGTCTCTGAGTCGGGAGGTGGGCGACTAGGGGCAACCGTGTGTGTGTTGCCTCCCGAGTCGGCGGTCTGGCGACGGGAGGGCGGTAGCGGGAGGGATCTTCGGTCTCCCGAGTCGGATAGTGGGAGAGCGGCGGGAGGCAGTACGGAAGATCCTTTTCCCTGTAGTGAGGCGACAGAAGGGGTTGTAGGCTCCGGGGACTTCCCCCCTTTTGATGGGTTGTCTATTCTTTAATGTGTTTTTTACCCATTGTTAAATTTAAAGTTAAATAAATGACCGCTGTGGCCAAAATTATCCAAGCTAGAAGTAGTAGCGTATTGTTTGGATGGTTACAAGGAAGTGGGGGGATAGGTCACAGGGGCTCACTCCGTGATACCCGCGTCATGCGTTTTTAGTGAGGCAAAATGCTAAAAGTTAGCATTTTGCCTCAGTTTTTTAGCGTTTTTTTCCCGCTTTATTCCGTGCACAGTTAAAAGCATGTGCAGCTAATTGTACGCATTGTTACGGACGCGACAATATCAAATATGTGGGGGTTTTAATTGAGAAAAAGCATTAAAAATGTTTTTTTTTTAAACTTTTTCTTACATTTTTTTTTTATTCATTTTTTTAATCTTTTTTTTCACACAACTTGTGTCCCCCTGGGGGACTTTCTCCACAGTACTGCTGATCGCTGTGATAAGGCTACTGCCCTGCCATGCCTTATCACTTATACAGCGATCTGAGGCACTGGCAACACAGGACGTAAGTTTACGTCCTGTTGCGGAAAGTGCCCCCGCTGCCAGGACGTAAACTTACGCCCTGGAGCGGGAAGGGGTTAAAGGAAGAGATGAATAGAGATCCCTTTTGCATGTTTCTGGCGCCTCGGATCCGCTTGTTTTACTTTTACCTACCTGCAGTTCTGTGGAAAGATGGAGGCTGCAACAAGTGGTGCATGGAGGCTTCAACGAGTGGGGCATGGAGGCTGCAACGAGTGGTGCATGGAGGCTGCAACGAGTGGTGCATGTAGGCTGCAGCGAGTGGTGCATGGAGGCTGCAATGAGTGGTGCATGGAGGCTGCAGCGAGTGGTGGATGGAGGCTGCAATGAGTGGTGCATGGAGGCTTCAACGAGTGGGGCATGGAGGCTGCAACGAGTGGTGCATGGAGGCTGCAGCGAGTGGTGCATGGAGGCTTCAATGAGTGGTGGACGGAGGCTGCAACGAATGGTGCATGGAGGCTGCAACGAGTAGTGCCTGGAGGCTGCAATGAGTGGTGCATGGAGGCTGCAGCGAGTGGTGCATGGAGGCTGCAGCGAGTGGTGCATGGAGGCTGCAATGAGTGGTGCATGGAGGCTGCAATGAGTGGTGCATGGAGGCTGCAACGAGTGCTGCATGGAGGCTGCAATGAGTGGTGCATGGAGGCTGCAATGAATCCTACAATAGAACTAGTGGGGACTAATTGTATGATACCTCGTGGTTGCTGTCTGTAAATGCAGCTATTTTCCCATCATGTGAAGGAATATGCACTGAAGCCTTCGAGCCGAACCTCTAGGGGGCAGAAGCTTGGCCCCAGATAGTAAAGCAAAAGAAGGACTTTAGTGGCTTTGGCTAAGATCACCACCGTGGTTTGTCTTCGCGCCGTACTAAACTTTCAGCAAAGCTCAACCTACAGCGGCATTTGACTCTTTTGGTTCACTCAACATTTTTCTTGAGGAACAAGGTCAGAACAAGAGGGGCAGTCTGAGATTAGTTATTACTTGTGCAAGGTGTACAGGAGTGCGATGTGATGTTTCCATTGACCCGCCTCGCATCTGTGGGTCATGGCATGTTGGCGAGCGTGATATCAGGACAGGCTCATGGCCCGGTATGGCACTTGCCCGGGTGAAATCAGCCTTACTTTGCATGAAGCGAAGCAGAACCACCAGAACCACCCAGTAGACCATATAATGTGAACCCTCCTGTATATTATGCACATGATCCTCAGCCGCCACATGTTTATACCATTGTGTGATCTCACGCTGCGGAGGAACGGGAAGTGTTTCTGGAGGTCTGATCCTTCCTGTTTGGAAGATTTGAGCCTTTTATTTACTGCACAATTAGCAATGCAAAAATACTAAAAGGGAGAACATAAAAGTTTGCTAAATGCATTCTAGTCTAATCTATCATCCTCGATCTTGGGTCATGCTGACTAACCTCATAAACTTTATGGCTATGTGTATTCTGCTCCAATGCAGACCAATGTGTTTCCATGGTTACAGAGTGCAAACAGTTTGTCTGTAGCCTGATCTTGCAGTCATGGACATCCTTAATGGGTGTGCAAACTGTGATATTGTATAGGGCACACAGCAGCTTCTGCTGAAAGATGGGCCATAGATGTCCTGGTGGTCGAAGCTTGTAGCCACCAAGAATCTCAGTATTAGTTGTATTATTTAGACTGCATGCAGCATATTATTAGTTTAGGCTAATTTTATATTTGGGGGTAATTGGTTATAGTACCACAGTATGTAAAGCTGACATGCAGCATCCCATAGGGAGACGCTGGACACATGACATACGTGGGGAGCTGGGAGGGTAAAGTGCTGACTTGTCATGGTGGCACTTACCTTGCGCCTTCGCGGAGGAACACATGCAGCCAAGGCCAGAGCAACACTGCAGTCCACCTAGGACACCTATAGGGTTGGGAATGCCCACCAAACTGGAGAAACGGGGGGGGGGGGGGGGAGAATTGTCACACGTGATGCCATTGTTCCTGCATATGCCGGTATGACCCTCGGCGGATAAGAAATGCATCCACCAACAGTTCTTTAGTACCATGGGTCTCTGGGAATGGTCAGAGCCCGGTATTAACGTTACTTGAATAATTGTAAGTGAAATAATACAAGGCAGTTCAATAAAAGACTTCACAGTGCAGGTAGATGAACAGACTTCAAAGATTATTAACTTGCACTACCTCCACACGGCTCTTCTAGATTTACACGTGTGAACAGAGATTATTGACTTGAAGTACCTCCACCCAGCCATGGAGACATGTGGGTGTAACAAATAAAGGGTATACCTCTACGCGGTGATCTAGACTTCAGATGGCCGTGTAGGAAAAAAGAAGAGGTAGTACCTCTGCACTGTCCTTGCATAAACACAGATTAGAACTCACAGATGCTCTTTTTCTCTCTCTCCGGGGCTCACTCTCCTTACATCCAGTTCACAAGCAATACAGGAAATTTTCCCTCCTCTTCCATGCTTCGACACATGAGGGCTGAAGGTGCTCTCATATGTATGGACCTCCTGAACAGCCACACTCCTGAAGACATGAACCCCTTAGGCCTCACGTCCACGGGGAAAATCAGGCCCGCTACGGATTCTCCATGGAGAATCTGTAGCGGGTCCCTCCTGCCCCACGGACATGAGGCATTAAAATAACTCACCTGCTGCGGGCCGTGCGTGTCTTCCCTTCTTTGCGGCCGGATCTTCTCTCTTCAGCCCGGCAGATGTGCTTGGCACGTCGGCTGCGTGCCACGCGCATGCGCTGCGCACATCCGCCGGGCTGAAGAAAGAAGATCCTGCCGCGAAGGAAGGAAGATCTGCATCGACCGGAGCAGTTGAGTTTAATTCAGGCGCGGGTATCCTGCGGATCTGAACGGCTTCCATAGGCTTCAATAGAAGCCTGCGGGAGCCGTCCCCGCGGGAGACCCGCACCTAAATGGAGCATTTCCATTTTTTTTCATGCTCCAGAAATTTTTTAATTCACTTCTATTGACCATCCGCAGGTATTTATCTACCCGCGGGTGGTCAATGCATCCCTATGGGGCGCGGATCCGCGTGCAGGTGATCCGCTGTGGATTTTAATTGTTCTTTTCCCCGTGGACATGAACCGCTTAGTGCTCTCAATCACTCACATTTATAAACTCTCTCATACCACACAACAGGACAGACTTGATACATTTACATTCAGGCTTTGGATTTTATTAAAAGTTAACCTCTCAAGCGCTGCAGCTGTGCAACACACATACTGGAAATGACAAGACAGCTTTGCACTGTGCGTAAACATAAGACATACATGTATGACATTTATGGAGAGGACCAGGATGAAGTTCTGGGTCACTACAGAGATATAAAAAAAACATGCATACATCCAGTTCAGCCTATTATCCTGCAATGTTGATCCAGAGGAACCCCTCCCCAAACCAATGTTCCTCATTTTAGGGAAAAAAATGACTTCCCAATTTCAATCTGGCAATTGGAATAATCCCCGGATCCCCGACCCTTCTGAAGTATTCAGTGACTATAACATGTAATATTCTAACACTCAAGAGAGGCGTCCAGGCCCCGTTTGTACTCTTCTAGTGGGTTCTCCATCACCACGTCCTCAGGCAGAGAGTTCAGAAGTAACACTGCTCTTACAGTAAAGAACCCCCTTCTCTGGTGTAGAAGCCTTGTTTTCTCTAGATGTAGAGAGCACCCCCTTGTTACTGTCCTGGGTATAAGTATATGATGGGCGGCATCTCTGTACTGACCCCTGATATATTTAAACATAGTTATTAGAGTGCCTTCTTGTTACAGTCCTGGGTATAATAGATGATGGGAGAGATCTCTGTACTGACCCCTGATATATCTATACATAGTTATTAGAGCGTCCCCTTGTTACAGCCCTGGATATAAATAGATGATGGGCGGGATCTCTTTTCTGACCCCTGATATATTTATATATAGTTTATTAGAGCCCCCCCTTGTTACAGTCCTGGGTATAATAGATGATGGGAGAGATCTCTGTTCTGACCCCTGATATATCTATACATAGTTGTTAGAGCACCCCCTTGTTACAGTCCTGGGTATAATAGATGATGGGCAGGAACTCTGTATTGCCCCCTGATATATCTATACATAGTTATTAGAGCGCCCCCTTGTTACAGTCCTGGGTATAATAGATGATGGGCAGGATCTCTGTATTGACCCCTGATATATCTATACACAGTTATTAGAGCGCCCCCTTGTTACAGTCCTCGGTTTATGTATTGTGGGGGGTCTTCAACGGAGACCAGTGCGGATGTTGCCTGAGTCCAAATTCAAAGGAAAGTTATAACGAGTACTTGGAGAACCATAAGAATCCACTATACACACAGCATGTGAATCAAAATGAATTCTGCTTTATTAGGAGAAACACACAGCTTATATAGGCCGTCACCCACAGGGTGCGACTTTGAAGAATTACTTAATCAGGTGACTAGTTTGAAAAAGAGAATATTAGCACATTTCATTCTTGCGAAAACAACGTATCTTTAAAGAAAACACATCTGCTGCGTTTGGGTGCATCCGACTACAAACTGTCAGTAACGAAACCTATCTCCTTAGTTCGTTATCTGGTGCAAGGTCCGGACTAAAATAAGGAACTTCTAAGTTCTGCTCCTTATGTTATGTTACTCAGAAACAAGATTAACCCTTAACAATCCCCCATTTGGACATCAGAGCCACCATTATCTCCTGGTTCTGTCACCCGTTGGATCAGGCTCCAGCTGGATCCCCAGGTAGGAATGGTGCACTCTATGTCCATCTAGGGTATCAAGACATTTAAATGGGTGCAGAAAATCGGCTTTCAGTACATTTAGCTACGCATGAAATTATTACCTTTATTGCAATATATACACGTAAGATTATCATTACCACTTGTAATATACTTTGTAGAATTTCCATGAACCAACCTCCTAACCCCGAGAACCAATTGGCAGGGTTAAGAAAGCTAAACCATCCCTGATCTTCATCTTGTTTTATGCTGGCAGCTATTTTCAATATACCTTTTGACATATGATTCTATATCCAAGTTCTATTAGCAACTTCCGAATGTTTTTCATTTTTTTAATTTCCATAATATATTACATATACAACCAGATAATCTAATGTCACATTTATTACACTGTTCCCTATATTTTCATTTGCTATCAACATAAAACCAATCTTGTCAAATCTGGGCTTGAAAAACAAAAAATTCAAAAAAAACGTTAGATGTTGAATACAAATGTCTCTTCCTGTAAAATTGTTTCTTCTTCTCTTGATCTTCTTTAGATCCTAAACCTATAGGATCTCCGATGCAGGGAAGCAGGGGGATTATTATGCCCTCACTGCTTCCCCTGGTTAGCCAAAGAACAGACCCTAAGTAGGAATCTGTCCCTGTCCATTTAATTGGTATCAAACAATCTTCTCCATTCTCCATATCCAGAAGTATCCACAGCTGACTATAGAGCCCCTTTATTCCAATGTTGCAGATGCCCTCTCTACACCACTTTGTTGCCCAAGGTCTTCAGGGAGGAGCTGTGAGGCTTAGCCCTCCTTTGACGTCATCAACTGGCGGTCAGCATTCTGCAGAACATCTGAGGTTCACTCCGATGACAGTGTAGCAGCAGTCAGGCACACTTGTCAGTTCTTCAGGCTCAGTTGGATAGTCTCAGCGTATGGACAGATGCAGCATGCACTTAGAGAAGATGAAATTTCAAATCACAATTGCAAAAGTCCAAATGTCCTGGTGGAAATGACTCAGTTCATAAATTTACTCAGTCCCAAATAAACTTGATGCAGAATAAATCAGTCTATGGCAAATCAAACAGAAAAAAAATCACAATCCGGGGTCTTGTGTGCTTTTCTTCACCCCTTCATAAAAATAGATAAAATAAAAATCTGTGGGTCAAATTTACCAATAAAACAATCTCTGCCCAGAGGGACCGCAGTAATTGTCTGTTGTAGCAAATGAATATTTCTAATATTCCTAATCTTTCTACATTTCAGCACAAATCCCTTCTACATACAGTAGACATAAAACTCAAGAATTTTACTATGTAAACAAACAATATAATATCAAACATTGCAAATCAATCAAGTTTACAATACAATGATCTTAGGCCTCATGTCCACGGGCAGAAGAAGAATTAAAATCCGCAGCGGATTTTAACTCTTCTCCTGCCCACGGATCCGCATCCCATAGGGATGCATTGACCACCCGCGGGTAGATAAATACCCGCGGATGGTTAATAAAAGTGATTTTAAAAAAAATGGAGCATGAAAAAATCTGGACCATGCTCCATTTTCGTGCGGGTCTCCCGCGGGGACGGCTCCCGCAGGCTTCTATTGAAGCCTATGGAAGCCGTCCAGATCCGCGGGAGACAAAATACGGAATTTACTCACCCGCTCGGGTTCTTCCCTTCGCCGCGGCTCCATCTTCTCTCCGTCGTGGCCAGATCTTTTTTCTTCGGGCCGGCACATGCGCGGGGCATGTCACCTGGCCGCGACGCAGAGAACATGACGCCACGGCGAAGGGAAGATCCGGAGCGGGCGAAAGGTAAGTTAATTCTTATTTTCAGCGCTCATGTCCGCGGGGCAGGAGGGACCCGCTATGGATTCTCCATGGAGAATCCGGAGCGGGCCTGATTTTCCCCGTGGACATGAGGCCTTATTAGATTGATCAAAATCATCATCAGTACAGTTACTTATTTTTCACGTTATCAAACACTGCGAACCACGTTAAGCAAATTTTATAACACAATATTCCTAGATTTGTCATGATCCTCTTCATTAGTAGTTATGTATTTACCACATCCCATTCCTAGATTTGTAATAACACGTTTCCGTAATTAAGATTGTCATGCAATATACATTCACATAATTTTTCCACAAAACAGAACCCAAATAGATATTCTATTAGTCCAACTCATGGAAATACATTTGTACATAGTA
The DNA here is from genome assembly GCF_035609145.1 of Eleutherodactylus coqui. Lineage (NCBI taxonomy): Eukaryota > Metazoa > Chordata > Amphibia > Anura > Eleutherodactylidae > Eleutherodactylus > Eleutherodactylus coqui. The sequence continues at coordinate 38,207,421 of NC_089845.1, forward strand.
ATATCCCAGCACACAGTCACAATTATGTGTATCTCACACTCACACTTATTAGGGTCCCAATCAACTCCCGCCTTGGCCACCACAGTATGAACCTTTTTCTTATTTACTCTATCATTCCCCTTGCTCTCTGGTGACTGCCCCTGCATGTGTGCTTTAAGCTTTATTATGGCCACCTGTTCTGGCAACATGATGGTCTGCATTAATCTACCTACTGATACACCATTCTTGATGGGCTTGCCTTGTGCCGTGAGAAAGCTCCTGGACCGCCAGATGGGTCCATAATCGTGTGCAGTACCAAAGGCGTACCTGGAATCAGTGTAGATGTTAGCAGTGGTACCTTCGTACAGGCCTCCGTTAGAGCACGGAGCTCAGCCTCCTGCACTGACATGTGTGGCGGCAGTGGTTTTTGTACAAGCATCTCATTCAGTGTGACTACTTCAAATCCCCCATCGGAACCAAGTTTCCCACTTGGAAACTAAAGGGATACTGTTTGACCCAGGGGTGCGAGATTTACCATCATAGGGGGTATATTCAATTTCCCTATGTCTGTCTTGGAGGTGGCTTACTATTTGTCAGGACCTGCGGAAAGCTGAGTTTCTGCAGTAGCTGTCAAGACAAATTCATGAGCCGGATCTACCAAGAGAGCAGTTAGTTTACAAACCTCTTCTGAACTGTCACCTGAGGTATCAACCCGTACCGATCCATCTGGTGAGAATTTGATGGATGCAGATAAGGCTTGTAAGTAGAGATGAGCGAACGTACTCGTCCGAGCTTGATACTCGTTCGAGTATTAGCGTGTTCAAGATGCTCGTTACTCGTGACGAGTACCACGCGATGTTCGAGTTACTTTCACTTTCATCTCTGAGACGTTAGCGCGCTTTTCTGGCCAATAGAAAGACAGGGAAGGCATTACAACTTCCCCCTGCGTCGTTCAAGCCCTATACCACCCCCCTGCAGTGAGTGGCTGGCGAGATTAGGTGTCACCCGAGTATATAAATTGGCCCCTCCCGCGGCTCGCCACAGATGCATTCTGACAGAGATCAGGGACAGTGCTGCTGGTGCCGGAGCTGCTATAGGGAGAGTGTTAGGAGTATTTTTGGCTGCCTGTGACTATCCTCTGTGTACTGGGTCTGTGCTGGGGGTAGTTGTCCTCCTAATTCATACGCAGCCAGCTAAGTGTTACAGCAGGCTTGCGCAAAATTATTTCCTGGCTCTGTGTTGGCTGTTACATCACCGCTGTATTCCTGTCCACAGTGCAAAAGTCTGCAGTTATTTTACATACTCCAGGGCCAGAAGCGCTTAGGCAGGGACAGAAGACATATTTATTGAATATAGGCAGTGGGCTTTTCCAAAAACATTTGGGAAAAAAAATCTATTTGGGCTGCCTGTGACTGTCCTCAGTGTACTGGGTCTGTGCTGGGGGTAGTTGTCCTCCTAATTCATGCGCAGCCAGCTAAGTGTTGCAGCAGGCTTGCGCAAAATTATTTCCTGGCTCTGCTGTGCGTAAGTGAAGTCAGCCTCCAACCACAGGCCAATAAGTGGCACATTTAATTACAGCGTTCTGTTTCTGCACTACTGGTAATACAGCATGCTGAGGGGTAGGGGTAGGCCTAGAGGACGTGGACGCGGGCGAGGACGTGGAGGCCCAAGTCAGGGTGTGGGCACAGGCCGAGCCAGTGCGGTGGCCAGGGGTAGAGGCAGGGCCAGACCGAATAATCCACCAACTGTTTCCCAAAGCGCTCCCTCGCGCCATGCCACCCTGCAGATGTCAAGGTGCTCTACGCTGTGGCAGTTTTTCACAGAGACGCCTGACGACCGACAAACAGTGGTGTGCAACCTTTGTCACGCCAAGATCAGCTGGGGAGCCACCACCACCAGCATGCGCAGGCATATGATGGCCAAGCACTCCACACGGTGGGACGAAGGCCGTTCACCGCCTCCGGTTTGCACCACTGCCTCTCCCCCTGTGCCCCAACCTGCCACTGAGATCCAACCCCCCTCTGAGGACACAGGCACTATCGTCTCCTGGCCTGCACCCACACCCTCACCTTCGCTGTCCTCGGCCCCATCCAGCAATGTCTCTCAGCGCAGCGTGCAGACGTTGCTAGCGCCACTGTTTGAGCGCAAGCGCAAGTACGCCGCCACGCACCCGCACGCTCAAGCGTTAAACGTGCACATTGCCAAATTGATCAGCCTGGAGATGCTGCCGTATAGGCTTATGGAAACGGAGGCTTTCAAAAGCATGATGGCGGCGGCGGCCCCGCGCTACTCGGTTCCCAGTTGCCACTACTTTTCCCGATGTGCCGTCCCAGCCCTGCACGACCACGTCTCCCGCAACATTGTATGCGCCCTCACCAACGCGGTTACTGCCAAGGTCCACTTAACAACGGACACGTGGACAAGAACAGGCGGGCAGGGCCACTATATCTCCCTGACGGCACATTGGGTGAATTTAGTGGAGGCTGGGACCGAGTCAGAGCCTGGGACCGCTCACGTCCTACCCACCCCCAGAATTGCGGGCCCCAGCTCGGTGCTGGTATCTGCGGCCGTGTATGCTTCCTCCACTAAACCACCCTCCTCCTCCTCCTACGCAACCTCTGTCTCGCAATCAAGATGTGTCAGCAGCAGCACGTCGCCAGCAGTCGGTGTCGCGCGGCGTGGCAGCACAGCGGTGGGCAAGCGTCAGCAGGCCGTGCTGAAACTACTCAGCTTAGGAGAGAAGAGGCACACGGCCCACGAACTGCTGCAGGGTCTGACAGAGCAGACCGACCGCTGGCTTGCGCCGCTGAGCCTCCAACCGGGCATGGTCGTGTGTGACAACAGCCGTAACCTGGTGGCGGCTCTGCAGCTCGGCAGCCTCACGCACGTGCCATGCCTGGCCCATGTCTTTAATTTGGTGGTTCAGCGCTTTCTGAAAAGCTAACCACACTTGTCATACCTGCTCGGAAAGGTGCTCCGGGTCAGCGCGTATTTCCGCAACTACAAGACGGACGCTGCCACCCTGCAGACCCTGCAACATCGGTTTAATCTGCCAGTGCACCGACTGCTGTGCGACGTGCCCACATGGTGGAACTCTACGCTCCACATGTTGGCCAGGCTCTATGAGTAGCGTAGAGCTATACGCTGCCAACTCCAACATGGGTAGCGTAGTGGGAGTCAGCCTCCTCAATTCTTTACAGAAGAGTGGGCCTGGTTGGCAGACATCTGCCAGGTCCTTGGAAACTTTGAGGAGTCTACCCAGATGGTGAGCGGGGATGCTGCAATCATTAGCGTCACCATTCCTCTGCTATGCCTCTTGAGAAGTTCCCTGCAAAGCATAAAGGCAGACGCATTGCGCTCGGAAACGGAGGCGTGGGAAGACAGTATGTCGCTGGATAGTCAGAGCACCCTCATGTCTATATCTCAGCGCGTTGAGGAGGAGGAGGAGGGGGAGGAGCTTGAGGAGGAGGGGGAAGAGACAGCTTGGGCCACTGTTGAGGGTACACATGCTGCTTGCCTGTCATCCTTTCAGCGTGTATGGCCGGAGGAGGAGGAGGAGGAGGAGGAGGATCCTGAAAGTGATCTTCCTAGTGAGGACAGCCATGTGTTGCGTACAGGTACCCTGGCACACATGGCTGACTTCATGTTAGGATGCCTTTCTCGTGACCCTCGCGTTACACGCATTCTGGCCACTACGGATTACTGGGTGTACACACTGCTCAACCCACGGTATAAGGAGAACCTTTCCACTCTCATTCCCGAAGAGGAAAGGGGTTCCAGAATGATGCTATACTACAGGGCGCTGGTGGACAAACTGATGGTAAACTTCCCATCCGACAGCGCTAGTGGCAGAAGGCGCAGTTCCGAGGGACAGGTATCAGGGGAGGTGCAGAGATCAGGCAGCATGTACAGCGCAGGCAGGGGAACATTCTCCAAGGCCTTTGCCAGCTTTATGGCTCCCCAGCAAGACTGTGTCACCGCTCCCCAGTCAAGGCTGAGTTGGCGGGAGCACTGTAAAAGGATGGTGAGGGAGTATGTAGCCGATCGCACGACCGTCCTCGGTGACGCCTCTGCCCCCTACAACTACTGGGTGTCGAAGCTGGACACGTGGCCTGAACTAGCGCTGTATGCCCTGGAGGTGCTTGCTTGTCCTGCGGCTAGCGTCTTGTCAGAGAGGGTGTTTAGTGCGGCTGGGGGAATCATCACAGATAAGCGTACCCGCCTGTCAACCGACAGTGCCGACAGGCTTACACTCATCAAGATGAACAAAGCCTGGATTTCACCAGACTACTCTTCTTCACCAGCGGACAGCAGCGATACCTAAGCAATACGTAGGCTGCACCCGCGGATGGAAGCATTGTTCTCTATCACCATCAAAAACGTGGACCTTTTAGCTTCATCAATCTGTGTATAATATTCCTCCTCCTCCTCCTGCTCCTCCTCCTGCTCCTCTTCCTGAAACCTCACATAATCACGCCGAACGGGCAATTTTTCTTAGGCCCACAAGGCTCAGTCATATAATTTTTCTAAACAATTTTTATACGTTTCAATGCTCATTAAAGCGTTGAAACTTGCACCTGAACCAATTTTTATTTTAACTGGGCTGCCTCCAGGCCTAGTTACCAATTAAGCCACATTAACCAAAGCGATTAATGGGTTTCACCTGCCCTCTTGGTTGGGCATGGGCAATTTTTCTGAGGTACATTAGTACTGTTGGTACACCAATTTTTTGGGGCCCTCGTCTACAGTGTAATCCAATTAATTTTTGGCCCACCTGCATTACAGCTGACGTTACATCAGCTGTGCTGGGCACTGCAATGGGATATATTTCTGTACCGCCGGTGGGTTCCAGGGAGCCACCCATGCTGTCGGTCCACACGGAATTGTAACTACATGTGTCCACTTCTAAAGAACCCCAGTCTGACTGGGGCATGCAGTGTGGGCCGAAGCCCACCTGCATTAAACATGACATTACCTCAGCTGTGATGGGCAATGCTATGGGATATATTTATGTGCCGCCGGTGGCTTCCTGGCACCCACCCATGCTGTCGGTCCACAGGGACTTCACAATAGGGAGTTGTACCTGCCTGTGTCTATGAATTAAAAAGCCCGGTCAGGTTGGGGCATGCAGTGTGGGCCGAAGCCCACCTGCATTTAATCGGACGTTAGCTCTGCTGTCCAGGCCACTGCAATGGGATACATTTATGTACAGCGGGTGGGTTCCAGGGAGCCACCCATGCTGTGGGTGCACACGGAATTCCCATTGCGGAGTTGGGGATTCCCAGTTGTACCTGCCTGTGACTATTTATAAAAAAACGCGGTCTGACTGGGGCATGCAGACACCTTGACAGAATGAATAGTGTGTTGCACATAGTGTGAGGGTATATATATATATATATTGCCATATGTTTTTTTTATGTTTTATACCTGTATGCAAGTTCTATACAATTCCAAATGAGAGAAAAAACTTATATGTCGCCTTACATCAGATATTCCAAGGCTTTGCAAGAGATGTTCTAGAAATTCAGAGAAGATACCGAACCAGACACAAGGACGCATGTACTTGGCCGTTTTCCCAGATGCCTATATCAAGATTTTCTGAACTTTCACGGTCTCAGGCCGGAAATCCGGACTTCCCATATATGGAGAATACATGTTTGGCCGTTTTCTTAGAATTGAGTGGGTGATTCTTTGCACTGGAGTTAATTGAATACGTGATTTTCTGTACGTAAGCCAGAGGCGCCAGTATCAAGATAATGACTGTTATATGATTTTCACTGTCTCAGTCCGCAAATCCGGACTTCCCATATATGGTTATGAGCCCATCACCCCCTTGGGGATGGGACAAAGGGTATAAGATCTCATGTAATCTGTAATAAAGCAGGTTGGCACAGCCGAGAGCCATGTCCCGTGTGAGCAACTATACCAGACCTCTGTGTGGTGTCTATTCTTACCGCCGGCAACGGGGCAAGTGGGGTGGGCCCGATTGGTGCTGTACTTAGAATTTTAACCCTGATAAATGGCGCCCGAACGTGCGGCGACAAAACCGGAGCTTACAACGCATTCCACCCGGATCCACGCCACTGAGAAGCCGTCCTGCTGCAAACCGAGCCTGATCAACTCACTTAGAACTCTAGGTAAGACAAACATATATTTATGTTGTGTTTTACGCTGAGAGTCTTGCAGCAGGACTGACTATCTGTGGTTTGTGACCGGACGGGTTGGGTTAAGAGTTCTACACGGCAACTCGTGTGGGCTCCGGGTTTGCCGTCATGGACCACTGACCGTGATATGCGCACCAATGGCTCACCCAGAAACTAGTCTGTAGTCTATTTGTTGTTGAAGTCCGTAGTGTTTTAATAATAGTGGAGATTGTTGTATCTGCAGAATTTTTTTTCCTCTTACTTTTCATTTGGTCTCACAGAGGAGAGGGAAGCACTCTGTAAGACAGGTCCCATTGACGAAGGAACCCTCCGTTTTAGTTTAGTTTAGTAGTTAATGGTTTAGCTGAGGAGAGGGATGTACTCTTTGGGACTGGTTCCATAAGAAGAAGATGCCTTCGGTTGTATTGCCATATATAAGGGGCTGACAATTCGGGTCAGAAGGATGCACTCTATGGAGCGTGTTATTATTATTATTGTTGTTGTTGTAATATGCGTAAGATCTTATTAAAGAAGATAGAGCCCCTCAAGGGCTGCCGCCGTGTGGATGAATCTGTAAAATGTAAGAAAACTCTAATGAAAATGTGTGACACCGACCCGCACGGCAGATTACAAAATGGTGTCCGGGAGGAGGTCTTTAGGACCGAGAGGTGCCTTGGAAGATCAAGGTTTTCTAGAAAGTGGAGGAGGAGGAGAGAGAGAGAAAGAGAGAGAGAGAGAGACAGTCAGAGAAAGTATATACACATTATTTGTTTAAGAAAGTGTCCGTAAGTGAAATGTTGAAAAGTACAGTAAGTGATCAAGAGGGCGTCAGGAGAGTGTCTATTGAAGGTTATATTGGCAGTTAGGTAGGGGAGAGAAATAAGGGGAGCAGGCAAAGTCGATAAGAAAGTTACAATGCACGTGATTTGTTGGCAAAGAAAGAAAGAAAATGTGTATAATACAAGATAGATAATAGATATGGATATATATGTGTATATATGTATATACTGTATGTGCAAATAGTGCAAATAGTGCAAATAGTTAACTGAGCTGGCTTTTAGGAGAGAAGAGTTTTGTTGACATGTAGCTGCGAGCTTGTGTTCAGTCTTCAAGGTCAAGAGATAACGAAGCGAGAGAAAATGCAATAACAACCTTGGTTAATATCGTTGCTTGCTTACAATGAATTGAAATGAATTTAATTAGTTATACTGTCTTAGTAGGCAGGGAAATATAGTAATTTCTAATGTATATTCTTACTTATACAGGGGTTGAAAATGAATGTTGCAAGGTCCCAGGATATGTGTTAATTATGAGTTCAAAATGCAGGCAATAGTTTAAGCTAAACAATTCAGTCTGTGTTTCATATTCGCGGAGAGATAACAGTCAGGGTCACAAATTCTAAAACACTTCAGCGTTTAATACAGCATATAATAGCTTCAGTAGATAAGAAATATAGAATATTTCAGTCACTCAGCAAACTTTTTCACATAATTTGTCAAAGATAGCGCTCATTCACAATCTCATCTCAATAGAATCATGTACTTTATAAGATTATAGCACTCACCTCAATGTTTTTCAACTGATGTATGTATGTTTGTCAAACTTTTTTTTCTGTGCATCTGTATGGACTGGTACACGTCCAAGGGGGGTGACGGAGCAAACTTGAGCGCATGGATGGATGAGAGTTAGTGACCCGTGTTCAAGCTGTGGTGGAATGTGTGATGTGGATAATTGACTGGGGATAAAAGTCCTCCCCATGCATGGGACTTTGCTTGGTTGAGATGTGGATGCTTGGACTGTTACGCTGAAATTAAGTTGGGAAGACGGACGCACGGTGCCAATATCGAAGGGGTGGAGCTAGATGATGTAATAGTACGTAATGTTTCATCCTTCTTGTCCAAGGGAGGGGTGAGGAGCGTGAGCAGCTAGTAAAAGTTTTTGTTTTGTTTTTTTTCTCCTCCTGATAAGAAATTGCAGGCAGGAACAGACTAATAATGAATTCACTTAAAGGGATCTCACATTTCAAATATTAGTAGATGTTTTGTAGATTATTCTTCCCCGGTGTAACTCATGTTTCTGTTATACATGCTAACATCTTACAGGCCTTATCTGCATCCATCAAATCTTTTTACAATGTTGTACTAACTTAAACCCGGCTACTATTGTTCCAATTGAGTACCCTGGTTTAAAGGGGGGGAGGAGAAGGCATAGGTGATCTAGGTATTGCAAGTCAGCCATTTTTAAATTCAGCCATTTTTAAATTTTTTGCAAGCCATTTTTAAATTTTTTTAATTTTTTGCAACAAGGTTCTGATCTTTTTGAAATAGAATACCAGCCTGATTGTCTAGCAGTGATGCAACAAGAAAATTTAAGTTTTAAAAAGTTACTGAAAGCCCTTGTTAATAATGCATATTTTGAGTTGTTTTTTATAGATGGTACCCAGGGTGATTGACGACTCCACACTGGATATACAGTGGTCACGCAACAAGATGTCCTAAAAAGCAGAATGTCTCCGCATGTCGCAGTACAAGAAGCGGAATTAAAAGCACTCACGGAGGCGTGTAGAGTGGAGGAAGGTAAGACGGCAAACATTTACACTGACTCCCGGTATGCATTTGGCATAGCTCATGATTACGGCCCAACATGGAAGGCCAGACAGTTTTTTACCTCAGCAGGACAGCCAATTAAGAATGATGCAGCGGGGCAGTCTCATGGAGACTCTATTTCTACCTGACAAAGTGGAAAGCTCACACCAATTCCTACACCGGAGAAGCAAGAGGCAACGCCATCACAGGCCACACAGCAAAAGCAGCGGCCCTCAAGCCGTGGAAGAAAGAAGAAAAGAAGAATTTGATAATAACTTTGGACTTTGACCACACTTGGACTTTGATAAAAACTTGGACTTTGGCTACACTTGGACTTTGATAAAAAACTTGGACTTTGATAAAAACTTGGCCTTTGATTTGAACTTGGACTTTGATTTGAACTTGGACTTTGATACAAATTTGGCCTTTGATATGCTAATGACTTTACAGGTACAAGCCAGCAAGGAAGAAAAGGAAGAATGGACTAAAAAGGGACAGCGTATGGTGAACAGTCAACAGAACTTGCTTACCATAGTCCCTGTGCCCAATGATGGCCCAGCTGACGCACGAAAAGACGCACCTCTCAAAGCAGTAATGATGTCGATGCTTGAACAAGGACGGGTGGCTCCTTGGTTTTCTGTAGCTGCTGCATCATTTGTCCAATTTTGCATGATCTTTGCCGTAAGCAACAGGGCAGAAGTAAATTTGCCACATAACACTTGCCTAGACCACTCTACCCATTTCAGGGATTGCAAATTGGCTACACTCAGCTCCCACTTGTTGGGAAGCATGAAAATGTGCTTGTTGTTGTTGATGTCTTTTCAGGTTGGAGACCTACTCTGTTACCAAAGTAAATAAGCAGATAACCGCACAGAAGCTCATGAATGAGGTAATCCGCAGATATGGGGTACCGGAAGTGATTGAGTCAAACAAAGGTACAAATGTCACAGGTGAAATAATGCAACACATCATGTCTGTTTTGGGTATATTCCAGGCTTTTCGCATACCCTACCATCCGCGGAGTAGGGGGAAAGTAGATACAAAAGACAATGGAGGAAATGGTAAAATTTTGAATTGAGTGTCTTCTATTAGTTTTTCTTTTTCTCCGGAGGATACATGCCACAGTAGCAGAGTTTGGTGAATGATTTTCTTGTTAATTTTGTCATAGGTTTCTCCAAGGAATTGTCAATAATGTATTCTGCAGTGTCTGCTTTTCTCCCAGGTCCTACAGATGAGTGTCACAATCTGAAACCAGGCGACAGGGTCTATGTAAAAAAGTTTGAGCGAGAAACCCGGTTTGAATGTCCCTACCAGATGTTGTTCACCACCCCAACTGCAGTCAAGCTTGAAGGAAAGCCCACTTGGATCCACACTTCGCACTGAAAGAACTTATGATCCTGCATATCCTTTACATGCTATAATGTGGTACAATTCCTCTAACACACACCTTTGACTACTGTACACTAGCCCCCTGTTTCAGAACAAATTAATATAATCAAATGTGCAATATGAAGCCTACACTGAGGGTGAGAATCCAACACCGCATTGTGCTAAGAGAGAAGTTGACGCTCCAGATGGTAACTTTGACCCACATGTATACATAGATGCAATAGGAGTGCCAAGGGGGGTGCCAGATTAATTTAATTCTAGAGATCATGTCTAAGCAGGTTTTGAGTCCTTATTTGCTATTGTCACTGTTAATAATAATGTAGATTAGATGAATTATATCTATTACAATCAGCAGAGGTTTGTAAACTACACCAGAGATGCTTTACAAGGGTTAGCTGACCAGTTAGGGCCCACTGCATCCATGGCCCTAGAGTAGCCGTGGATATGATTTTAGCAGAAAGAGGTGGGGTATGTAATTTCCTGTTTGTGTATTATCCCTTTGATAAAAAAAAGAGTATGAGTAAGGGACTGGATAATGTGACACCAAAATTTCCCTTGTTTGAAAAAAAAAAAATGAAGAGCCAGTTCCGATAATGCCAACCAGGTACGTTACCAGAAGAATGGAGAGATGGACTAGTACTGCGCCTGCCTCAGTCTCATAAGATGGACTGTCAGTGGAATTCCCATTTGCCTAGGGAAAGTGCAGAAGACCTTAGGTTCCGGCGAGGGCACACCCTGCGGGGTGTTAACTTGTACAGATAGAGGGTATGGATGCCCGGAAATAAGCCCAGGGAATCCATGGCCTCCTTTTAGGAGTAGGGACTTACGGGCAGTGGAGAAACCCTGACGCAAGGGAGAGACGACCGAGGAAGAGTGCAAAGTCTGATGCTTGATCTCCATATTAAGTTTTTTAGGGGGGTTTGTGAGGGTATATATATATATATTGCCATATGTTTTTTTTATGTTTTATACCTGTATGCAAGTTCTATACAATTCCAAATGAGAGAAAAAACTTATATGTCGCCTTACATCAGATATTCCAAGGCTTTGCAAGAGATGTTCTAGAAATTCAGAGAAGATACCGAACCAGACACAAGGACGCATGTACTTGGCCGTTTTCCCAGATGCCTATATCAAGATTTTCTGAACTTTCACGGTCTCAGGCCGGAAATCCGGACTTCCCATATATGGAGAATACATGTTTGGCCGTTTTCTTAGAATTGAGTGGGTGATTCTTTGCACTGGAGTTAATTGAATACGTGATTTTCTGTACGTAAGCCAGAGGCGCCAGTATCAAGATAATGACTGTTATATGATTTTCACTGTCTCAGTCCGCAAATCCGGACTTCCCATATATGGTTATGAGCCCATCACCCCCTTGGGGATGGGACAAAGGGTATAAGATCTCATGTAATCTGTATTAAAGCAGGTTGGCACAGCCGAGAGCCATGTCCCGTGTGAGCAACTATACCAGACCTCTGTGTGGTGTCTATTCTTACCGCCGGCAACGGGGCAAGTGGGGTGGGGCCGATTGGTGCTGTACTTAGAATTTTAACCCTGATAATAGGTTCCCCATTGCTATGCCCACGTGTGCAGCTCCTGATGGTGGTGGAACAGGATTATATTTCTCATTGCTTCTGTACAGCATTGTGGGCTATCGCCCCGCCCCTTTTAAAGAGGGTCGCTGCTTAGCCGTGCCAACCCTCTGCAGTGTGTGCCTGCGGTTCCTCCTCATGGCAGACGCACTTATAAATAGACATGAATGTGGTGTGGCATGAGGGCAGCTGAAGGCTGCGCAGGGACAATTTAGTGTGCGCTGTGGACACTGGGTCGTGCAGGGGGCGTTGGGCAGCATGTAACCCAGGAGAAGTGGCAGCGGAGTGTCATGCAGGCAGTGATTGTGCTTTGTTGGAGGTAGTGTGGTGCTTAGCTAAGGTATGCATTGCTAATGAGGGCTTTTCAGAAGTAAAAGTTGTTGGGAGGGGGGGGGGGGCACTCTTGCCGCTATTGTGGCTTAATAGTGGGACCTGGGAACTTGAGATGCAGCCCAACATGTAGCCCCTCGCCTGCCCTATCCGTTGCTGTGTCATTCCCATCACTTTCTTGAATTTCCCAGATTTTCACAAATGGAAACCTTAGCGAGCATCGGCGATATACAAAAATGCTCGAGTCGCCCATTGACTTCAATGGGGTTCGTTACTCGAAACGAACCCTCGAGCATCGCGATAATTTCGTCCCGAGTAACGAGCACCCGAGCATTTTGGTGCTCGCTCATCTCTACTTGTAAGATATCAGTACAAATAACAGTGATATGAATTACAACAGGGCAGAACAATCCACAAACATCTACCCACATTGGAATATGATATTCTTTAAGCAAATTCATTATTAATCTGATCCTGCCTGCAATGTCTCAAAAAATTTGAGAAGAAAAAAACTTTTCCTAACTGCCCAAGCTTCTCACCCCCCCCCCTTTCAGAGAAGAGAAGGATGAAACATTACATACTTTTACATCATCTAGCTCCACCCCTTCGATGCTGGTCGTTTCCAGGTCTCTTCTACAGAGCATTCTCTCAGAGACAGTACAATACTAACAGCATTTAGCAGTGATACAGACGTCCAACCAATCACAGAACTGACATTTACCCAGAAAGCAAAAATATACCTTAAAATCCCTATATGTTTTCTATTTTTAAGACTGTATAATTCACGTAATTCATTACAAGTTTCTTATTTCATCAGCATTTGTCCCTCTCACTATGACCCTGAATCTTATCTCTCTATGAAACAGAACAATAGCTAAGATATTAATAAGCAGCCAGAACATTCAGACTTTAAACAGCATTAATCATTAGTAATTACAAGAGGTATATTTCTCTGAGGATATGAATAGTTAAACACTAGAGATGAGCGAACATACTCGTCCGAGCTTGATGCTCGGGCGAATATTAGGGTGTTCGGGATGCTCGTTACTCTTAACGAGCACCACGCGATGTTCGGGTTACTTTCACTTTCATCTCTGAGACGTTAGCGCGCTTTTCTGGCCAATTGAAAGACAGGGAAGGCATTACAACTTCCCCCTGTGATGTTCCAGCCCTATACCACCCCCCTGCTGTGAGTGGCTGGGGAGATCAGGTATCACCCGAGTATAAAAATCGGCCCCTCCCACGGCTCGCCTCAGATGCGTTGTGACAGAGATCAGGGACAGTGCTATCGTGTTGGAGCTGCTGTAGGGAGAGTGTTAGGAGTTAGTGTAGGCTTCAAGAACCCCAACGGTCCTTCTTAGGGCCACATCTAACCGTGTGCAGTACTGTGGAGGCTGCCTTTTGCAGTGGTGCACATTTTTTTTTTCCAAACCGGCCGTGCAGAGCATTGCGCCCTGCAGTAATACTACAGGGACAGAAGTGGTGGTTAGGCAGGGAGAGTGTTAGGAGTTAGTGTAGGCTTCAAGAACCCCAACGGTCCTTCTTAGGGCCACATCTAACCGTGTGCAGTAATGTGGAGGCTGCTGTTAGCAGTGTTGCACTTTTTTTTTTTTTTCCAAATCGGCCGTGCAGAGCATTGCGCCCTGCAGTAATACTCCAGGGACAGAATTGTGTAGGCAGGGCCAGAAGACATATTTTATTGATTGAATATAGGCAGTGGGCCTTTCCTTTAAAAAAAAAGGGCACAAATTCTATTTGGCCGCCTCTGACAGTCCTCAGCGTTCTGGGTACGTGTGTGCTGGGTGGAGAACTTAAACAAAAATCATACGCAGCCAGCTAAGTTTAACAGCAGGCTTGCGCCAATTTATTTCCTGGCAGGGAAATCACCGCTCTGCTGCAGTTAATAACAGTGCAACACTGCAGTTCTGTGACACACAGCAGGGCCACGACACATTTATTATTGATTGAATATAGGCAGTGGGCCTTTCCTTTAAAAAATAAAGGGCAAAAATTCTATTTGGCCTGCAGGCTTGCGCCAATTTATTTCCTGGCTGGGAAATCACCGCTCTGCTGCAGTTAATAACAGTGCAACACTGCAGTTCTGTGACACACTGCAGGGCCACAACACATTTATTATTGATTGAATATAGGCAGTGGGCCTTTCCTTTAAAAAAAAAGGGCAACTATTCTATTTGGCCTGCCTCTGACAGTCCTCAGCGTTCTGGGTACGTGTGTGCTGGGTGGAGAACTTAAACAAAAATCATACGCAGCCAGCTAAGTTTAACAGCAGGCTTGCGCCAATTTATTTCCTGGCTGGGAAATCAATGGTAATACAGCATGCTGAGGGGTAGGGGTAGGCCTAGAGGACGTGGACGCGGCCGAGGACGCGTAGGCCCAAGTGAGGGTGTGGGCACAGGCCGAGCTCCTGATCCAGGTGTATTGCAGCCGACTGCTGCGCGATTAGGAGAGAGGCACGTTTCTGGCGTCCCCACATTCATCGCACAATTAATGGGTCCACGCGGGAGACCTTTATTAGAAAATGAGCAGTGTGAGCAGGTCCTGTCGTGGATGGCAGAAAGTGCTTCGAGCAAGCTATCGTCCACCCACAATTCTGCGCCCTCCAATGCTGCAAATCCGAATCCTCTGGCTGCTGCTCCTCCTTCCTCCTAGCCTCCTCACTCCACTACAATGACACATGCTCAGGAGCGGGAAGACTCCCAGGAACTGTTCTCGGGCCCCTGCTCAGATTGGGCAGCAGTGGTTCCTCTCCCACCAGAGGAGTTTATCGTCACTGATGCCCAACCATTGGAAAGTTCCCGGGGTCCGGGGGATGAGGCTGGGGACTTCCGGCAACTGTCTCAAGACCTTTCAGTGGGTGAGGAGGACGATGACGATGAGACACAGTTGTCTATCGGTGAGGTAGAAGTACGGGCAGTAAGTCCGAGGGAGGAGCGCACAGAGGATTCGGAGGAAGAGCAGCAGGATGATGAGGTGACTGACCCCACCTGGTTTGCAACGCCTACTCAGGACAGGTCTTCAGAGGGGGAGGCAAGGGCATCAGCAGGGCAGGTTGCAAGAGGCAGTGCGGTGGCCAGGGGTAGAGGCAGGGCCAGACTGAATAATCCACCAAGTGTTTCCCAAAGCACACCCTCGCGCCATGCCACCCTGCAGAGGCCGAGGTGCTCTAAGGTCTGGCAGTTTTTCACAGAGACGCCTGACGACCGACGAACAGTGGTGTGCAACCTTTGTTGCGCCAAGATCAGCCGGGGAGCCACCACCAACAGCCTCACCACCACCAGCATGCGCAGACATATGATGGCCAAGCACCCCACAAGGTGGGACGAAGGCCGTTCACTGCCTCCGGTTTGCACCGCTGCCTCTCCCCCTGTGCCCCAACCTGCCACTGAGATCCAACCTCCCTCTCAGGACACAGGCACAACCGTCTCATGGCCTGCACCCACAGCCTCACCTCCGCTGTCCTCGGCCCCATCCACCAATGTCTCGCACCGCACAGTCCAGCCGTCGCTAGCGCAAGTGTTGGAGCGCAAGCGCAAGTACGCCACCACGCACCCGCACGCTCAATCGTTAACCGTCCACATAGCCAAATTTATCAGCCTTGAGATGCTGCCGTATAGGGTTGTGGAAACGGAGTCCTTCAAAGCTATGATGGCGGCGGCGGCCCCGCGCTACTCAGTTCCCAGTCGCCACTACTTTTCCCGATGTGCCGTCCCAGCCCTGCACGACCACATCTCCCGCAACATTGTACGCGCCCTCACCAATGCGGTTAGTGGCAAGGTCCACTTAACTACGGACACGTGGACAAGCACAGGCGGGCAGGGCCACTACATCTCCCTGACGGCACATTGGGTGAATTTAGTGGAGGCTGGGACAGAGTCAGAGCCTGGGACCGCTCACGTCCTACCCACCCCCAGAATTGCGGGCCCCAGCTCGGTGGTGGTATCTGCGGCGGTGTATGCTTCTTCCACTAAACCACCCTCCTCCTCCTCCTCCTCCTCAACCTCTGTCTCGCAATCTAGATGTGTCAGCAGCAGCAGGACGTCGCCAGCAGTCGGTGTCGCGCGGCGTGGCAGCACAGCGGTGGGCAAGCGTCAGCAGGCCGTGCTGAAACTACTCAGCTTAGGAGATAGGAGGCACACGGCCCACGAATTGCTGCAGGGTCTGACAGAGCAGACCGACCGTTGGCTTGCGCCGCTGAGCCTCCAACCGGGCATGGTCGTGTGTGACAACGGCCGTAACCTGGTGGCGGCTCTGCAGCTCGGCAGCCTCACGCACGTGCCATGCCTGGCCCACGTCTTTAATTTGGTGGTTCAGCGCGTTCTGAAAAGCTACCCACGCTTGTCAGATCTGCTCGTAAAGGTGCGCCGGCTCTGCGCACATTTCCGCAAGTCCCACACGGATGCTGCCACCCTGCGGACCCTGCAACATCGCTTTAATCTGCCAGTGCACCGACTGCTGTGCGACGTGCCCACACGGTGGAACTCTACTCTCCACATGTTGGCTAGGCTCTATGAGCAGCGTAGAGCTATAGTGGAATACCAACTCCAACATGGGCGGCGCAGTGGGAGTCAGCCTCCTCAATTCTTTTCAGAAGAGTGGGCCTGGTTGGCAGACATCTGCCAGGTCCTTCGAAACTTTGATCAGTCTACCCAGGTGGTGAGCGGCGATGCTGCAATCATTAGCGTCACCATTCTTCTGCTATGCATCTTGAGAAGTTCCCTGCAAACCATAAAGGCAGCCGCTTTGCGCTCGGAAACAGAGCCGGGGGAAGACAGTATGTCGCTGGATAGTCAGAGCACCCTCCTGTCTATATCTCAGCGCGTTCAGGAGGAGGAGGAGGAGGAGGATGAGGAGGAGGGGGGAAGAGACAGCTTGGCCCAGTGCTGAGGGTACAGATGCTGCTTGCCTGTCATCCTTTCAGCGTGTATGGCCAGAGGAGGAGGAGGAGGAGGAGGGGGAGAAGCATGAGGAGGAGGGGGAAGAGACAGCTTGGCTCACTGCTGAGGGTACAGATGCTGCTTGCCTGTCATCCTTTCAGCGTGTATGGCCAGAGGAGAAGGAGGAGGAGGAGGAGGAGGAGGATCCTGAAAGTGATCTTCCTAGTGCGGACAGCCATGTGTTGCGTACAGGTACCCTGGCACACATGGCTGACTTCATGTTAGGATGCCTTTCTCGTGACCCTCGCATTCAACGCATTCTGGCCACTACGGATTACTGGGTGTACACACTGCTCGACCCACGCTATAAGGAGAACCTTCCCAGTCTCATTCCCGAAGAGGAAAGGGGTTCGAGAGTGTTGCTATACCACAGGACCCTGGCGGACAAGCTGATGGTAAAATTCCCATCCGACAGCGGTAGTGGCAGAAGGCGCAGTTCCGAGGGCCAGGTAGCAGGGGAGGTGCGTAGATCGAGCAGCATGTACAGCCCAGACAGTGCAACAGTCGTTAAGGGCCTGGCCCGCTTTATGGCTCCCCAGCAAGACTGTGTCACCGCTCCCCAGTCAAGGCTGAGTCGGCGGGAGCACTGTAAAAGGATGGTGAGGGAGTACGTAGCCGATCGCACGACCATCCTCGGTGACGCCTCTGCCCCCTACAACTACTGGGTGTCGAAGCTGGACACGTGGCCTGAACTAGCGCTGTATGCCCTGGAGGTGCTTGCTTGTCCTGCGGCTAGCGTCTTGTCGGAGAGGGTGTTTAGTGCGGCTGGCGGAATCATCACAGATAAGCGTACCCGCCTGTCAACCGACAGTGCCGACAGGCTAACACTCATCAAGATGAACAAAGCCTGGATTTCCCCAGACTTCTCTTCTCCACCAGCGGACAGCAGCGATACGTAAGCAATACGTATTATGCACCCGCGGATGGAAGCTACGTTCTCTCTCACCATCCAAAACGGGGACATTTCTGATTCATCAATCTGTGTCTAATATTCCTCCTCCTCCTCCTGCTTCTCCTCCTGAAACCTCAGGTAATCACGCTGAACGGGCAATTTTTCTTAGGGCCACAAGGCTCACTCATCTAATTTTTCGAAACAATTTTTATATGTTTCAATGCTCTTAAAAGCGTTGAAACTTTAACTTGAACCAATTTTTCGTTAAACTGGGCTGCCTCCAGGCCTAGTTACCACTTAAGCCACATTAACCAAAGCGATTAATGGGTTTCACCTGCCATCTTGGTTGGGCATGGCCAATTTTTACTGAGGTACATTAGTACTGTTGGTACACCAATTTTTTGGGGCCATCACCTACAGTGTAATCATAGCAATTTGTATGTTCTTCACTTGCACTCATGGTACAGAAAGGTGTGTGGGGTTGGCCTACACTTTAGCTACATAAATGTAACTTGGGCCTTGGCTATACTGCAGCTACTGAAATGGAACGAAGACTGCGCTCCCACTATACTGCTGCTTCGGAATTGTTACTGGGGACTGTCTTGAGTGCTACTATTGCTGACATGGAACGAAGACTGCGCTCCCGCTATAATGCTGCTAGTGATATGTTAGTGGGGCCTGTCTTGAGTGCTACTATTGCTGACATGGAACGAAGACTGCGCTCCCGCTATAATGCTGCTAGTGATATGTTAGTGGTGCCTGTCCTAATGCTACGGCTGAAATGTTACGAAATCTGGGCTCTGCCTATACCGCTGCTAATGGTATGTCTCTGGGGTGTGGAAACAGAGGCTTCCCAAAGACATGATGGCGGCAAGGCCTTTTCCCACCAACGCGGTTACTGTAAAGGTGCATATAACCACGGACACGTGTAGAGGACACGTAGTGCCTCAAAAACATCCCCCTCCTCCTCCAACAGGGAAAACAAACATTCTTGGCAAATGCCTTTGCATTGGTTCGTCTGGTGGCAGTCCAAGAATTTCACCTTTACCGACACTACAAGAGAGACCCCCCACCATCCCCCCGCCACGGCCCACTTAATCCTGGCCACATTCCGAAAACCAACAAAATAAAACCGCGCTACTAGGTCCGCAGTCACCACCACATTACCACCAACGCGGTTACTGTAAAGGTGCATATAACCACGGACACGTGTAGAGGACACGTAGTGCCTCAAAAACATCCCCTCCTCCTCCAACAGGGAAAACAAACATTCTTGGCAAATGCCTTGGCTTTGGTTCGTCTGGTGGCAGTCCAAGAATTTCACCTTTACCGACACTACAAGAGAGACCCCCCCACCATCCCCTCCGCCACGGCCCA